>NW_012267239.1:4541749-4666151 GCF_000151885.1 Dipodomys ordii | reverse complement strand
GCCTGAACTCTGGGCCTGCGCGCTGTCCCTCAGCTCTACAGCTCAAGGCTAGCGCTCTACCACTTGAGCCACAGCGCCACTTCCAGCTTTTTTCTTTTTGTGTATGTGGTGCTGAGGAATCGAACCCAGGGCCTCATGCATGCAAGGCAAGCGCTCTATCACTGAGCCACCTTCCCAGCCTCTTAAGCCTTTTTTTTTTCAGGGTAGGTCTGGTCATGACAAAGGCTCTTGATTTTCCTCAGATGGGAACATCTTGATTTCCACTTGAGTGGATTCCAAATTCTAGGTTGAGATAGTCCTTTTATTTTAGCACTTGAAAAATGTTCTTCCACTTCCTGTTGGCCTTTTCTGATAGGAATTCTGCTGTTGTTATAATGGTTCCTCCCTCCCCACACTTCAGTTTCTTTTGGGTTGTTTATCTTTCATTTCCCCAACTTTGGGGAAATAATGTGTCTAAGAGTAAATTTCTTTGGGTATATCCCACTTGAGAGAAATGTCGCTCAATTTCTTGGTTCTGTATATTTATGTTTTTGCTGATATGGGAATTTTCAGCCATTATTTCCTCAATTTATTTTTTCAGATTGTTTTTACCTCTTTGTTGGACTCAAATTGCATGACTTTTGTATCTTTGATAGTTCCACATGTCCCCAAGGCTCTATTCAGTTTTTCCCAGTGTATTTTCTCTATTGATTAGATTGGACAATTTCTATTATCCTTTCTTACAGTTCACTGGTTCTTTCCTTGTATCTTCCTCATATTGCTATTGAGCCTATTTGTCTACATTTTATTTCAGATGTTATATATTTTTAATTCTAGAATTTTCATCTGGTTCTTCTAGAAACTTTCTAATTCTCTAAGAAATTTGCCTTTTGGAAATTTCTGAGTCTGTCCATTTTTTCCCACTTGTTTTAAGCATATTCACTGTGATTGAAGCATTTATATAACATATATAATGTTGTTATCAGGCAATTCTAACCCCAGAGGCATTTTGGTATTAGCATCTAATAATTGAATCGATTTTCTTGATTAAGTTGAGATCATCTTAGTTGAAACTTGGATATTTTTGACTTTTAAGACTGGATCTTGGGGGCCCTGACCCCAGGAGTGTGCAAGTGTCTAGCAAGCATAAGGGCCCTAAGTTCAAACTCTACTACCACTGGGAAAACAAAACACATAAAACTCTAAAAGACAAGTGAAAGAAGGCTGGATCTTATATGAGGACTGTATTTTATCTGGTCTGTTCTAGCACTGTTCTGGTAAGGGAAGTGAGTTGGGGCTGCCATCTTATCATTACCTGGAAGTCAGACTCCCTATGTGGTCTTTGCAAGAGAGGTTACCAGTGGGGCCCCAGAGTCTCCAGCTAGACTACCTTTTCTTCACCTTTCCATGTCACCTTATTCGTTTTATATATAATGTGTACGATTTTCAGTTGTACTTGGCAGGTTAAGAAATGCTCTTTGTTTTCTTTGTTTGCTGGATGAGGGTGGGGCTACGGGCTCCCCAGGGGCCCTCTGCTAATACCACTCTGGCTGAGGTAAGTAGGAATGCCCCATACTGCTTCCCCTGTTGCCTCTACAGACAGTGTTGAGAATCAGCGATTGTCCTGACTCACCATTAACCATCTGGAGAGCATAGAGAGGTGGCGTCTCATTACTGCTAGGTATGTCAGAGACCCTGAGCTCTTCATGGATCTGGGGATAGGGTGGGCTTCACTACCACTGACTGCCAATCCAAGTCCTTACTCTCTACTCTGGTTCCTCTGATTCCACTCCAGGAAGAGAAGGGTAGGGGCTGGTTACCACTCCATGGGTCGGAGTCCTTGTGGATTATTACTATTGGGTTGATGGAGGACTCAGGCACACTAGGCAGGGCCAAGTGGCTTCTCTTGGCTTCCTACTCAGCTTCTCTGACAACATCTAGAAACTGCTCAGACAGAGCCCCTCCCTGCTTCTGCTGAGAGTGAAGGCATAGGCTCACACTTGGCCTTTGTTGGTGGGGAGTTTCCTGTGGCCTCTGGCTGGAGCAAAGCAGATTGTGTAAGTCTCCTGTCTTGCCAGATTGTCCCTTTTTGGATTCCTTTGCCTAGAAAGCAAGCTTTTCTCAAGATTGCATTTGGCGAAGGGGGGGGGTGCCAGCTGGGGGGTAGGGTGGGAGACTGTATCCAGGGGTTTCCAGGTTGCTGGTTTTTCTGATCTCTAATCTGGGATATTCAAGCACAGATAAAACCTAGGAAACTCATCACTGTGCTACTATGTCTTGTATCCTGAGGCCCCTAATTGTCCTCCCTTTTTTCTGCCTTTCTTATATTTGGTTACCATATTATGTCCAAGGATTTTAGTTGTATTTAGCAAGCACAACTAGGAAATCTCATCTGTTTAATTTTCCTAGGAAGAGAACTTGGGGTGCAAACCTGAGCAAGTCATCTCAGCTCACTAAGAAAGAACTATTGTGCCCAGTGCTTACCAAATGGAAAGTAGCTCAGTAAATAGTGAATGAAGCAAACCAAATGAAATGGAAAGGCTTTGAAATGGAGACCAAGTTCCATGGTGTTTAGGGATGAAGAGAAACTACAAGTAACCAGCCCATGTTACTGGGTAGCAATGTCTAATTTCTAGTATCCTTTTCTTTTACAAAATCATAATCAGAAGTTTTTCTTTACTGTGCCTATGAAATGCTTGTTCATATTATAGAATGGTTCTTTACAAAATAAACAATAAATGGTTTATAAATCCATTCATGAATTAAATTTGAAAATTTTACCTTCCAAGTGATTTACACAGATTTTTACCAGACAGAGTTGATGAGAAGTGAAACTCCATGGTGTGGACAAGATCTGTGAGCAAAGGAAGGAGGCGTTCAAGAGGGGTGTGGCAGACAGGGCAGGAGATTCAAGAATATGGGGTCTGATGAGACCCCCAACTGATTTGCCATCTAAATGACCAAATGGCAATGATGGCACAAGCAATGTAAAAGAGCAGTAGAGGAGAAGCCAGATTGCAGCCGCTGGGAAGGAAATAGGAGCCGAGGAAGACAGATGAAGGACCAAGTTGGACAGTGACAGGGATAATATAGGAAAGACCTTCTGGTGGCTTCTACAGTCCTGCTACTACTCCAACTGCTAGAATAACAGGGTCATTTCAGAGGAAAAATCAGAAAGCCAAAGGAACAGAAGGGGCATATGGAATAAGTACCAAAAAAATCAGTCAAACATTTAACCATATTTAAGTAACACTAGCTTGAATATACTATAGCACTGTGCTTCTCAGAGTACTTTGATGCAGAACTGTTTCTGAGACATTCCCTTTTATAATCCACTGCAGACAGATGCTATTTATACAAGACAACAACATGCCATTGCAGTGTTCAGCTGCTGTTTTGAAATGCTTTTTCGAATGGTCTTTGGAGGCCCTGAGGGTGTGAAGTGGGAGGGGAGAACTACTTTGTCCTTGGCGCAGAGCCGGGCTAGAGCACCCACACCATGAGTGGCTGACTTCTTCCAGACTGAATGGTTGGAGAGGGAGAAGGCCAAGCAGGAGCTGTCTGTGACCTTGCTGAGAAGTTGCATTGACTTTCTATCACATTCTTTTGGTTGGAAGGAAGTCCCTAAGCCTCATCCACATTCAAGGGTAGGAGAATTAGGCTCTACATCTTGAAGGGAAAAATGTGGAGGAATTTGTGGATGTATAACCACCTAT
Source organism: Dipodomys ordii (assembly GCF_000151885.1). Lineage (NCBI taxonomy): Eukaryota > Metazoa > Chordata > Mammalia > Rodentia > Heteromyidae > Dipodomys > Dipodomys ordii. Next base: position 4,662,456 of record NW_012267239.1, on the reverse strand, counting down.
CTTCCTTCAACACTTACGGATATGTTTAATTCATTCTAAGGAATGAATGATGTTTCAACTAGCCAGAGTCTGAAGCAAAAACATGTCTGATGCAGACATCGTTATAATCTCAAGTTATTGTCAAAGCTGTTAGAACGCTTTGTTTTTATGAATGCTTAATAATGGGTAAAGAGATGTACTGCTAGACTCTTGGAAAGTGAGATCCAAAAACCTTCATATGTTCCAATAAACTGCTTTCCACAAAACTCCCCCACTGAGCACGTTTACAAAGTTTTTGTGCAAAGAAGGCTTTAGTAACCAATGGACTAAGAGGGCAGAAGGAGTGAAGAGTCTGTATTTTGCCATCTGCCCAGTGTCCCCATCCAGATGCCCACTGGCAGAAACCCCTCCACCCACCTGCATGGATGGCTAGAGCCACAAACAATGCTGCCATTAAGAACTGTAATGGTGGGCTGGGAATGTGGCTTAGTGGTAGAGTGCTTGCCTAGCATGCAGGAAGCCCTGGGTTCAATTCCTCAGCACCACATGAACAGAAAAAGCCATACGTGGCACTATGGCCCAGGTGGTAGAGTGCTAGCCTTGAGCTGAAGAGCTGAGGGACAGCGACCAGGCCCAGAGTTCATGCCCTACGACCAATCAAAAAAAAAACAAAACCCAAACTGTAATGATATCTGCTTTGGTACTATTACAGTTCTTAGTGGTACCATTAACAGCTCTGGCTTTAATAGCAAAAGGCAAAAATCTCTGGGGACATATGCCCAGTACTGCTAAAGAAAAAGAAAATAAGAAAAGATAAGAGAGGGAGCAAAGGAAGGAAGGAAGGAAAGAGGAGAGACATTGGTTTGGGAAAACCAGGAGCCTTATCAAGTCCAAACAACTTGCCTGTAGATATCCTGACAGGTCTGGGGACACGGGTACCTTTGTCTCCACACAGGGCTCTGCATCGCTAGGCAGCATTGCCTCTCCAAACACAAACATATAACTCTACATGCAGGAAAGATCTGAGGAGCTTCTAGCCCATTAAAAGGAAATCAATATTGCTGAACTGAACTCAAAGAATAGAGGGCAGTTCAAATGAACAGAGAATAACAATGACCACTAGTCCTCAGCGTACAGACCCTAGCAGAGACGTACAGGAGCATGAATGGCGGGTCTCCAAGCGTTCCTGTCTGTAAGTGTTAGGATTACAGAGCAATTGCTTTCATCTTGAGTGTGGTGGGGAGGAGCGGAGAAATGGAGGATTGAGGGAGATAGAGTATAAAGATGCTTCTGAAATGCAGTTCACAGATGCAAAGGGCCTGCGGCCAGGCCTTCAAGAAATCATTTGTGATTTCCTGAAATGAGAGGGAAGACACAGAAAGCAATAAGAACAACACATGTGATACATAAATCAGCAGAAAACAAAACATGGTTGTAGGAGATGAGCAACTGCCTCCAGCTCCTGCCAAACTGTCCCTCTTTTCCTGCCTCTCTTCTCTTTCCTTTTATTCTTTTTCTTTTCTTTAGTGGTACTAGGTATATGTCCCAAGAGCTTCTGCCTTTCAGATAAGGTCTTGTGCTTTTGTCTGGGCCAATCTCTGCTGCTTCTACCTCCTGAGTTGCTGGGATTATAGGCATGTCCAACCACACAGGGCTGCCAAGCTCCCTCTCTGAGGAATGACGGCAGTGGGACACCGTGGTAGCCCATGGAGCACAAGCCCATAGGAACAAGAAGAGGAGAGCCTCTGTCGATTCAGTGCCTCCCAGTCAGGGCTGCTTTAGGAACCAGGAGCAGTAGTTAAACAACTCTAAAATATGAAGCTGTTGAAAGTTTAAGGGTTTTCCATCAAAGTAAGGAGAATAAGACCAATGAAAGGAAGAGAAACACTACAGAAGCCCAGTTGCCTGGATGTTAAGAACACCCAGACTCTGTCACCTGTCACGAACCAACTCTGTAATTTAAATCCCTTAAATCCTCTGCCCTTTGTCCCTGAATAGCTGTTCCACTCTGGTCTCTAAGTCTGGCTTTTATTTTTTCTCTTCCTCTGACTTAACTCACACAATGTCCAGGGGCACAATGTCACCTAGGGGCACAATGTCACCACCCGGACACTCTGTGTAGAACAGCCACATGTCAGCTGCTCCTGTGTAGGGAAGTGGTCTTTCTCAGGACAGGAATAGGCCTGGTTACCAGGTGGACAGTGGCATGTTCCTAGCGCTGGGTACAGGCCTGGCTGCAAGGTGGATGGTGGCACGTCGCTCCCTACCTGTCTGGTTGAGAGGGTCTACTCTCTCAGATTCAGAGAGTACTATCCTAGTACAGAGCACTACAGTGATGAAGGACTCTTTGAACACTCTAGATTCTGGGCCTTCACCTGAAAGTCTTGCCAGGACATAGCTGTGTGTTGTATTGTTCCCCCAGAGGAACGTTGATATAAAGCAGACACAGCTTCACAATCTGCCTTGGAATCACTCTAGAACTAATAAGGCCCCAGAGGACTTTCTCTAACGAAGCTTTTGATGTTATGGAGTACACATTCTCAGAGCACAGCCTCTGGACACTCGCCCGGGACAGCCTGCCCAGCTGTCCTGCCACCCCTCCTCGGGTGGACACTCATGACACCCATGTCACACCAACAGTTCCAGAGTTACAGCCTCCATCTGTTCAAACTGATGTCTGATTCCCCAGTGCAATTCCCTGGGACTGTGGGCATTTGACAAGCAAAGCTAACCACGGGCCTGGCTTGCCAGTAAAGGCCAATCCCATCAATAAAGGCAGAGATCAATACCATGCACAAGGAATATGTGTGATTTTTATAACTCTCCTGGATATTTATTCATATAAACAAACTCATAAATCAAAAACAAATATTTTTCTCACATGCCTGAAATTTGATCTTTCAACTTTGAAAATAAGGTTATTATAAATATTGTAAATTCTGGGTTCATCAGCATGGTCCAAGAACATAAAGCTGTCTTTAATATTTAATGCAAAAGAAGGAGAAAATGAAGTTATGTTACCAGTCATGCAAATAGGCTTATAAGCTGCATTTTCACATCTAATTAAACAGACTAGCACAGGGCCAAGAGAGGCCATATCAGGATTCAAATCCAAAACTGGCTTGTTGTGCTTCATTCCCTCCCAGAGGCCTTCCTTGACCACACCGTGCTACCCTTCTTCCCATCTTTTAACCAGCTTTGTCTTCTGTCAGGAGCTTGTTTGTTTCTGCACAGGAACAGAGACTGTTTTCTTCATCATGCTTTCTCTCTCAGTTCCGAGAATAGCACCTGAGACATATTGGGTACAGAATAACAGATGAAGAAAGAACCCTGAAGCCCAGGTACGTTTTGTCACATCTCCCTGATGGACCAGCAGGAAAGCAGATACATGCCTACCTAAGTACTCTGCACAGTACACAGCCTTCCCTGTCTGTACAGTGGGATGATCTTAGAATAAGTTCAAGCTGACAGTCACTCATCAGTATTTGTGTGTGTGTGGGGGGGTGAGTGGGTGGGGGGGTGGGTATTTGAACTGGGGTTTGAACTCAGGGCCTGGGCACTCTCCCTGAGCTTCTGTGCTCAAGGCTAACCCTCTACCACTTGAACCACAGTTCTACTTCCTGCTTTTCAGTAGATAATTGGTGATAGTCTCTTGGACACTCTTGCTCAAATTGGCTTTGAACCACAGTCCTCAGATCTCAAATTCCTGTGTAGTTAGGATTACAGGCATGAGCCACCGGCGCCTGGCCAGTCATCACTACTTTTACTAAGAATGGAGCAGCCACATGACCTGCTCCATGCCATGGGCACTGTTACAAGAATCAAGACACAGCACTCTTCGTGAGGAACCCAGGAATTTGGTCAGATGATTTTGGTCTTAATTTTACCATAGGAAGGACAATTTAATACCAAGACAAACCTCCCAGGCTCTCATACAGTTAATCCCACAACCACAATGCTTCTTGTGACTCATCCACAAAAGCCACATCAACACAGAGGCAAGGATTCACTTATTAAATTAAAAAGTCTCCTCAGGAATTGAATATCTATAACATTTTTGTCATCTTAAGTGATTTTTTTCCTAATTTAAGTAGGCTCTTCTTCCATATCTTTCTGATACAGTTGGGAGACATACTAGATATATGTATTTCTTAAAAAGAAAATTTGAAGGTGAGTGCTTGTGGCTCACACCTGCATCCCAGCTACATAAGAGGCTAAGAATGGGAGGTTCACAGTTTGAGGCCAGCCTAGGCAGAAAACTCTGAAAGACTCCATCTCTGCAGAAGAAGCTGGGAATGGTGGTGAGGACCTGTCATCCCAGCTCCAACAGGAAACCTGAGATAGGTTTCCAAGTATGGCCCTGGGCAAAAAAACAAGACACTATTCCAAAATAGCCAGTGTAAGAAAGGGCTAAAGACATTGCTCAGTGGCAGAATGCCTGCCTAGTAAGCATGAGGCCTGAGTTCAAACCCCAGTACCACCACCACCACCACCAACAACAATAACAACAATCACAACAAAAACAAATGTATTTCAAACAACTGATTGCATATTTAACACCAGCACTTATGTTTTGATGTGTATGGTTTCTGTGAGGCTCAACATTCACTGTCTCACTAGACACTCTCTTCCCAGAAACACATCTTTCTTTTTTTGTTGGTCATAGGGCTTGAACTAAGGGTTTGGGTGCTGTCCGGATCTTTTGAAAAGGCTAGTACTCTACCACTTTAAGCCACAATCCACTTCCAATTTTTTGGTGGTTAATTGGAGATTAGAGTCTCATGAGCTTTCCTGCCTAGGGTGGCTCTGAACTATGATCCTCAGATCTCAGCCTCCTGATCCCTAAGATTACAGGCACCAGCACCCAGCAAGAAACAAAACATTCAAGGAGGACCCTCCCAAGGTGCACTTAGAAGGCAGAGGCCCACTTCATTCAGGTAGGACAAGTGCTCACAAATGTTGGTCTACCCGATCATGTGTATCTTTCACATAATGAATTCAATACTTTAAATTCAAACTCACAAATCTATTACAGCTCCTAGCATGGAGGGTAAAGCATGCCTGTGGGATGGGTGAGTGGGGAAGAGATAGGATCTTTCTGACACACATAAACACAATACGGGTGCACAGACCTGTTTTGTGCTTTCATAATTACCCAAATTCTCCTCTTTTGTCAGAATTCATTCTCAGCAACAGCTTGAGCAATGTAGCAATCATGCTCTGAAATGACTTGTAAACCACAGACACAAATATTTGGGCCAAGAATGTGGAATCCATTGCTGTCACATTCCATTATTTCTGGTGGAGCAATTCACTAACATTTTGGAATCTAGATCATAAATTATGCAGAGCCTCAGCAAAAGAGCTGAGGACACAAACTGCTGTAATAAAACTCCTGTTACTGGAGCCATAAAAACAGAACAAAGGAAGGCAAGGAAGAAAAATCATAGCTGGACTTTTCTGACATGCCTTGTCCACCATTGTAAATGGCTTCACAGAATAAAAATGTAACATTTGGGAAACTACCAGCCAGGCCAAAAATGACCTGATGGGCATGCCATCGTTCATAAACACTATCACTGCAAGAAACCCCATGGCAAAAAGAGCATTTTGAAGAAGCCCTGAATATAGACATAAAAAGTGCCAAAATGTGCATACAACTGAGCCATCTGAACATTTTTCATATCTGTCCAAGGGGGTAGAATGTCCTGTGAGCATAGAGCTGGAGGACTGGCTGTGTCATCCTAAATGTCAGAGGGAGAAAGAGCTTGGTGTTACACATGTTCTGCCCAAGTCACTGTCCCTCTCCGTGGAAACTGGAGCAATGTCAGGGCTGGGACCAGAACCCCCATCTCTTGACTCCCAGCCTCGCTGAGCTTTGCTTTGCAGCAAGGCACCTCCAAGGTGGGAGGTGTTTGAAAATGATCTGATGGGTTAACGCACAAGAATGGGTGGAGGGAACAGCAAGAGGATAAATGAACAAAAGAATTAGATAAGGGAGCCATCCTCTGGGCTCATGGTTCAAAAAGGTCAGATGGCATGTGTCACTGAAAGAGTTTAGAGATAAAATAGAAAAGTGAAGACCCACATGAATTGTGTCTGGCAGCCATTCCAAGAAGACATTATTGACTCCAGAAATCCTTTCTTTTCAACTGTAACCTCGTGTGGGAAAGCACTCATACCTAGAGATACCCAAGGGGCCAGTCAGGGTGAGTGTGAGAAGGTGGGTGAACGGTCCTGTGATGACCCCCCTTTCCAAGGTGCCCCACAAATGAGCGGGGACAAAGAGAGTGAGGCGGGGGTGCTTGGGACAGAGCGGAGCAAAAAGCCAGGAGTATACTTTAGGAGTGCACCACTGCTTTTGCAATTATTATAAACATATTTAGAAGAAAACAAAATGTTTTTCAAGATCACATAGAAGATCTAAAATGTTAAAACAGTACGGGGGAAGGGCTCAGTAAAAGTTAAAGCCATATAAGGGAAGAAAGTTATTTTTTCACGAGGCTAGGAAGGAACTTGTAGCGACTCCCCAGCCCAAAAGGGACCAGTTCCAATCTTCTGTCTAGGTCAGGAATCTTCAAGTTTTTTTTCCTCACAAAGAGACACTACTTTAAGTTTCTCCAGAACTTGGCATGGCTGAGAGGAGGGGAAGGGCGTGGAGAGAAAGGAGCAGAATGAGGGGTACCAGCAGTGCTCCAGGACAGAGGCTCCGTTCCCAGCCACTCTTTGCTGTGCCCATGCTGTGGGCCAGGCCTTGTAACAGGCCGCACCCTTCATGCCCACCCTGGAGCTTCTATCCTTAGCTCCCCTAATGCTCTCCAGACCACCCAGCTCAAATGAAAGGGCCATGCAACACAGGTCTGCCCTGATACCTGGGCACCATGGTGTCCTTCTTCACAAGAATCCCAGGATGCCGGGCTTCCCCAGGCCTGCTAGAGGAAGATGGTTTGGACACCTCCCAGCTATGCCTTCATTTGCTTTCAAGACTATGATCTGAGATCAGCAGTCAGTTTCAAAATTCTGGGTTTGCCATTGCAAACAACTGGCAGTTGTCTTTCTTTGGTTTAAAAAAAAACCCTCTGGAAAGCCAAAATTGGGTCATTCCTTCCCCAAGTCTGCATTTTAACATGCAGCTAATTGGCATGAGTGGAGACATCTGTATACTTATTTTAAAAGATCCCAACCTCTCTCAGTGTGTAGGGACAGCAGTGAGTGCTTGCTATGTGCTAAGAGCACTTTCCCCAGGCACTAAGGCCAAGTGGGCTTTGAGCTACACACTGAGAATACAAACCCACCAGCTGGGAGCTGAGCTTCTTGGGGGCTGGCAGTCTGAAGCTGAGACAGACAAGCAAGGGAAGGAGAAGTGTGCCCCAGCAGCAGGTACGAAGAACAACAGGGATCTAAAAGGCTTCTGTGGGTAGTGACAACAACTCCACAACAACCTAAGGACCTGGGAGGGACGCTGACCCTGTGCTACAGCTCAGTGCAGCCATGCTGGCCTCTCTCAGGAGCCATGCTGGTGTTCCTTGCTGTGGCCTATAGAAAAAGCTTCTGTAGGTGATCACCAAGAAAACCACACCAGCTGCAGAGAGTCCCAAGCAGTTTTGCATTGGCATTCCCATTGGGGCACAATGGCAGTCTTCTGAAGAAGAACACCTATATCAGTGCTGCCCCTATTTTGCATCAGGAAACTGAGGCCCAGGAAGGTAATGACTTGTTCAAGGTCCCACAGAAGGTAAGGCTGAGACTATCTCACTGAGCTATGCACCTGCCTGAGCCTCTCCTTGAGGGCACCCATGATGAGAAAATATGTGTATGTGTATATATACATATATATGCTTATATATATGTCTGTCTATAGAGATAGATACACACACACCACACAGACACACACACACATATCACACAATACATACACACATACATAGTGCCAATACTGGGGCTTAAACTCAGAGCCTCTCATTCTTGTGGAGCTTTTTTGAACACAGCTGGTACTCTACCACTTGAGCCATGCCTCCACTTCTAGTTTTAATGGCTAATTAGAGATAAGTATCTTTCATATTTGTATGTTTGGACTGGCTCTGAACCCAGATCCTCAGCCTTCTAAGTGGCTAGAGTTACCAGTGCCCAGCTTTGGCTCCCATTTTTTATGGGTTTGTTTCATCTGAAATATTTCTTATCTAAGAATATGGCCAATGACAATAGAGAGTATGGCTGTCAGATAATCACCACTACCACTGGCCCAAACACCACCTATAATCTTCCATAATCACAATATTATAGAAGGAAGATCATATTCTGGATTTCAGTAGCATGTTCGTCTTGTTTTTAGGTGATATTGTTTCAGGCATTATTCTGAGGGCTCTCCATACATCAATCCAGTCCTTGTGGCCAGCTGTACAATGCCAAGATGGAGAACAGATCAACACCTTGTCTGAGTGCCCAGAGACAGCTGTGTCACATAATTAGGATCTAGATCCAGACTGTGCTATATGTATGTGACTCTCTCACTAAGAGAGGGCAAACCCTAGAGGAACTCCAGCTGTATGACACTGTACAGACCCACACATTGCTTGGTAGGTGTCACTTGTGGATGGGGCTTTCTAGTGATGGAAATGAACAAAAATCAGCACATGAGTTGAATAGTTTCTTTGCTACAAGAATTAAACAGAAGATCAAACAGGAGGCTTGTATAGAATGCCCTAACCTCAGAAGAGAAAGATCATGGAAGCTTTTATTCAGGGCTTAGTGGTGAGGTGTGTCCTGTTCTCTTCATCCCAAGCAAAAAGGTGTGAGTTCTCCACAGATGACAAAGAAGGTATCTTCCTACGTCGGGCATTTAAGAAGTACCAGGAGTTGTCAGGGCAGACATGCCAGCTCGCCTGATGGTGCCATGAACTGGAGGATGCCATCTGCTTTGTTAGGGTTGACAGTCTGAGATTCCTGGTTCAACTCCAGCTCCCCTTGTTGTGAGGGGCTTGATAACTTTTAGTCCATTACCTTCTGCTTACTGAGTCACAGAGCATATTATATCTCCCTCCAGAGCACTCCAGCAGCTGGGCCATGTTATAAGCTGTCTTTGTCTTACTCAGTATTAGATAATGGATTTGGTGAAGCTTCCATTTGAATCAGGGAAATGCAATTACAGAATTGCTGTTGCTTCAAGTAAGTGGCCAACTCCGGCGGTCTGGCTCCATTGTAGCCATGGGGGCTGCTTTGACGAGGGCTTGCTGGACACAAAACAACAGAGCATCGGCTTCACTTTTTAATTGCTCTTGGAAACATTCAAAATGGCAGCAATGCAATTTTACTAGAAAACGGAAGCGAGTATTCACTTCCAAGAGGAACTTAACTCTTCAGGAGGAGGGTGCTGAAAACCAAGGGCCTGCATTCAGGAGCTCACAAAGCTCACAAAGCAGCTTGAAAGTCAAGTGGGGACAGGCTGAATCAGCAGTACCAATGAAAAGTTGCATTCTGGCTTTAATCCAACTCAACAAATGTATTTTCTGCTGTGTCAGAGAGAGCCTTAAGAGGAATTTCTGGAACAACACGCAGAAAATGGTTCTGAGTGAATAGCTACTTTTGAAGTCACCATGAAATGGCTAATTATGCTGAAGAGAGTCTTAAACACTTGAGTCTCTTGTGGATTTCACACTGACAGAGGGGAGACCAGGCTGTGGTATCTGAGCAGCCACATTTATGTCCAGCAAGAGGGGTGGGGTGGCGGGGGGGGGGGGGGGAGAGGGGAGGGTGCGTCGACACACCCAGTGTGAGTCAGGGACTGGTGAATCAGAACAAAAAGAAGCTGAGAGAGTAATGTTCACTTCTCAGTTTTTCAGTTACAGTGTCACTTGGTCCTAGTTTCCTAGAGATATCAGAGCTCCAGAAAGCTTTTAGGAAAGTTAGCCATTTTCTTTAGAGACACACCATATAAATATCATTTCTACATTCAGACAGCGCTGGCTCCAGCCCCAGCCCTGCCACACACTTGCTATGGTACCTTTGACAACTTAACCTCTTTGGCTTTTCCCTTTCTGAATGGAAAGAATAGGTCTCATCTTCTGAATTTTTAAATGAAATAATGAACATGCATAAGCAGTGTTCCCACACTGGGGCATTCAGTAAGTGTCACTTCTTCTATTCTAACCTGCTTCCCAGGTGTGTTGAGATCACAAAGACCTTTTCATACATTCTCTGTGGAACCCATTATCTGAATGCCTCAAAAGCAAAGCCAGCACCAGTCTCCTAAAGCTACATGTTAAGTATAGAGAATAGACTATTAAGCTCATGTACTTAAAAGAAGAAACAGTGTGCAATCCTAGTGATTTTCTCATCCAAAAGTCATAAATATTAGTGCTCTTCAAACCCACACAAAGGGTCTCATGTTAGCCATGCTTTGTAAACTTGGATGAAGACCCGAAAGGTTAATATATTATTTAGTTAGCCTGCTAATCAGACTGTCTCATTTCACTATAGGGCAAAGGCCTGTGTAAAGGAAGGAGAAAAATGGACTCAATTCAGTATTCCTACTAACTGAAAAGAATAAAATTAAAATGGTATCATAAAATCTAATCACTGCCTGCTGGTTTAACTATTTCTCAAGCTCATTATATTTTTAGTTCATTTTAGAAAGTTTTGGAAATCAAGTTCCAGCTTCATGTTCATTGTCTTTCTACAGTGGGGACCAAACCACAGAACTCAGCTTTTACAGGAGGAAGTATTTTTGAAGGATGACACCAACAATGATGGCTGGACAGAACCCACACTTGTGCAAAATTGTTACCCGGGCCCAGCCCTTAGCCCTATGAGCTCTGAGCCCCAAAGCAGCCGGAATGAAACCTGGACTCAGCAACCTCATCAGCTGCCAAAGCAGGAGCACAATGAGTGCAAAAGAAGTAAAACTGTCCACCCTTCGACGCTAGCCCAGCCCAGCACCAAATCTTCTTGAAGAGTCTGAAAGGCTTCACAGTAATGTGGCCAAAGTAATGAGCAAAGTACAAAAGAATAAGAAAGACTTTGCAGCCTGACAGAAGATAAAGGTATTTGGGACAGGAGAAAAGGCAAGAGGGGAGCCACAGACAGAAAATAGTGGGCCCAGAGGTTCCGAGAAGAGCAGTGTGAGAGGCAAAAGGGGCAGAAAAGGAACTTAACTGAGGCCAGTGCCTGGGAGAAGAGTTCTTCTTCCCTGCAGTACTTTCTGGAATCACTAAGTGCTCTTCCTGCAAGTACAAACACTTGTTTTGTCTCCAAACTGGCACTGGCATGGCCTCCAGCACATAGTAGATGACCAGCAGACTCTTGGCGCATGCTGAGGGTTGGTGAGGAATGTACACTGCAAGTCAAGGGCTTTGGGCTTCCTCCTGAGGATGAACGTTCAAAGCACAGGAATGACACAATGGCATGAGCGGCTGATTTTGGAGAGTTACTATGGAAACCCTTGGAAAAAGGAAAGAATCTGGAAAATGACTGTGGAAGAATCTGTCCCAACAACCCAAGTAGAAATGGTGGGCTTCAGGGTGAGAACTTGAGTCAAAAGACAAATTCTCAGGACTTTGAGCCACCCGGATCTGGGCTATAGGGAAAGGAGGTGGGGATATCTCTGGACAACTTTGAGATTTCTTAGAATGTAGAAAAGCTATGAGAAATTGTAGGCTTAGGGCAGGTAAAAATTTTTTTTTTTGGGTCCGGTCGTGAGGCCTGAACTCTGGGCCTGGGCGCTGTCCCTCAGCTCTTCAGCTCAAGGCTAGCACTCTACCACTTGAGCCACAGCACCACTTTCAGCTTTTTTCTTTTTGCTTATGTGGTGCTGAGGAATCGAACCCAGGGCCTCACGCAAGGCAAGCGCTCTACCACTGAGCCACCTTCCCAGCCCAAGGGCAGGTAAAATTTTTGAGGAGAAATAACCAGATAGATGTTTTGGAGTGGAAGTCTAGATATGGAAAGCTGGTATATGAGAAAGAAAACCATGAGCATGAATGGATCTGTTGTTTAATATACTCCATGATCTTCTCAGCATTATGTCCACCATAGATGAGTACATAAAAAAAATTGTGGCCTAGATACTCAATGGAACACTGCACAACCTGAAAGGAAGTAGGAAACCTTGTCGTCTGAAACATGGATGAAGACAGGCAAAGAAGGCAAGTAGTATGCACTTCCTTGTGGAACCTTAAAAAAATGGAACTTACAATAGCTGAGGGGAAGACTGTGGATTACAGAAGTGGGGGCAGGGAGGGAGAGATGCTGGCCAAAGAGTGGGTCATTTCAATTAGATAGGAGTGTTAAGTTTTAGTGATCAGTTACACAGTTAGCATGGTATCCATTAATATTTAGGTGTTATATAATTCAAAATTGCCAAAAGACTGGATTTTAAATCGGAAAGTAGGTGAGGTAATAGAGGTTAATTAGCTTGATTTAATCTTAATAAGATGTATACATGTATCAAATATCACATTGAGCCCCATAAATACATAGTGATTATTTATAAATTAAAGGTTACAGAAAAGAAAAGGAAAACAAAAAAGTTACCATTCCAGTTTCCCCAAGCCCAAGGTTATTTTTTAAAAAGGAACTTTGTTCTTGTATGCTAATCATGGGGCTTGAACTCAGGGCCTGGGTGCTGTCTCTGAGCTTTTGTGCTTAAGCCTAGCACTCTACCATTTCTGGCTTTTTGGTGATTAACCAGAGATAGGTGTCTCATGGAATTTGAATCATGGTCCTCAGATCTAAGCCCCCTGAGTAGCTTAGATTACAGGAATGAGTCACTGGTGCCCACCTAAAATGAACTGGGAATGAAAGTATTAAATATAGCTGGAAAGGTATATGTTTATACTTGTACAACTGACAAATTATTAAAGTCAGGACATTTATATAACTAACATTCTGCTCAAGAAACATTATCATCAGAGCCTTCAAGAGGAGTAGAACCACATAGAAGCTCTGGATACTCCCTCACTATGTCTTTCCCAATGTCTATGGAAAAGACTCAACTTTAATGCACTTCAATTCCTGCTGTTATTTCCAGTTCCCAAAATCACTCAAAAGTACATTCTTCCCAACCCTTCCCCCACTCCCAGCAACCCAACAGATGGATCCCTTAAGGAATGAATGCAAGAGTAAAAGCACTGCCAAATGGCTCCAGGAGAAAGACCCCCAAGCTCCACACAGTCACGTGGCATGGGTCCAGTGGGCAAAGTCCAGCACAGATGGCAGGACCCACCATTGCTGGCAATGCGGAGGGCAACACAGGAGATGATGCAGCTGGAACAACTTAGAGACAGGCAGGTGTGGGAGGTGCCAGCGCCAGGTGTGGGTGGCAGGAGCCAATGCCTAACCCCGTGCATGACGCCAGATAGCACTGCTCCCACAAAGAGCTGCAGAGAGGGACTCAGGAGGGGCGGAAGCAATGCGCCAGACAGTGCCCACCTGAGTTAGAAAACACCAGAGTGTTTGGAGATCAGTGCTCCCCAAGTGCTCCTTTCTGAAGTCCTACCAGAAGTGTTATCAATGCTCAGGACCGGATTGTCTAATGGGAAAAGCCCCCACGGGGGCTTTGAACTCATAAACCTATTCAGCCTCACATGTTCATAATCATTTGTGTAAAGAAGAAAAAAGCCTCCAAGCACTAATTAGAAAGATAGAGCTGTTGTGTTTTCCTCCCGATCACCTTATCTTCTTTATTCAGTTCTTGAAGACTCAGCTATTAAAAGAAATTAAGTAATTCATCAAGCCCATTTCAATTACCTGCTGCTGATAACATCAGATTACAATTAGCATCTACAAATGAACCAAGTGCCAACTGCCAGACTGAAACATAAGCTAATTTACTGCGAGCCTCTGCCTGCTGGAGACACAGCTCGGGACCTGGCAGCAGGCACCCACTTCATTATTCCAACAACAGCTTTGCAGCTTCTCTTGCAACAGTCCACAGTGCAGCACTGAGCGAGATTTACTGCCCTGTCTGCCTCTGCTCCCATGTTTACAGACGCTCCAATATGTAAGCAAATCACAGCTCCTTTCAAATAGCAATGTCTAGACAAGCAGGGTGACAAATCTTGACCCAAAGGAGCAAATAAATATTATTAATATTTATTAGGCACTGATAGGTGTGGGGCCTGGCACAGGACATGCATGTCATAACCTTAATGAGGGTCTGAATCATTCTCCAGGAGTCCTCTGGTGCTGATTTGGTTGAAGCTGTCCATTTCTCATGGCTCCCTATCCACAGGGATAGGACATTCTCCTTCCTTGCCTTTAGATGTCTACAAAAGTCTGTGTTAGGGTCTGGGACATATTACTTTTTTTTTTTTTTACATTTATATTCTTTCTTTTCCTGCTTTAGATGAAAACCAGAGGTGTGCGGTTTGGCTTCGCCTATCAGCGGCATTACTAGGCTTGGACAATCTGTGTGGTCTTGTCTCTGGTCTCAAGTAGAACTAACGGCTCAACAAAGTACGGGACTCAGACAGAGGCTGTGGGCTGCCAGAAGACAGTAGATCTGAGCTTAGAGCCTGCCTCTGTGGTGTGTGACCTGCATGGCATTGGGCCAATACTTTTATGCATGCAGGCCAGGCAGCAAGGAGGAAGAAAATGTATGCAAAGGGTGTGGTCCAGTGGGACTAGCCAACAGATCAGAGCTTCCCCAGGAAGAGGGGAGCTGGTCCTGCAGAACTGCTGCTCAGAGCAGCCTGTAGGCCCTCGCTTTCATCTTCCTGTGCATGGGATCAATGTGGGATAGGGGTGGGAGGAGCCATTTGACCTTTAACCCTGGTCAGGTGACTCTAGCACAGCTCCTGCTTGGATAGCCAGTCTCAGTGGGAATGTTCTTTCTTGGGAACACCTGAAACATGGGAACTGAAATCTAAATCTGTCCTCTTAACTCAATAATCTCAGGTGAGCCACAAACATCCCACTAGAGAAACAGAATAGCTGGCTGCTTGAAGGTTTTGGTGTTGGAGAATAAGTTCTGTAAAACACAAATATCATGGGTTTACATTGCTACATCAATTCTAGGTGAGGTGGACACCTCACTTTTGAACACCTTGAGAGATGATTCTTTTTTTTTTGGTCGGTCCTGGGGCTTGAATTCTGGGCCTCAGCGCTATCCCTCAGCTCTTCAGCTCAAAGCAAGCGCTCTACCACTTGAGCTACAGCACCACTTCCGGTTTTCTGGTGGTTTATTGGAGACAAGAGTCTCACGGTCTCTCCTGCCCGAGTTGGCTTTGAACCTCGATCCTCAGATCTCAGCCTCCTGAGTAGCTAGGATTACAGGCGTGAGCCACCAGCGCCCGGCTGAGAGAGAGAGATGATTTTTTAAAATATCATTCTGAGGTTTTCTAGAGAAAAACACAATTGGTATAAATTAATTCCTACTTATAAGAATTAAACATTTTACTCGTGAAACTAGGTTTCTTTCCATTTAAAGAAAATCTAATATATAAAAATTAAGAGGTGAATAGCTGGACATGGTGGCATGGGCCTGTCATCCCAGCTACTGAGGAGGCAGAGATCAAGAGGATCATGGTTCAAGGCCAGCCTATGCAGAATAATTCTCAAGACCCCCCATTTCTATAGGAAGGGCTGGGCCTGGTGGTGTGTTTCTGTTATCCTAGTTACAGTGAAAAGCAAAAATGGGAGGATCATGGTTCAGGCCATCCCAGGTGAAAAGGGAAACTCTGTCTGAAAAATAACTAAACCAAAAAAGGACTAGTGTTATGGCTCAAGGGGTAGAATGTTGCCTAGCAAGTGCAAAGCCCTGAGTTAAAACCCCAGGACCACCAAAAGGAAAAAATAAAATCAAAACCAAAAAACATAAGAGAATGATTGTTACATTATGGAAAAATAATTCTCCTATAAAACTAATTTACCATAAGATTTTTCAGTATACAAAATTCATATGTGTCCCCAGTAGTGATGTAATTTACAACATCTGTTGGGGAGTAGTGCGTAACTATAGTGCGGTGTGTGTAGCATGGTGGAGATGGCATGTAGCGCTGCTCTACCTGACCCAGGGTATGGTGCAGTGTGTGCACACACCGAGGAGGTGGAGTGGAGCGCTGTTCCACCTGACCTGGGGAAGTCAGAATTTTCTGGGTCAGATGCCAGAATTAAATCTTTTGTTGTTGTTGTTGGTCGTGGGCTTGAACTCTGGGCCTAGGCAGTGTCCCTCAGCTCTTTAGTCAAGGCTAGCACTCTACCACTTAAGGCACAATGCCACTTCCAGTTTTCTGAGTGGTTTATTGGAAATAAGAGTCCCACGGACTTTTCCTGCCTGGGCTGACTTTGAACTGCGATCCTCAGATCTCAGCCTCCTGAGTAGCTAGGAGTACAGGCGTGAGCCACTGGCGCCCGGCCCAGAATTAAATCTTATATGTGATTTTTATAACAGTTGATTTTCCTCCTCTATATTCTAGAATTAGCACAGCCTAGAGCCACCATTCCTGTGACAACCATTTTGCTGTACATGAAGCAGGAGTAATGATACCTGCCCACCACAATGGCCACTAAACTTTTACTCCAATGTGATTTCCAGGGAGCTTTAAAAAGGGTTTAAAAAAGAGACCAGCTATCATTTTATGAGGTCTTAATAAACTCCTAAGGCTACAAGTCTCCTGAGTCTCAAAGAGTTAACAAAAACAAACAAAATTTTTTTTGCTCTGTGTGTGTGTGTGTGTGTGTGTGTGTGATACGTGCATGCGGGTGCATGTGTGAATGTGTGTGTGGTGTATGTATGGTGTGTGCGCATATGTGTGCTGTGTGTACCTGTATGGTGTGTGTGGTGTGCACATATGTGGTGTATGCATGTATGGTGTGTACATGTGTGTTGTGTATGAGTGGTGTAAGTGTATGTGGTGTGAGTGTGTGAATATGGTGTGTGTGGTGTGCATATGTGTTGTGTGTGTGGTATGTTGGGTTTGTGTGCAGGTGTGTGTGTGGTGTGTGTATGCACGTGTGGTGTATGTACATGTGTGGTGTGGGTGTGGGTGTGTGGTGTGTGTACATGTGTGTGTGGTGTGTGTGCATGTGGTGTGTATGTAGTGTAGTGTGTGTAGTGTGTACGTGTGCTTGTGTGTGGTATGTGTACATGTGAGTGGTATGTGTGCATGTGTGGGTGATGTGTGTGGTATGTGAGTGAGTATATGTGTGTTGTTTGTGTGTGGTGTTATATGTATGGTATGTGTGGTGTGTGTGTGGTGTGGTGTATGATGTGTGATGTGTGGTATGTATGTGGTTTGTGTGGTGTGTGTGTGGTGAGCGTGCATTATGTTGTTTGCATGTGTGTGGTGTGTGGTGTTGTGTGGTGTGTGTGTGGTATGTTGTGTGGTGTGTGTGTGGTGTGGTATGTGGCATGTGTGTGTGATGTGTGGTGTGCATGTAGTGTGTGGTGTGGTGTGTGTGTGTGGTGTGTGGTATGTGTGCATGATATGTGGTGTGCGTGTGGTGTGTGGATTGTGGTGTGTGTGTGTGGTGGTGTGGTATGTGGCATGTGTGTGTGATGTGTGGTGTGCATGTAGTGTGTGGTGTGGTGTGTGTGTGTGGTGTGTGGTATGTGTGCATGATATGTGGTGTGCGTGTGGTGTGTGGATTGTGGTGTGTGTGTGTGGTGTGTGTGGTATGTGGTATATGTGTATGATGTGTAGTGTGTGTGGTGTGTTGGTGTGCATGTGGTGTGTGGTATGTGTGTGTGTGGTGTGTGTGTGTGTGTGTGTGTGTGCTGGTACTTGGGCCTCTCAGGCTTTTTCACTCAAGACTGATGCTCTACCACTTGAGCCATACCTCCTCCACCACTTCCTGCTTTTTGCTGGTTAGTTGGAGATAAGAGCCTTGGCATTTTCCTGTCCTTGTTGGCTTTGAACTATGATCCTCAGATCTCACCTCCTAAGTGACTACCATTACAGGAATGTGTTGGTGCTCAGCTTCAAGTTCCAGGGTTTTTTTTAATTTGTTTTTTTGGTTGGTTGTGGGGCTTGAACCCTGGCCACTGGCACCTAGCCACGTTTCAGGTTTGTTTTTTTTTTAACTTACCTGGGCCTTCATTTTCTTTATATAAAATCAATGAATATTCTCAACCTTTTAAGTGTAGAGGGGATTAAATATGATATAGATTATAAATGTGGCACATAGCAGGGTTCCACACAAGATTTGAATAAAAGCAGAAAGCTCCATGGGGGCAGAACCCAGTCAGTTTTACTCATTAAAACAGCACAATGCCAGCTGGGCACAGCAAAGATGCTGAGCTGGATGCATGGCTCAAGTAATAGAGTAGCAACTGTGAGAAAGAGAGCTGAGTAAGAACATGAGGCCAGGAGTCCAAACTCCACATCAGAACACATGCACACATGCACACACGCACACGCACGCACACATGCACACACACATGCACACACACACACATAAAAGACCACAGTGCTGGGCTGGGAAGGTGTCTCAGTGGTAGAGTGCTTGCCTTGCATACATGAGGCCCTGGGTTCCATTCCTCAGTACCATATAAGCAGAAAAAGCTGGAAGTGGCGTAGTGGCTCAATGGTAGAGCGCTAGCCTTGAACTGAAGAGCTGAGGGACAGTGCCCAGGCCCAGAGTTCAAGCCTTATGACCGACAACAACAATAATAACAACAACAACAAAAGAGCACAGTGCCTATCACATACCTACATTTGTGGAGTGAAGAATAAATGAATAAGTAAACAAATGAACAAACATTAGTCCCATCTTCCTTTACTTCCCAAATAAGCTACTTTTCAGAGATAAAGTATCTTTTTGACCACAAAAGGAGAATTTCCTTTAAATTGTGGTCATCCCTACAGGGGGATTAGGATTTCTGGATCCTGCCTGGCCTCAGGCCTCCATTGGAGCCTTTCCATGTCTCACTTTAGAGCAGAACCCAGGGCCTGAGGCTGAGCTGCATGGCAACTGTGGTGGACTCCTGTTGTATCTACTGCGGGGGCATCCATCTGGAGCTCGGGGTCACCTTCAGGGTGTGAGTGTGTGTTTGGGGGGGTGTTACCATCCTCCTCATTATCTCTCTCCTCCCTTTCCTAACTGCAGTTTACTCCAGAATGAGCTGAAAGGCAATTCTGCCCTGTCTTTAGCTCTGAGATTTAATTGAGATCTCAGTCTAGAAACCTGTTCTGCAGCACATCTGAGGCTCAATTTCAAACAGCTTAATTTGGGACCAGAAAGAAGGCCACCAAAACAAAACAAAGACAAAGACAACAAGACGCATGGAAAAAAAAATACTGCCATACAGCTGGGTATGCTGGTACATGCCTTTAATCCCAGATATTTGGGAGGCAGGAGTACTGAGAGTTTGAGTGGGATTCTATCTTGGAAATAAATACAAAACAAAAGGGTTAAGGGTATGGTGGTAGCAATTTTTGTGAGGCCCTGGCCTCAATCCCTAGAACCTCAAAGAAAGAAAAAAGGAAAGGAGAAGGGAGGAAGAAGGAGGGGAGGGGAGGGGGAGAAGTGGGGGGGGGGAGAAGTAGAAGGGGGAGAAAAAGGAAGAGGAGGGAAGGAATGCTGTTATGCAACAACTACAGTTGTTCTGACAAAAAGGGGGACCATTTTCCAAGCCAAATGTATAGGAACTCAATTTTCATAAGGAAAACAATACCTAGACCTCAGCATCTGTCCCTGTGTCTCCAAAAGTTCTAAGTCACCCTCCAATGTGTACGGACACCTCTGGGATCCAGATCCTCCCTAGTGCCCCTGCCCCACCCCCCTTCCTTGTCTTCTGTGACAGCAGCATTATCCTACCACATCCCAGGGCTCTTCTCTCTGGACTCCACCCAAGTCCCTCATGCTCTGCGGGTGGGCCGGCTCTTCCTCTCTGGCTGGGCTCCCTTCCTGCCCCCTGGATGTCACCAGAGTGTCATGGTACAATTGGCCCCAGTTCTGTTATACCATGGTAGAGCAAGCTGAGGTCCTGCACATGGGGAGTGACCAGTTACTTACCAGGGCTCTCGCAGGCCACTTCCCTGCCCTTTCCCCTCAGTGCTAGTTTTCCAGTTTCTTCCCAAAGCCCCCACCATTCTCTCCACATCTCCCCAAGTCTTGCTCAATCAAGCTGTACAAATATTTGTTAGGAGCCCACTTTGTGTCACAGCTCCTACTACCCACGAGGTTTAATCCAGCAGGGGTGATTACACAGGCAGCCAAACAGCAACCATCTAGGTTCAAAGAGAAATAGAATAACAAAAAAGATGAAAAAGTCATCAGGCCTTAGGCAAGCAAAAGAACTTATCTGCTGTCAAGACAGGTTTTAACTGGGAGCTAGGGCTCAACTGGTAGAGCATCTGCCCAGCAAGCACGAGGTCCTGGGTTCAAACCCCACTACTGCCAAACAACAAGCAAGCACACAAACAGAGAGGTTCCAGTAGTGAACAGTATTTGGAGTAATCACAAAATGATGGGTAAACTTCAGACAAGAAGGTAGCAACCAGGAGGTAGGAAGAAGAGTGGGGCTGAGGGATACAGTCAGGATGGAAGAGCCCAGTTTGGGTTCAGACAACATATAGGATATAGTGGAATTAAAGGACAGAAAATTGTGCCTTGATTGTGACTGGCTTCATTTCCAGGAGAGGACACAGCCCACAGTGTGGCATAAACCATGTGACAACCCAGAACTAGAGTAAGTACAAAACATTGAGCTCGGTCCAAGCTGGGCACCAATGGCTCATGCCTGAAATCCTAGCTGCTTGGGAGGCTGAGATTGGGAGGATCATGGTAAAGGTCAGCCCAGGCATACATGAGACTCCTTCTTGACCAATAGCTAGGCACAAAGTCATACACCTCATCCTATGTAGGAGGCCAAGATGGGGGGGATCATGGTCCCTGACTAGCTCAAGTAAGAGTCTTCAAGACTCTATCTCAAAATAATAAGCAGGTTATGGTGTAGTGTACCTGTCATTATAGCTAAAAAATAAATAAAAGATCAGTTTACTATTGATGTATGGAGTAGAGACAGGGAGGGAAACAACAAAGAAGCAAACCCAGCCAAGAAGCTGGGCCCTAGGAAGGAGAGATGGCTATGAGGATAGTTACTTATCACATTGATGTTAAGTCAGTTAGAAAGAAGGAAGAAATCAGTAATGTGCAAGTCAGGCCTGACAACAACAACATCTTCCCACAATATGTCCACATCTGAGCCTCAGAGCCTGTGAGTGCTACTTTATGTGGCAGGGGTGAGTAAGTCAGGGGACCTGGGACAGGAAGAGAACCTCACATTCTCGAGCTCTGCCTGCTAGAGGGGTCAGGCAGAGTTGGGCTGAGAGAAGGCAATGGGACTGCAGAAGTGGAGAGTAGAGCCAGGTGCTCTGGAGGAGGAACAGAGCCACCGGAAAGAGCTGAAGGAAAGAAACTAAATCTCTCCCAAACCATACTGCTGGACCAGCCCTACCAACATCTCGACTGTAGCCCAATGGGACTGATTTTAGATTCCTGATCTCCAGAGCTGGAAGAGAACACATTTGCCCTGCTTTAAGCCATCGGATTCATGGCAATTTGTTACAGCAGCAATAGGAAACTAATACAGATGGCTCCTGGGGTGGGGCTGTCATCAACAGACGTAGGAAAGCTAGGAGAATCATTTCATTTTGTAAATTGCATATTTCATGTTTGGAATCATTAGTGCTGACAGCTCAGCATGAGACTCAGATGGAAGAGCCACTAGGTAGAGGAAAAGAGGTCAGAGGGCTAAGTATAGATTTAGAAGCAGCAGGTAACCAAGCAGAAGTCAAGGGGCAAGGAGGAATGATGAAGGAAGATGGGCACAGAAAGAACAGAATAGAATCAAGGATGGACCAGAACACAGAACTCCCACATTTTCCATGGTGGAAGGCAGTCATGACAGTAATGGAGGTAACTGACCACAGAGAGCAGGCAAGCGCAGTGTGGAGATGGCTTAAACCTGCAGGCTGCAGAAGAGCATGCAATGATCCAGGCACGTGTGTGTTTGCATAGGGATGGTACAGGCATGTAAAATGGTCTGTAAAGATCCAAACCAATTACTAATACAGGGGGAATATAGACATTAAATTTTATACATTTGGTATTGTAAGAATTATTTTCATAAAAGTATGTACTACTTTCATAACTTAAAAAAAATCATCCATGGTAAGTAATGTCGTCTAGGATGAAGGGAAGTAAGACCACACCAAACTCAAATACTCAGGAATGAATGAGAACTAGACATAACTCTTAAGTGACAAACATATAACATTGCTTTTCCTCTTACATCATTAAAATGATGGTTTAAAATGGTTTAAGACAAACTCTAACATTGTATTGTAGGGTCTAAAAAAAGCAAAGGATAGGAATATATGTGCCAACTAAAGCATGAAGTCCAGAAGGTATAACAAATGAACTTACAAAGTTCAAGATGCTTAGACTGCACAGGAAACATTCTGATACTAGCTTCTAGTAGATTATACAGAAAACATAGCATATAATCTTTTTTGTTGACTTCTTTGCTTATTTAAAACTCTAGTCTCATAACCCAGACTGGACTAGACTCACTATCTATTTATTCCTAGCTGATCTTGAACTTGCAATCCTTTTGCCTTTACATCCCAAATGGCAGAATTACAGATGAGCATCAGTATGCCTAGTTACATGATGTAATCTTTAGAGAAATCACTGAAAAACAATGCAAAGAAGTAGAGCTAAAAAGTAAATACATAAAATGCAGTCTAAAAGGTTAAATTAACCCAAGGAAAACAGAAAAAGAAAAGCAAAAGGGAAAAATACAAATAAGACCAATGAAAATCCAATAGAAGAATAAATCTAAATTTAACAAAAACTAATTGTTACATATTAAATGGAAGAAATTCTTTAGTTAAAAGGCTATGTTGCAAGCTGGGCACTGGTGGCTCATAGCTGTAATCTTAAATACTCAGGAGGTATCCAGAGGATAGCAGTTTGAAGCCAGCAGGGAAGAAAAGTCTGAGAGACTCTATACTTAATTAATCATCAAAAGCTGGACCAGAGGTAGGGCTCAAGTATAGAGCATCAGCTGAGCATGCAAGGTAAGCAAGCACACAAAGCCCTCAGTTCAAACCTTGATACAGGCAAAAAAAAAAAACTGTTATGATTTGGCTGTGTAACACTCCCTGATGGGCTGGCCCATATGCTAGATGCTTGGTCCCAGCTGGGAGAGGTGGTCGAAACTAGGAGGGGCAGCTGAGTGAGGGGAAGTGGTTCTAGGGGTTGTCCCTTTGAAGGTTATGCCTGGTCCCTTCCTTGTTCTCTGCTTTGTGTCCACCATGAGGTGACCACCATGCACTCCCACTGCCATTTCATTCTCCCCAAACAAACACACAGGGCCAGCAACCATGACAGAGCCCCAAAATTGTGAACGGTGTAAATCTTGCTCCTTTAACTAGTTGTCAGGAACTCTGTCTCAGTGATACCAGAGTTACTAGAACAATTATAATTGGGTACTGGTGGCTCAGGCTTGTAATCCTAGCTACTCAGGAGGCTGAGATCTGAGCGCCAAGGTTCAAAGCCAGCGCAGGCACAAAAGACCTCCCTAGACTCTTATCTCCAATTAGCCAGCAAAAATCCAGAAATGGAGCTGAGGCTCAGCAGTAGAACAACAGACTTGAGCTAAAAAGCTAACGGACAGTTCAAGCCTCAGTACACACGTGCGTGTGCGCACGCACATGCACACACACACACACACACAAATAACACAGAAAAATAAACAACATAAATAGAAGGAGAAGATGAATCACAGAAATAGTAAGCACAGGAAGGTGGAAGTTGGCATATCAGAATCAGATCAAGCAGACTTCAAGACAGAAGGGTGTCATCAAAGATAAGAGACAGTCCATAATGACAAAAGGACCAACTGTTTATACATGGATATGGCCCAATAAGAGAGCAGCACAATACGTGAAGCTAAGTTTCACAGAATTACAAGTAGGAACAAACAAATCCACAATAATTTGTAGATTTTCTTGGATGGGGGAGTGTTGTGGGGCTTGAACTCTGGGCCTGGATGCTGTCCCTCAGCTCTTCAGCTCAAAGCAAGTGCTCTATTACTTGAGCCACAGCGCCACTTCCAGTTTTCTGGTGGTTAATTAGAGATAAGAGTCTCACAGACTTTCCTGCCTGGGCTGGTTTTGAACCGTGCTCCTTAGATCTCCGTCTCCTGAGTAGCTAGGATTACAGGGGTGTGTCACTGGCGCCCAGCAATTTGTAGATTTTTAACAACTCTTTTCTTGGCAATTGATTCATCATAATAATAAAGAAAGGCATGGGTGATATGAACAACAGTATGTACTACCTGGGCTCATGTGTCATCTTACAGCCCTGTGCCACACCCTCTGAAAAAGCTATCTATGGATCACAGGCTCTGATCACAATAAAATTAAACAAAATCTGATAACACAACAATACAGTATCTAGCAACATATTCCCTCTTTAAAAGAAATCACAGTTAGAACACTACCACTTGTGCCATTCCTCAAGCCCACCTCTTGGCTGGTTAATTAGATATAGACTCTAGAGGATTATATATGCCTGGGCTAGCTTCAAACCACGATCCTCCAGATCTCAGTCACTTGAGTCGCCAGGATTAGAAGTATAAGCCACCAGTGCTTAGTAAGAAAAAATGCTTTTTAATTCCTTTGTACAGTGATAAAGTAAAACCAAGTACATCATACATACAAGTCCCAAAATGTTTTCAAATTAAACAATTCTTAATGGATAAAAAAATCTTAGATTTGATTTAAAATTTTAAGGTCAATTAAAGTTGTGGTATATAGGTAAATGAGTATTCAGAGGAAATACAAATGCTGGTTCTTTTAAAAGTATCAAGAGAATGGAGGGGCTGGGAAGGTGGCTCAGTGGGAGTGCTTGCCTTGCATGCATGAGGTCCTGGGTTTGATTCCTCAGCACCACATAAGCAGAAAAAGCCAGAAGTGACGCTGTGGCTCAAGTGGTAGAGTGCTAGCTGAGGGACAGTGCCCAGGCCCAGAGTTCAGGCCCCATGACTGACAAGAGAGAGAGAGGGGGAGAGAGAAAGAAAGAAAGAGAGAGAGAAGGGGGGGAGAGGGAGAGAGAGAGAGAGAGAGAGACAATATGGAGAACACAACACAAACTCTCAGGAATGAAGGAGAGTACTTCCCCATGTGGCCTATGATCATTAAAAGAATGATAGACCAACATTATTAACAACTCTAGGCCCCTGAATGCAATAGCTTAGATGAAATGACTAGCTCTTGAAAAATACAACTTGTGAAAGCTGACACAGGAGGAAGAGGAAAACCTGAATAGTCTAACATGCACAACTATTTCAAGTGGAGGCCCCAGGCCTTCCCATCTCTCCTACATGCCACAGCTTGACTCCTCCTCTTTTTCTCACTTCACAACTTCCTGAGGCTCTTGTTCACAGACATATCCTTGTCCAGACCTCACACTAACCTTCTGTCACTCTCTAGCACATTCCTGAAGCTGCTTTTGCCACCATCCTGCATTGTCATCCTATCACAATTATAAGCTCTCTGAAGGTAAGGATTATCTGTCCCCCCTTAAACAATTATTCAGGACTGAGCATATGGTAAAGGTTTAATAAGCGCTTGTCATCTGCTAAATGAATTGTTAAAGCAGGAACCTATTTTTGGCTTGCCAGATTCTCTAGACCACATTCTGGACTCAGTGCCATCTTCACATCTCGAGCCAATTCTAGGAATATGAAGGTCTTTCTCTAACAACTATTCAAGACATATATGGTTAAAATGATCAGAGGAGGGGGTAGGAGCAGAAGTGTTATGCTGACATCAGTGGAGATGGAGTCGCCTTGGTCTGGTAGTTCACACAAGAAAAGGAGGCTGAACTCTACAAACATCCTGGCTGTGAACCAGGACCACCTCCTCTTTGTCCTTCCTCGCCTTGAGTCCTTGTGGGCACAGAACAATGAGAAGCTCTGGGCACAAGGATGGATTCAGTCCATCAACACATCCTTATGTCCATTCATTAAGTACCCACTGCATCCAGCCGGACATAGAGACAATCTAACACTATCTTCTAGAAGATTGGGAGTTACCAACTACTCATTATGCTTACCACCCTGCAGGAACTGTCAATGTCTTAATTGCCACCAAGTACTAACAAAACAATGACTATAGACATTCTTTAAGGAGATCTTTCACAAAGATCATTTTGCATTTATACTAACATCAATATTGTTTATGAATACATATAATTTTGAAGACAAAATATCCTGTGAAGCTAATTTGCCAAGTCAAGAAATCTCTGGAAGCAGAAATTCTCTCCAATTCTCTCGCCTTGATGACTTTCTAGCAGTATCTCCTTCACTTAAAGCAAACATAGCCTTATATCATCTTCATTCCCTTCTCTCTAATTAGATAAATCTGTGCTCTTCTCTCTAGACAGATTAAAAGGCTGGGTGCTTTGTTTTCCCAGTACTTCAGAGTTCTAGTGCTTAGAGAGCTATGATGACAGGAAAGAGCGTGTGAGTTACAGCAGGCAGGCTCCTAGGGGAATATAGCTGAGGGGAAGATGAACACAATGAGCAGATTGTGTTGAATTAAAACACAGAATCCTGTAAAGACAGAGAACTACTCCCACTATTTCCAACCCATATATTACCTGGGGTCTTGCAAGCAACCCTGCACTCACCCAGATTGGAGGATGCGCGCCCCTCTGCAGCCCGATCCTTGAGGTCCTCAGCGATGCCCAGCTGCCGTTCATGGTACTGCCTCGCCCTCTCGAGGTCCTGCATGCACCTGGCAGCATGGCCCAGGCCGGCATAGGCCCGCATCTCAATGGCCTTCTCCATCAGCTCCTGTGCCAGCTCTAGCACATAGTTGTGGTAAGACATGGCCTTGTCAAAGTTCCTCCGGTAGTGGTAGGCACTGCCCAGGTTGCTGTAGGCACGGGCCTCCTCTCGCTTATTCCCCAGGTCCTTGGCTATCTTCAGGTGCTGTTCATGGCACTGCACAGCATTCTCAAAGTCTCCCATGGCGATATACACAGCCCCCATGTTGCCAAGTTCTCGGGCTTCAGAAAGTTCGTCTTTGGATTGCTTGGCGAGAAGAACACATTGTTTGTGACTGGCAAGGGCATTGGGATAGTCTCCAATGGCTGTGTATACATGGCCCAGACTGCTCAGGGCAGATGAAGCTGCCTGGAGAGAGAGGATGTGGCAGAGAAACAAATATACATCAGACAGTGGCTTGGGTTTGTTTAGCAGATAAAGTTTCACCGAGTTCGCCTGCAACTATCAATGTAGTTCCTAATGGTACTTCTATCAGTGGGCTACAGACCTAGCAGAGGCGATAAACGGGACTTCCAAGAGCTAGCTTCCAGCAGAAGACAATGGCTACTTAATCAGTAGCGTTCCATACCCAATCTCACAGAAACAGGCAGTGCTGCATGCAACTTTCATCTTAAAGACTTATTGATATACTCTCTCTGCTCTCCCCTCTGTCTGTCTGTCTGTCTGTCTGCCTGACTGCCTGCCTGCCCATCTGTCCGTCCATCCATCCATCTTTTTCTTTATAAGGGAGCATGAATTCAGGACTTCAAGTTCTGGCTTACTTTTCTTTCTCATGGCTGGTGTTCTACCCCTTAGTCACAACTATAGTCCAGCTCTCTTATTGGTTAATTGGAGCTAGAGTCTCTCAGAGTTTTTCCTGCCTGGGCTGGCTTCCAACTGTGATCTGCCAGATCTCAGCTTCCTGGGTAGCTGCGATTATAGGCATGAGCTACTAGTGGCTGGCTGGCTTACTGATATATCTAGTATTTTCTGTGATAGTTCAGCTCTGTTAACACCTATTAACCTCTATAGTCTAAAAGAAATGTTGGAGCAAGCTGAAATTAATTCATAACATATGACAGAGCCCAGGACAGTTCTAGGAGAAATCCCTGTTTGGCTGCTGCACTCCTACATGTTTCTCCACTCTGGTCCTCTGAAGCAAATGGATGTATTAATGGGGAAGAAGATGTTTTCCACGATGACCTATGACCCATTAAGGGGTCCTGCTTTTACCTTGGCCCTTTAGTGTGACATGACCAGTGCTGGTGACCAGGGAGGCCTTCAGCTTCGATGAGAATCAGAGGAAAATATTGCTGCACAGTGATAATTCTGAGTGGGTGTGGGAGCCTCCCCATTCTCCAGGCTTTTACCTTTTCCGTCTTGCCTAGGGGTTTTCCTAACCCCAGCTCCTCTGTGCCCAGGGATGCTCCCTCCTCAGACCCTTCCTGCTGCTTGCCACTCACCAACTCCTTCAAAGAACACAAATCCTTTCTGTCTTAAGTTCTTAGTGAAAATCACCCTATGTCAGTGTCATGCACCACACAGGGACATCAAAGATAGACTCTCACCCAGTGCCCACTGCCGTGCATTTTAACCTTTAGTTTCTAACTCCTTTGTTGAGATACAAAAGGGAAGTTTTTCTGGGCTTTTTCTGCCTTCTTTTTAATTCTAAAAATCGGAAGCATGATGATTCGTTCCCTTTCTCACTTGTATCTTCAGCTAAGGGCTATGTAGCACCTTTCTTCACCATGCTCCCCTGTGTGGCAGGCACATGTGATCCTAGGGGAACAAAGGGTGCGTGCAATCACATGCAGGGCAGCCGTGTTCCAACGGCCCCTGGCTAGAGAATAGCAATGAGATAATACCAACCTAGCCGAGGACAGGCATCTCTGTACAAGCTGTGTTCTATGTCTGTGAACTTCAGAGCACAGACAGTCATAGTTTATACATATGAAGGACGTGCCACCCTATGTTCTTTCCTTGTGAACTAGCAGCTTTGGTCAAATGCTGAGAGACCATTCTTACTTCTACACTACATGTGAATAGTATATTTGCAAAGCGTTGAGAATTGTTCAAAGTTGTTTTTATCATGTCACAGATGTTCTAACAAAAAGATTTAGAAGACAGGAAACTGATACTTTTCTATTTTGTCCAGAGTGGAGAGAGCCATCAACACAGCAGCAGCAACACTAACCAGCAACCACTTGCCCCAGAATGGCCTAGCGCTCTCACCTGGAACGTCTCATTAGGCCTGCCTTAAAACTTCAAGTCAGGACTTCATATCTGGGGCTGTCCTCTGCTCATCTCCCATAATACTTCCTCCCTTGCTGCAGGCCCAGAGATGTGACTTCCGTCCCCTTCTTCAGAACCTTCAGAACCCTTCCCACCTTCCTTCTTTTTTTGGTTCATTTCCACTCAAGCCTGGCTAGGGGACCACAGTCCAACTCTGGACGCCCTCATGGTAAAAGGCAGAAGCTCTTGCGCACGCGAAGCCAGGGCAGGCCAGAACCGGACGTGTTTTCGTCAGGGGGGCGCTACTCCATTCTCAAGTCTGGGATCTGTAGCAATGGAACCTCTCTGAGCCATTGTTTGTCAGCCAGACATTTCCAGGCTCCAGCCACAAGCCAAGAGCTGTTTCAAACTCAGCTCTGAGCCCCTGTCAAATGTGAGAACCATAAATAATTCACTAGATAGCTCCAAATAGTAGATGTTGTTGGAGGCAATGAGGCCTTCAGCACTGCAGGGGATGGATTTATAAGGCTTGGGGCGGGCATGGAACCCCAGGCATCACTGTTCTCAGAAACTCCTGGTTTATGGCAACTCCAAATGAAGGCCCTGGGATCCTCTGCTTCTGTTTCTTTGTTTCTCTAAATGCCAGGGAGGCACGGGAACTGGCTTAGCAAGCTCTCTGAACATAAGGAGAGGGAATATGGGGGCACCTCTCTCCTGAGATGTGGGGAGTGGGGAGGATGAGAACACAAGCTCTTCCCTGGCCTCCTCCAGGCACCAGGCAGTGCTGTCTGGTGGGGGGATCTAGATGGTGGGGGTCCTGCTGACCCACATCTCTGGGAAGGACTATAATTCATGATGCAGACATCATAGCTTCCAGAATGGGAGAAGCAGCTGGGAAGAGGGTAAGGGTGGAATAGGACTTAGCATCAGAAGCCCTGGCTGTGCCTCCCTGATAAGACATTTTACCTTTCCCTTGCCTGCTTTATTTACAAAATGCCCCCAGGAAAATAACAAGAGATGGTATTTATCAGCTGAGTGGATTACAAATTAATCACTTGTCTTTGCTCCTGCTACTGTGGAATTAGCGTAGATCTGAAACAGGGGTTCGGATTGTTAATGAGGATCTGAAAACCCACACTCACTGTGCCCGGGAATCGTGGGCCCACTTCAAGCAGACGCTGTTTGCTGCTGAGGTTCATGCTGCGTGGTGTATTAATCTCTCTGAGAGTTTTGTGCTCGAACAGCAGCAGCTGCTTCCCACAGTGGAAACATTTTAGAACATCTGTATTTGAATACTAAAATGCATACACACAGTTATGCTAACAAACTATCTGGTTGGAATAAGACAATAGTTTTCTCTCTCTACAAGACTAATTACTTATGCTCTTGCCAAAACATCACTTCCAGCTGCAGACTTGGGCACATGGGGTCAGGCGTTCCTTGCTCTGTGACCCAAATATTTGCAGAAGAACCACATTTGGTAAGTTAGCTTTGTGGAACCTAAAGCGAGAGCTGGAAATTTGCTCATCTTTTTTTTTTCAAAGCACCTGTATAGTTTTTTACCTTGAAAAATAAAAAGTTTAAACTATCCAAACTATGACAACCTGGATGACACTATTATCTTACATGGTTTCCTCTATCTAGCACGGGTTTCACCTTGCTGTATTTTTCATAAGGGTTATACTTTGTGAGAGGAGTGAATATTCAATATAATTGCAGACTGACTAATTGCATGTAGTTGGAAAAAAGGGGAAATGTACCTGCAGCTAGTAGCAGAAATACTGCTGTTCCTTCTAATTAACCTAGTCCACATGCGCCATGTATCTACTGCCAACCATGCAGTGGACACACAGCCCCATATCTCTGTACATCTCTGTACACTGCTCACAGCCCAGCAGACAGAAGGCCTCACAAACAGAAATACTAACTCTGGAGCACACACTGGCTCAAGAGCTAGAGTGTTTTGAGTTTGCTGCTTGGCTAATTCATTTTTTCATTCACTTATGTATTAGGACAAGAATTGAGACCTCAACCTTACACCTTTCACAGAAGTTAACTTGAAATGGATCACACTGTTGAATATACAATGCAAAACTATAAATTTCCTAGGAGATAACATAAGAGAAAGTTTTGTTTTCTTGGTTTGGACAATGAGTTATATGGTATTATACCAAAAGCATGAAAAAATTTGATAAGTTACACTTAATTGAAACTAAAAATTTGTGTTCTATGAAAAGCATTGTTAAGAGAATGAAAAAAAAAGTTACAGAAAAGATTTGCAAGATACATACATGACAAGAAATCTTTGTGCCCTAAACACAAAGTATCAACAAGAAAGGAAGTAATTTTTTTTGGGGGGGTTGGGTTGTGGAGCCTGAACTCTGGGCCTGGGCGCTGTCCCTCAACTCTTCAGCTCAAGGCTAGTGCTCTACCATTTGAGCCACAGCACCACTTACCATTTGAGTCACAGCACCACTTCTAGCTTTCTTGGAGTAGTTTATTGGAGATAAGAATCTCATGGACTTTCTTGCTTGGGCTGGCTTTGAACCATGATCCTCAGATCTCAGCCTTCTGAGTAGCTAGGATTACAAGTGTGAGCCACCGACAATAATTTTTTTTTTTTTTGGTCCGGTCGTGGGGCCTGAACTCTGGGCCTGGGTGCTGTCCCTCAGCTCCTCAGCTCAAGGTTAGTGCTCTATCACTTGAGCCACAGCACCACTTCTGGCTTTTTCTGCTTACGTGGTGCTGAGGAATCAAACCTAAGGCCTCATGCATGCAAGACAGGTACTCTACCACTGAGCCACTTTCCCAGTCCAGGTTTTTTTTTTTTGGGGGGGGAGTCTGGTCCTGGGGCTTGAACTCTGGGCCTGGGCGCTGTCCCTCAGCTCTTCAGCTCAAGGCTAGCGCTCTACCACTTGAGCCACAGCGCCACTTCCGGCTTTTTTTCTTTTTGCTTATGTGGTGCTGAGGAATGGAACCCAGGGCCTCTGGCATGCAAGGCAAGCGCTCTACCACTGAGCCACCTTCCCAGCCCCAAGGAAGTAATTTTTAAAAGAGCAAACAATCTGAAGTCAGCTCACTAGATACAGATGGCAAGGAAACATGTGAAACACATGATGATCAACAATGCCCGCTACCAGGAAATTGCATACTGCGTCCAGGTGCCGCTGTACATATGTTAGAATGGCACAGGCTGCTAGGTGTCAACATACATGTGTTAGAAGGGCATGGGCTGCAAGGTGCTGCTGTACACCTATTAGAACAGCCTAGGCAACTCCAAATACTGATGGGGAAGTGGGGCAAGAAAACCTCTTATTCACTGCTGGTAGGAATGGAAAACAGATGGGAAAGCTCTAAATCTAGTCTTACCATCTGACCCAACAATTCTGGTCCCAGGTATTCACCCCCATGACCTGGACATGCGTGTCTACACAAAACCTACCCACAAATCTTTATAGTTACTTTATTCATAATGGATGGAAACTGGAAGGGGCTGTGGTACATACCTGTAATCCCAGCATTTAGAAGGTGGGGGGAGAGGATCAGCTTAGGCTACATAGTAAGACCCTGTCTCAATAAAACAAAAGCAAAAACTAGAAGCAACCAGGCAGCCAGAGATGAATGGATATAAAGTATAGTAGAACATACACATGTCAGTGCTAAAAAGAAATTTCCTATCAATTCCATGCCAGGAAAAGGTATGGAGAAGACCCTAAATGTGTAGTGCTACTGTGGAATTGCTACTCATAGAGGTCAGTCTAAAATGGCACATGCTGTGTGTAGTGGAAAAGGTCAGTGACTAGTGGGTCTGGGGATCTGGGAGTAGGAGGGGGAAGGAGGTGGAGCACAGG
Source organism: Dipodomys ordii (assembly GCF_000151885.1). Lineage (NCBI taxonomy): Eukaryota > Metazoa > Chordata > Mammalia > Rodentia > Heteromyidae > Dipodomys > Dipodomys ordii. Next base: position 4,629,612 of record NW_012267239.1, on the reverse strand, counting down.
GATTCTCAGAGCAATCTAACTATTCTTCATGGCATTATAAGGTGGGTGTGTGGTATTGTATAGACTTGTACAACATGGTGAAGCCAGATGTAAATAATGAACTTCAGCTAACAGCAAGATTATCAATCTTGGCTCGTCAATTGAGATACATGAAGCATATTAATGCACGCATATTAATGAAAGGAGAAGCTGACTGAGCGTGAGAGTAATATGTGAGAATTCTTTGTATTGTTTCCTCTTTTTTCTGCTCCAAAGCCTACTATTACAAAAGAAATAAATAAATTGAGTTTTCTTTCTTGGGGGAGTGGGTTGTTTTAGGAAATGGAAACTGTTCACAAAGAGGGGAACTCTGACGGAGCTTGTCATGAGAAGGAGGAGCTGCTCGGTGGAGAGCAGAGAGCAGGGCTGGTGATAGGAGGAGGGCCTGGGGAGGTATGTTCTGTCCACCAGTTTGTAAAATCTCAATCATTTTTCACATAAACAGTTTCACTTGATCATTAAGGAAAATCTCTTAAGTGCACATAATTATACCCACTTGTGAGATAAAATTGCATTTGAAGAGGCAAAGACTCAAAGAACAAATTAATAACAGTGCCAGGGGTTAGGTCCACACCCATCAGACTCTTGGGGTCGATTGGCTCCACAGAGTTCAGCCTCTACGGATAAACTCACAGTTACAGTGCCGTAGGAGTGACTGCAGGTTTCCGCTGGGGAGTGGTGGGATTGTTTCCTATTTCTATGAATCAGATGAAAAGCTGAGAGATAGGCAAAAATAGCAACAACATGCTTAACAAAATAATGACGAGAGCCAGTGCTGGTGGCTCACACTTGGAATCCTACCTACTCAGAAGGCTGAGAGCTGAGGATCACAGTTCAAAGCCTGCCCAGGCATGAAAACCTTTTCTCCAATTAAGCACCAAAACAGCCATAAATGGAGCTGTGGCTTAAATGGTAGCAGGGACAGTGCCCAGGCTCTAAGTTCAAACCCCAGGAGTAGCACACACATACCAAAAAAAAAAAAAATCCCTAGAACATAGTAGGTATATTTTAAGTTGTAATTACAACAAGGGTAGTTTCTGGGGCCATTGATCTGTATGCTGGCCTATCTTGTCCAGGGCAACTCTGTCTGCATGAAGTCAAGTGTGGATGACTGTGTGCCTAGCTTGGTTAAGTTATTGTGATTGTTTCCAGGACTGCAGGATGCACATGTAAGAACCAGTGCATGCTTTGCCATACTTTACTTTCTCTTTGATAGATGGACCATTCCATTAGAATTGATATCAAGTGAGACACATGTCAATATGGTTTAGATTCCTGTATATTCATTAAAGTAAACCTTCATTGTTTTAAGCCACTGAGATTTTGGAATTGGTTGTTATTGTAGCATAATCTGAACAGTCCTGACTAATAACCACACTGAACACAAATTAGTAATTTCCTCCTCCAGGAAACAGATTAGGTAGAGTTACCTATGGATAGTTAACTATCTAGTGATCTAATTATGTACCAGGTATCTATAGTTGCTATATGATGAAATCTTAGGCATTCTCACAGAAAAATTGCATTTGAAAATACTTGGATACCCAGACCAGACTTAGGTAATCTTTATCCAAATCACTGGGTCATTTGGGGGAAACCAAAAGCCACTGGAACATAAACTAGTAGACACAGAAGACTGAACCATGTTCTGTGAGACTTGTCCTAAATGACATATGCTCCCTGTTTAATGGGTATACCTGAAAATTGACCTCATCAGCATCTGGACTTATAAGTAATTCTGTTCAAAGGTTAAGTGATGCTCACAAACTCCTGCAATTGCTCACTCAGTAGACACACAAGACCATTTAGACAATTACAACAAGGAAATTTTATAATCTTATTAAAGATGTTTTAGAAAAAAATGTACAGTTCCCATTGCTTCTCTCTGCACTGATGTGATTCACCCCTCTCTCTGGCTACTGGGAAGCTTATGGGCAGACCCAGAGCCTGCTTTTAGCAGCCAGATAGACTCCAAAAATGTGCCTCCCACTAATGACCTGACCCTTACTCTGATCTCTCCCCTTCATAGTTTCCTTCCTGCCTTCACAAATGCTTCTTGGGATAAAGTAGACAAATTAATAAACTACAAATGTTGAACAGCTCAATTTTAAGGATCTTGGTGGAGAGAGTTTGCTAAATGGAATCTCTAAGATGCAGGAAAAGGAGAAGAGGGAGAGGAAGAAGAGGAGGGGGAAGGAGTGAGGAGAAAGAGGTATTTAACTGCCACATACAGAAACCTCCAATTACAAGGTCTTGAGAAGTTTTACATTATTTTCAGGCTCTACATGCTCAACAACTGCTGTCAAGTTTGCCATAATCAATACACCCAGTTTGTCCCAACAGCTAAACCTAGGGTTGGAGGAACATTCTTCAACTGTCCCAGAAAAGGAAACATTGTGCTGTCTGATTCTCTTCTACCACAATAGAGGAGTCCCTGGTTTGAGTATGAGCTGAGAGAACTATGAATGATAGCTACAGCTTCTCCATGGTAACCTGTCAGCCCTTTCTTATGTGGGGTGGGGGAGAGAGGAGCTTTCATAATAATTATTTTTTTATCAAAATTATATTAGGGTTGGAAGAATAATACAATGTCAAAAAGATCTATTACCTAGACCTAAGACTTGCTATCACAGGTGATAAATTATTTATAATGCCCAGCATTAATGTTGCAATGTTTTCAAACCAAGGATTTGTAAATGTCCTTTGCAGATGCAAATTAACAGATTAATAAGGAAACAAGCTTTCTGGTATGAGAAGCTGGGATGACAGATTAGCTATTAAGAGCAATTTATAGGTCATAAGATATGAAAGTTGGCAAGAAACACTACCTCCACTGGTTCTATAAATAGCAAAACTGCATTTGGTTTCCCAGAGGTATCCTGTTAGACATTTTAATTATACCATAAAAACTGCCAGAATTTATAATGATTTCATTTTTTAGAAAACTTGATGCTCCGTGTACACTTGATGCAATACAACAGGCATCTGTGCTATGTGCCATAAACGCCAAGTCACAGCCAGTGGCAGAGCCGGGCTGCGCCTGCCTGCCTGGAAGGCTGCGGACGTATACTAGGGAGAAGTATGGTTTGCTAATACCTTTTCTGAATTTCCTAGGGACTCTTTGCCCCCTCCTTCCTCCTCCACATCTCCTAGGGATGCTCTGTCCTCTCTCTCTTACTCCCATCTCCCATCCCAGCCAGGCTGCCATCTAGGAAGACAGGACAAGAACCTCATTCTATGTAGATCTTTGGCCACAAAATGATCGTGAAGCAAAATGCCTCCAATCTTGGTGGTTCTGCTAGAGAGTGAAGTTTGATTAGGGTCATGTCCCTCTCTTGCTTGAAATAATCAGTTAGGATTCTTTGTGGAAATGTATCCTTCACTCTCAGCTTACTGAAGTAGAAAGCAGTCCATTCTCATATGAGTTTTCTAAGACATAATTCACTCAAGTTTCTCATGTCATAGTTTTACCTGGATCAGGACATATACTCTACCCCAATGCAGTGTTAGTCCAACCAAAGCTGTTCCATCCCATACTTGCTAGCCAACCTGAATGTCAGTGGGCTATAAAACATTATTTTGTAGGGGGTTGGAATGTGGCCAATCACCCCTTGGAGGCAGTATTTACACTGAGTCATAAAGCCTGGCCTTGGCAGGGCAGGATATAATGGAGACACATAGAGGGAGAGAGATGAAAAACACACATGTGCAAGAGTTCACAAACAAGAGGCAGAGAAGAAAATTCTGGAAAGACGAAAGCCCAAGGAAAGGGTAGCTTATTTGCAGGTGTCAACAGGTAACAATTTAAACAAGAAATCTCTAAGTTAGAAGGAAAAGAGCCCTCAGGTATTCTGGAGAACTGTTAGGGAATTAAACAACTGGGAGCTTGTGCATCGATCCACAGGGAATGGCATTACATCCTCTCACTATAAAGGGTAGGTCCTAATGAAGGAGAGACCTCTTGAAATGCATGGCCCCTGGATGTTAAGGAACAAATGACCTCAGCTCCCTGTCAAGACATTCATTTCTGCAGGTTCAACCTTCGTCCCTGCTGAACAATTCCAAACCCAACTTCAGAGCAAGAAACAAGAGAATTTTAGAGCTACAAGATCACCTTATAGCCTTATAGATTATAAATAAAATTGTAAACGTGCGATTCCTGTGATTCAAAGAATACATTGTTGAGCTGGATGTCTGGCTCACACCTATAAACCTGAGGCAGAGATTAGAAGGGTTGTAGTCCAAGGCCAAGCCTGAGGGGAAAAAAAAAACCCAAAACAAAAAACTCATCCCAACTAATGTAAAACCTGATGTAATGATTTGGGTCTGTCATCTCAACTACATGGGAAGCGGAAATCGGAGAATTACAGTCTATGCTGGCCTGGGCAAAAAGCAGGATTCTATTTGAAAATAACTAAAGCACAAAAGGGAGTATTCATGTGGTAGAGTGCTTTATGTAACAGGAGGGAGGCTCTAATTTCAAACATCAATACTAGAAAACAAAACAAAACAAAAACCAAGCTCATGCATGCAGTTCCAGATATTTAGATTTAGGAGCCTGAAGCAGGAGGATCTCTTGAGCCCAGGAATTTGAGCACAACCTGGGAAACACTCAAGACCTCCTTTTGAGATCCAAAACAAACAAACCAATCTGCTTAGGTTAACTTCTCCCAAGCAGTCCTGAAGGCAGTCTGTGGCCCCTGAAGGACCCTTCGGAGCAGTTTGAAAGGCCATTAGCAGTAAAATCCTTCAGTGTTGTTACACGTGGCAAAGAGGGTCAGCTATCCTGGCTGAAGGTTGACCTGCTAATGGCCAGAGGAGGCCAGCCCAGGGCAGGCCTGCATGCTCAGCGGGCATCCTCCTTACTCTGCTCTGCTGGGATGTGTTAGGCCACCCCAGCCACCACAATCAAGCTCCCTTTGGCCTGTGCTGAGTCTCACTACTCATGTGGCTCTACGATTACATGGGTAGCAAACACTCGTGTGGCTCCCATGATTACATAGGAGAAAACATTGTCATTACCTCAAAGCCACAAGCTTAGCATTATCATCCCCTCCTATCTCCTTTGTTCTGCATCTAGAAGCCAAGACCAGCCCTTGAAATTGTTAATTATTTAATAATCTTTATCTTAATGTCAATTATTTGGATACTAAAATCCACTTGTAGATTTAATATAGATCCACTGATAGATTTATTTATTTATTTATTTTTGCCAGTGCTGGAACTTGAACTCAGGGCCTGGGCACTGTCCCTGAGTTTCTTTTGCTTAAGGCTAGTGCTCTACCACTTGAGCCATAGCACCATTTCTGGCTTTTTCTGTTTAAGTGGTACTGAGGAATTGAACCCAGGGATTCATGCACGCTTGGCAAATGCTCTACCACTGAACCATATTCCCAGCCCCAGATTTAAATATTTTTTTAAAAAAATAATGTGACAGTGTTAACAGATGGAGCTTATAATACATTTAATATAATACTGTTTTGCGCTTTGAAATCATAGGCAGCTATTTAGTGACAAATTCAATAGCAAACTTCAATAATAGCAATCAGTAATTTCACAAGAACTACTGATTCTGTTTCCTGAATCATAATATACTTTGCAAATCTAGGGTAGTGCAGTGATTTGAATGACCTAGGTTTGAATTCTGCTTCTGCCGGATACCTTCCTTAAGGAAATTTCTCTCTCTGTCCTTGCTTCCTTATTATGAAAGGGACCATGAGACCCATTGTATGAGGTTGTTTAAAGAACTCAGAACTGTGCCTGGTACATAGAAGTACTCAACTACTACTAGTTGTTATTTAAAGGTCACATGTTGGTATTAATTTAATCTGTCCTATACATTTATGTAAATGTACCAAATTACTGCCCTCTTTATATCAATTAAAAAACCTGAAAATGTTATTTCCCTCGGGGGGCATTTGTCATGTTCCTAGGCACAGGAATTATTCGGGGATACACAAATATTCCTTTTTTAAAATCCCTAAAGAAATAAGGCATTACACCAAGATCTAAAAATGGAACATAGTAAGTTCACAGAAGAAAAATTAAAATTTTAATTAATATTCTAAAATTTTTAAATTGGCTTATTACAAAAATATTCACACTGGCACTAAACATAGTTTATGCTGTTAGATACATTTCCTAATTATAAGTATCAGCAAATCATTTGTCATGTTACCTTTATTTTCATCTAAAACAAGCATACCATTGGAAAACACATTTAAGGTAACATGAAGGGAAGAGGGCCCTAGTGCGAGAAGGAGAACAAAGCCTATTGAAGTCTTTGGGTTTCACCTCTGACACTTGAGTCTAACATGATAACTGACAGATAGGCAAGCAGGAGCACAGCAACACCTGAAGAACCAACTCAGGAGCCAAGGGACTTCGGTTCTGTGTAAGGAAATAAAACCCCATCCTTCAAGACCTTCTGATCCCTAGTTCTCTTTAGCAAAAATCAATTCCACTGATGCTGACTGTGCTGACTTGTCCCCACATATGCAAGTGTAGGAAACTCATAGACACAGGCATTCCCTGGTCTCAGCTTGATGCTGGTCTGCGTAGTCAGAACTCACGATTCTTAGCATAATGATATTTGTTCTTTACTTGCCCCTCCTCATCCCACCGTGTGTGGGAACTTGGGAAATCTGTTCCCTTTCACTTCTGTTTTGTGCACAATGCAACAGGAAGCTATTTAACAGGAGCTGCCATTACTTTTCACTTCATACTTTTTCTAATAAGTGTAACAGTAGCCCAAATCAGAGTCTGAGCAAATCAGTAGAATATAGATTTTTGTCTGAGTATGGGTAAAATCTTTCCTAGAAAAAAAATTAATTATATATATGACTACAATTCACTGAGAGCTCAACAGACTGTATTTCATAAGATCAAATCCTTATTAATTATAAGAACTTTTCAATATATACCACAAATAAAGGAAAAATCGTTCTGGCTAAACAGTGACAGTGGGCTTATTTATTGATTGTAGGACCATCCTGACTTCAGAGATATTAAAATGTGAAAAATGTGAATCCTGGAGTCAATGAATTACGACATGTGAAGTATCTGTCCACATTAGCTCCAGGCCCACAGGGCCCTATACGGTGTGGATTTTTACCCATACTTGCAGATGAGAAACCAAACATTAAGCAACTGGTCCAAAGTCAAATAACTAATAAAAGGCAGGGCTGGGATTTAAGGCAAGCCTACCTGACTGCCAGCCGGTGCGTTTCTATCATTTGCATGGCTCATAGATAACCAGGAAGAAGACGAGGGCACCTGCTTACCCTGCTGCTTGCAATTAAGTGCTTACAGTGGCTTAGCAGGCAGGTGTTTCTAATTTGCAGTATCTCATAAAAATAGCTACTGTCAAACTACATCATAAACCGGACACTGACTCAGAATTTTATTAAGACTGAGGAAGAGAAACCTGCAGCAATCTAATTGCACTAATGATTTTTGAACAATTTTACAGTTTGACTCCCTCCTACCTAGATATAAAAACTACCATTGGAAGTCTTTACATTTGTCAACCCATAAGCCTAGAAAGAGATGTGTACTACTGGATGAATATTCTCCCCAGGATTATATGTAAATGCCAAGATGTAGAGTGATGAGTTTAGGGAATGTTCCTGGCAGGTCTAGAAAGTCCCCAAAAGCCGCTTTGTGCTTGTAATGACTTCCATTCAGGACAAAGCTGTGCTTCAGGTAGTTTATTCCACCTAGGGGCAGCCACGCTTTTAGCAGTGATGCCAGGCTGTGGGTCACATTACCTTAGTAATGCATGTGTGCTGGGATCTCCACAGGAAGAAGAATGAGATCAATGGCAGGGCCTGTTTCCAGAAAGCTCCTTTCAAAGTATTAAGGTATTAAATAGACGCTGTAAGAAATCATGGAGATTTATGGAAACCCTAAAGCCTCTTTCTGAAACCGTATGGGATTAGGGAGAGATTGGTGAACCTCACTCCTGGGAGGGGGTTGGAAAGGAGGTGGTGCCTGGGTCACTAAAGAGAAAAGCAGGGCAGCCAGTGAGGTGGTGAGCCAGGCCACTTCCGATTATCTCCATTCTGGTGCTGTGCTAGCTTCTCTTCAAGGGAATAGCAGTCCACTTCCCCCATCGTAAGCACACACTGGGTCTTGTCTGATTACACCTAAAGCTTCTTTTACCTAATTTTATAGTTCAGAAGAGGGAGCCGGTGAGAGGTAAGGAAGGAGAAAACAGGAGGGTAAGCTAGTTTCCCAAGTTTGAAAATTACTGGTAGTGACATCATTCTAGGCTTGCCTCAGGGCTGGAATCTAAGGAAACCAGGTATAAATGCTGGAGAGGGACCACCACTAAGTGAGGATCAGAAGCTAACGTTAATCTCTTATGGCTAAAAAGCATAAAAAATGAAGGCTGGAAAAAATGTGAAACATCAAAGATAATGGATCAGTGATCAATTACTATGGAGATAAAATATTGATCAGAGATCATCTTACTCTGCCCTTCACCATGTCTCAATCTGGCATGTAGGGCAAGTGGCCAGACCCAGCATATAGAGCTCCTAGAGTCTGACCTAAGACCTAAATTCCCATTTTAGTACTATTCAGTGTGCCTATGTGAAAATGAAACCAGGTACTTGAGGGGATGGGTAAGATTGGGATAGATGAATGACTGGGATAGAATGATGAAAGGGATGACATCGATCAAAATACATTTACTCATAAACTGACACACTAAATCAAAGCCCCTTTGTACAACTAAAGATAACATTAAAAATAAACAGAATAGGAAGTGGCACTGTGGCTCAAGTGGTAGAGTGATAATCTTAAACTAAAGAGCTCAGGGATAGCACCCATGCCCAGAGTTCAAGCCCCACAACTGACAAAAATAAATAAATAAACAAAAAAACAAACAGAATAAAATTAAAAGTATATGTTTGTAAAAAATTAAAAAATAAAATAAAATTCCCATTTTAGTAACTTGGACTTCCTGCTACAGAATCTTGATTTGCATTTATGAGTGTTTAAGAGAGGGAATCTTGGGTGTTTTGTTTGTTTGGCATTACTGGGGCTTGAACTCAGGACTTCACATTTTGCTGGGCAAGCACTCAACCATTAGAGCCACATTCTCAGCCTGTTTATTTGTGTTTAGCCTGCTTAGCCTTGGACTACGATTCTATTACTTATGTCTCCCACATAATGGGATTATAGGTGTAAGCCATCATATCTTCTAGTTTGTTGAGATAGGGTCTTGGTCACTCTTTGCCTGGGCTGGCCTCAAACAGGCACCCTCCCCTCAATCTCTGCCTCTTGATCAGCAGGGATTACAGGCATGAGTCACCTCACCTAGTCAGACCTAATTTTTAAACCTAACTTTAGGCATAAAAGTTAAACAAATGGTTAAAGGTCAGAGACCTCCTATCCCCACAACATAGCCTGCACTCTAGGCTGCCCTCAGGACTTTCCAGTCTTTTACAGTTCCCCTGGAGAGCCTCTCCCATTGTTTCCCTCTCATTAGATAAATATGATGTGGGTCCTCACACTTCTCCTGAGTACCATCAGGCCCAAAGCCAGAGCGGAGCATTAATCATGTGTTGGGTACTTGAGAGCAAGGATTTGAGTAAATCAGCTGGGGTTTCAAGGATGTGCTTCAGGGATTTGGTAATGAGAGTTTGGGAGACTGTTCATCATCAGGTACTTAATAAACCCTTTACGTAACAATGCCCACTGGGACCTCTAAGTGAGCTGCACATTTAGTCAATACCAGCTCATCCAAAGGGATCAGCCTTTGACAGAGGAAAAAAAAAAAAGCACTTGGAAATTTCAGGATATCAGAGATAAAGAGATCCCAAAACATTCCAGACAGGGGAAAAAAAATCTGGTAACATATATGTATTTAGGAACTAGAATAACCTTAGAACAGTAATTGAAAGCTAAAAGACAATGCATCAGATATTATCGAAGTACTGAGAGAACAGTATTGCAAATGGAATTCCATTCCTAAGCCAACTATCAAGATGAGGACAGAATTAGAGAATCTGGAGACATTCAAAGTCTAGAGCTATCTCCTACCTACCTTGTACCTTTTCTCAGGGAACTAGCAGGATGTGTTCCAGCAAGGCATGGGTGTGAGACAAAGGAACACAGGGAGAAAGGCCGCAGGAATTCTCAGGGTCACAGGATAGGGTCCTAAAGACAAGTTTGGCATAGTATATAAAGGCCCAACCAAAAGGCTGGATTTCTCCAGATAACATAAAGGATATATATATTACTTGATATGTTTCATACTCTCGAAGGGAGTTTTACAGTTCAATTGGAAGGTCTTACAATAGTGATTGACAAAGAAAAGCAAACAAAACTATACAACCACAAAAATGGAAGTAACAATTAACTGCAGTTTTGCAACAGAGAAGGGTCACTGAGCTAACAGGAAGAACAGACTGGGAGGAGGAGACTGAAGACAGACATGGGGCAGGGCGGGGGATGTGGAATGACTGAGTCTGCATGAGGGCCTAAGATGGAGCATAGAAAAGGATCAGCTGAGGGTGAACAACTTCTTCCTGTCCAGAAGCGTGACTCCACTGGCTATTGTTGAAGACAAAGAGAAAATACTAAAGGAAGAAGAAAGCAAGGCGTGCCATCATAATCACAGGTGGAGAACACCAGACCAAAGGCCCTTGAAATCATTTAGTACATGGCAAAACAGACACTACTTGTCAGCTGCTCATACATAGCCTGTCTGTCTGTGCTGATAATTTTGTATGACTTGCAATGATATTATAAATATCCAGCCAAGAAAAGGTTCCCACATCTGCAACAGGAAAGGAGGAAAGAGAGTTTTCAGAACATTTCACAACATTATAGAGGGAAAATTATAAATATGCTAAATACTCAGCAATAGCAGACTTCATAAAGGAATTTTAGCACAGCTATGTTAAGAGATACCACATGGTTATTCCATGAGATGGAGAAATGTTTGCTCTACTGATAGGGCAGTGTTTAGCTGCTACAATGAGCACCAATATCTTACTGTCAGGACAGGGAACTTCAGTTATCCCTCAAGCGCTCCAAGGTCCCCAGACTGACAGGGAGGAATGGAATGGAGATGGGGCCCTGGTCCCCACAGCCAGGCAGGGTCCAAAGCTACTCCTAGTATCAGTGTTGGCTCAGCAATGAGAGCAAGAGCGAGTGAGCGAGAGAGAGAGACAGAGACAGAGAGAGACAGAGACAGAGAGACAGAGAGACAGAGACAGAGACAAAGGATCCCAGGAAGACTGGAAGCTTTGTGTGGGCTAGGCCTAACCAGCAGCAGAAATCTCTTCCAAGCAGTCCATTTGTCTAGAGCTGAGTTATGAAAAAGTGTGCTGGGAAATGCAGCCTAGTACTGGATCCAAAGAAAGAAAACAAGCTTAGTAAACAGTTCAATCTCTGCCACAGCTACGATAAATAAAAAGAATGATTTTAAGACAGGTATAGTGGCTGAAACCTACAATCATAGCTACTCTGAATATGGAAATCAGGGGATCCAGGTTGGAGGCCAACCGAGGCAAAATGAAGTTCATAAGATTCTATCTCATTCAATGGCTGGGCATGGCAGCACATGCCTGTTATCCCATCTGCTCCAGAAATACGGTGGCACAGTGGTGCATGCCTGTATCCCCACTGACACAGGGAATCACAAGTAGGAGGAGCATAGTCCAAGCTGGCTCAGGCATAAAGCAAGACCCTGCCTCAAAAATAACCAACACAATGGTTTCACATGACTCAAGTGGGAGAGTACCTGCCTTACAAGCAGGCTCTGAGTTCAATACCCAGTACCACCAAAAAAAAAAAGAGTGATTTAATATAGTGTGTACATATAGTATACTCTCAACCCTTTTAAAACACATAATCCCAGAAGTAACACTTTGCAACTTAGCAATTCTAAATCTGCCCTCTAGAGAAAATATACTTAAAGAAACATGTACAAAGACAATTTTAAAACAACAGAAATAGCCTAGGGCTACACAGGGGATTGATTAAGTAAAATATAGAACCCTTGGCATGGAGTACTATGCATAAAATGAGTAGTGCAGATCTGTGGGGACTGAGCTGGGGATATCACCAGACATGATGCTGAGCATAAAAAGAAAGAGACAGGACCTAAAACAGTAGACTTTAGGACGATGCCTCTTAAAAATCCACAAAACTGAATTCTTTTTTTTTTTTGGTCATGGGGCTTTAACTCTGGGCTTGGGCGCTGTCCCTGTGCTCTTCAGCTCAAGGCTAGCACTCTATCAATTGAGCCACAGTGCCACTTTCCAGTTTTCTAGTGGTTTATTGGAGATAAGAGTCTCAGGGACTTTCCTGCCTGGGCTGGCTTTGAACCGCAGTCCTCAGATCTCAGCCTCCTGAGTAGCTAGGATTACAGACATGAGCCACTGGCACCCGGCTAAAACCGAATTCTTTTGTGAGTAGTGACAGGGCAAGCCAGGGAGAGTGAGGCTGCTCATCATCTAATTAGCCTTTGGGGTCAGACAGTTCTCACTGGGAAGGGCCTCTGGCAGTTTATAGGGTATTTGGCAGCATCATTTGCCTCTGTGCACTGGATCCAAGAACAATGCCCATCCCCTGTCCAAGGATGCATAGATGCTAAGTGAGCAAGTCAGCCCAGTGCTAGTGGCTCATACCTATAATCCTAGCTACTCAGGAGGCTGAGATCTGAGGATCATGGTTCAAAGCCAGCCTGGGCTGGAAAGTCCCTGAGACTCTTATCTCCAATTAACCACCAGAAAACTGGAAGTGGAGCTGTGGCTGAAAGTGGTAGAGCATTGGTCTTGAGCACAAAAGCTCAGGAACAGAGGCCAGGCCCTGAGTTCAAGCCCCAGGACTGGCAGAAATAAAACAAAACAAAGTGAGCAAGACCATTCTTGCAGGGAAGGATGGGGGAGGTGAAGGGAACATTCATTTTACCTGTAATCTTCTAGAAGTTTACCACAACAATCTTTGTTTCATTTATATAAATTTTACTTTTTAAACATGTCAGAAACAAACATAAAAATATTAAGAGTAATTATCTTTGAGTTGTGAGTCTACGGGTGACATTTGTTGTTTATATATTTGCTATAAATATGTACTATGCTAGAAAATTCAAACTAAAATGAACTTTATTTTGGAAGAACGAAGGCTGAAAATGCAGTGTTAACAGCATGGGCAGATGGGGATGGAATGATCAGTTTGCCTCTTTGATCTTTGCTTTCCAACCTTCTATAGCAGCATTCAGGCATTTGTAATTCAAAAAAGCTTTATTTTCTAGATTTAAAAAATCCCTGCCTTATAACTGAATTAGAAAGAATGGCTTTAAAGGAACGAGGTACAAATAGGCTGAAGAATGGTGTTGGCTCCTGGCTTGTCTTCCTCTATGATCCTAGCTATAGAGATCAAATACCATGTCTAGGAAAGAGGAGTTCAGAATGGGGAGTAGACTTGGAGATATTAAATAGCTCCATAGGAGGGCAGGCAGTCACGTGAACACTCCTGTTCCAGTCAGCAGCTAAGGGCAGTGGTCAGAGCTAGTCAGCTGGAGAGCTGGAAGTGGCCTAGGGTCACTGCTAGGTAGAAGACTGAAAACCTCTGCTGAGAACAGGTTCTCAGAGATGTGTTCTATTTGATTTATAAGTACAAAATTGCACCATGGGCTACTATCTATATATGTAGTGATATATATATATAGATAGATAGAATTACTAAATATGTAGGGATTTTGTTTTTATACTTAAAAGCATATTTATGTTTCTTAGAAGTTCTCTATTGTTTTGGCCAATCTGTTCAAGAAGGAAAAGCAATGTTCATTCAGCATGAACTCTATACCAAGGTGTTTTGTCCATGGCTCACTTATAGCTCACAGTGAGTGAAGTATAGGAGTTCTTGGTCACTTTGAAAATTAACTCATTCATTCATTTATTCAAACAACCCAACCGCAATAATGGAGCACCCTGTTACCTGCCTATGATGGTGCAAAAGTAGCAGTACATTGCCTTCACCTAGAGCAGAGCAGACTTCAAATGTGAAAGGACAAGACCACACCCGATAAAGATGAAAAGGCAGGTGAAGGGGACATAAAGCAAGGCCCAACTTTACCTGGAGGCATTAGAATGCTCCCAAGAAACAGCTTTAAAATGAAGCCAGGAGGAGGAGGAATTAGAAAGATGAGGTAGAGCAAGGCGCAGGGGGACGGCAAGAACAGGCAAGAGAGGACTCAATATACACGAGGCATGAAACATTACCCCCTTAGCAGTGATAGTGGTGAGAAAAAGGCAATTGGGGTGACAGCAGAAGAGCAGACAACAGGAAAGATGAACAACAAGAGTAAGCAAGGTGAGAGGCACTGTTGGATTTAGGCTTCTCAACGCCCTGACTACAGGGAAGTGAAGAACCTCAGAGAGAGACAGGATGCAGGAAGGATGCGATCAAGCTCAGCCATGGAGAATGAATGGCCCTGGGCCAATATTTGGGTCCTAGGAATGAATGTGGCTGATATATTGCATAAAGTTTCAGAAGCCAAATAACATAACCTACCAGGCATGCCTATTGTGTGCTGACCCTCCACACACCCCGTATGATGCCTACAGCAACCCTGGAAGGAAGGAGAAATGCTCTTCATTTCTTATCTGAGAAGGAGAGTTCAGAGAGAGTTAGCACCTGCCCTCAGCTCAGGGGTGTGCAGCCCCAGGGCTGGGATTCAAACCTCTGTGGGGCTGACTTCAGTGTTCTTTACAAAATATCATACTGCCTCTGAACGGACTCAGTCAGTGCAAAAATCCTGCTTTTAGTTCAGGAACTTAAAAGCAGGAGAGACAAGGAGGGGTAAGAATTCTCCCTACATCATCATTCTGCATCTTAGATTTATAAAGCTATAAAGATGTCAGACTAGCAGAGGCCTTGGTCGCCAGAGAACCACAGAGTTTATAGCTGCCTAGGAGGATTCTGGAGGTCCACGCATTGTCTAGCTCTTCCCCCTTCCCATGCAAGAGCCACTAAAGCTTTCTCCCTGTAATTTAGGCCTGATGGGCTTTGTATTCTTCATCTCTTGAAATGTTTCAAATATAGACTGTATGAAAATAATATAATTACCCATGACCTAGCTTTAATAAATTTTATCATTCTCTTATATCAGCCTCAAATGCTTTCTTTCTCCTTCCCCCCCTTTATCGCCCCCCCCAGAAAATAAGCACTGCACATACAATTTAGTCCCCATTCCCTTTCCAGAGTAATTATTATTTGAAATGTGATGTCCACCACTCCTGCGTATATTTGATACAATTACTGTATATTATGGATCCATAAAAATTGATGGTTTCTGTATGTTTTCCAATTTTATGTAAATGGTAACAAACTGCACACATCATGTTGCAGATTTGATTTCTACATTTGCGCACATATTTGCATTTGTGGGTGGAAGACAAAATGTTGATATGAGGCAAACACAGGCTTTAGAGTCAGCCAGGAACTGTGGCTTCCTCTCAGGCCTTCAGGGGAGTTACTTAACCTTTCAGAACTCCATTTCTGATTTGTAAAATGAGGCTAAAGACCTACCTTGTGAGGCTATCTTCAGGTCTGGCACAAAGCAAATATCTATAATGGTAACCATTATTTGTCACAATAAAATAGCACACACTCAATAAATGGTAGCTATTTTTATTGTAACCTATAAAAGTTCTTCACATTTGTTTAGGAAACCTAAGTCTTAGAATGGCCTTAAGGTCCCCAGTGCCTGACTGTGCTCATATAAAAGGAAGTGTGATTATTTCCAGGTCAAGTCTTTGTGCATTTTTATGAATTCGTCCATCCAGCTGGGCTTGGCTTGTTTATTTTAATGGCAGAATTAAACTACTAATTCTGTGTGCTCTACCGCATGCCATCCTGCATGGCTGCAGTTGGGAGTCTAACTTGCATTCGCCTTTTTAAAGCTTACACTGTCCCTAGCCCTGGCTTCTTCTCTCCTCCCACCTCTGAAGACTCACACTGTCCTCTACAATCTTGTGAGGTGCAAACATAAGGAAGCTTGGTGGTGCACACCTCTCATCCCAGCACTCAGGAGGCCGAGGCAGGAGAACTTCAATTCCAGACCAGCTTGGGCTAACTCGAGGCACCCTGTCTCAAAACAACCAGGACACGAGACAGATAATGTAATGAGCATTCACGTGTGTTTTCAATAACGGTAATGCAGAACTTGGGCACAGTACCAGCAGGAGCAGAAGTACCAAGCATCTGTCATCTCTGCCACACTCATTGTGAGCAGACCGACGCGATCAGATCTGTCTGCACCACATAGCGTATGCCAGTGTTAGCTTTCTACAAAGGCAAAAAACAGAGTGTATTCATGACCTTACTTTCAATGTCTAGATACCTCCATTCTACATGGATCCATTTCACAGGACAATTCTCTTATAAGGCCCCTGGCTGACTCCCCCCCCCCGCCCCCACATGGGACAACACTCTTCTGAACAAGCAGACAGCCTGTGCATCCTGATTAAAATGCAAGCTTCCCCCGTGAAAGCCTAAATCTCTGTTTAAAAAAAAAAGTGTCCAATGACTAATGGGAGGCTGAGCACTGTAACTCACACCTTAATCCCAGCTAATTTGGGAAGCAGAGATTGGGAGGGTATATGTGGGGGGGGAGGGGGGAGTTAGTGAGACTACATATCAACAAATAAACCAGGTATGATAGTATGTGTTTGTGATCCCAGCTATGTGGGCAGAGACTGGAGGATCACAGTGTGAGGCAAAAATGTGAAATAGTACCAGAAAAATAAGCAAAGCAAAAATGGAGCCAGGTATTAACGGCTCATAGCTGTAATCCCAGCTATACACAAGGCTGAGGTGTAGAAGATCTAGGTTCAAAGGTAGACAAGGCAGGAAAGTCTGAGAGATTCCATCTCCAATGAACCAGAAAAACTCTGGAATAGAAGTATGGCTTAAGTGGTAGAGAGCCAGCCATGAGCAAGTAAACAAGCGAGAGTTCAAGGCCCCGAGTTCAAATCCTTGTTGATGTTGGTACTAGGTCTTGAGCTCTAGGCCGGGTGCTATCTCTGAGCTCTTCAGCTCGAGGTTAGCACTCTACTGCTTGAGCCACAGTACCACTCCTGGTTCTCTGGTGGCTAATTGGAGATAAGAGTCTCACAGATTTATCTGACAGGACTGGCTTTGAACTGCGATCCTCAGCTCTCAGCCTCCTGAGTAGCTAGGATTACAGGCATGAGCCACCAGTGCCTGGCTTCACAATTTTAGTTTATTTTTGTCAGTCATGGGGCTTGAACTCTGGGCCTGAGCGCTGTCCCTCAGCTCTTCAGCTCAAAGCTAGCGTTCTACCACTTGAGCTACAGTGATACTTTCGGTTTTTCTGGTGGTTTACTGGAGATAAGAGTTTCACGGACTTTCCTGCCTGGGCTGGCTTTGAACTGAGATCGTCAGATCTCAGCCTCCTGAGTAGCTAGGATTACAGGCATGAACCACTTGTGCCTGGTACCATTTTTTTTTTTAAGGGGCAGAGTTTAAATGGTAAAGTGCTTACCAAGCAAGTGTAAGGCTGAGTTTAAGCCCCGGTACTGAGAGAAAAAAATGTGCCAAATAGAACTAAGGACTGCTAGGACTTGGTATAGTGAGATGGGGTTTCAGCCATTAGGCAAATAGTAAAGTCACTGGGAGGCTGGCAAGTTGCTGACTCTGTCCACGAGGACTCAGCACCTCTGTCAAGGGCAATGGAAATAGCTCTCCTTATCAGCAGCCTCTGCCATGCCTGGCCCTGTGCAGCCAGCAAGAAATAGAATGATTACCTATGACCTCGCTTTAATAGATTTTAATACTCTCCCATATCTGCCTCCAGTGTGCATTTACTCTCACTCTCCTCCCTTCCACTCTCCCCCATTTTCCAGATTATTTTGAACTATAGCTGAAGTCCAGCCCCATCTAACGCTGAGGCTCACACTTTTCCTGTTGTGTGTGGCCAACACAGTCATGCTAGCATGGCTCCCAGCCATGTAGAAGTGGGCCTGAGGTAGTAAACAAAGTGAGTAAGTCAGGATGCTCTCAGACACGAGCAAACAGGAACTCATAAGACATACTTCACCTTTCCTACAGGGTCCCAAGCCTCCAGTCTATTCTCCCCCAGGCCAAGTCCCAATTCATCTGGGATATTAATTATGATAAAAATTTATTAAGTACTCATAAATGCTAGGGGCTTCAGGGAGCACTAGAAAAACACAGCTATGTATCTACACTCTCATTCAAAGAAAATTAAGTGTCTAAATGATGAGGGCTCCTGGTAGCAGTAAATACTACTTTATTACTTGCATTCTCCCTATCCTTCTCTTGAAACTGTTTATTATTTATTTAGCCTCTTGGATTTCACACCAAATGCCAAAAACTAATATGTGTTCCAGGTAAAATATGGCCTGAGCCGAGGAGCACACAAGCCACTCTCTGTCGGCCTTATCTCCATCATAATGGTCTTCGTGAAATATGACCTACAGTGTTTTCCTGTTTCTCTGCTCCCTCTCAGACTGAAATGGAGAATAAAAAGGACTTAAGTCTTTTAGGTGAATATGGTACAGACGAAGAGATGGGAGGAATGTGTATAGGGGTGTCCCCACCTCATTTTCTTCTTCATTTGGATTTCTTTCCTTAACAATACCCCTGAATTTATAAGACCAGTCTTTACCTGAGCCTCTGTTTGAGGTAGAACAACACAGTAATTAATGCATGTGACAAAATCAAACAATTGTGTACACATGAAGCCCAGATGACAACTTACAGCTGAGATAATTCCACCCAACTGTCCACACTCCAGGGTCAAATTGATGCTAAATTTTAATAGAGTGACACTTCTATCTAGTAGATTCCAAAGGACTGAGAGAAATGTTGATTAACATAGAAAACTAGTGAATAACTGGCTTAGTTGGCTGTATGAATTAAACGAGCACTTTCAATGATGATGTTGAAAGAACAACAGAATCAAACAGATGATAGAATAAATACATGCAAATTAAATTTTAGAGAGTGGAGAGCCTATTCTGAAATGAAGGTATGTGTCCCTAGGTAGGGGGAAAGGCACCCACACATACCCAAATTTCTACCTATTCCTGTGCTAAATTCCTTTTACAAACCACAAAACCATTTATGTCACCATTAGAGAAGAAGCTTAAGTGGAAATAATCCCTTGGAAGAAGTAGCACATTGATTTTCATGAACTAACATTGATTGCACCCCGCGGTTCACATTAAGGTTTAAGGGTCTGGTGGGAGGAAAGGGCTAATGCAAGTTCTGTCTGCACAAACACCAAGTGGTCATATGGCCTGAAAAGGGGAGCGTTTCTGAAAACTGGGAAAGGGAGAGGGCAGAGCTGAGGAAGAAAAGCTAAACATTATTTTTAAGATTCTGCCTAAGATCCCTGGAAACCAGCCTGCAAAGTTTCATATGATTATTCTAATTATACATTGGGTAGACTGTGATTCTACAATAATTGCTAATTAAAATATGACATCTACAATCACAGACTGGTCAATGATGAATACACACAGCTAAAGAAGAGTAGTGGGAACCTCAGATTTTGGCTAATGACTGCTGTCACCCCTCAGATTTCTTCATTCACTGTGGGCTCCATCCCACATGGCAGCTCAAGATCTTCTGTTGTTTAATTCTGTGCAGAAGTAACAATATTATACATCCACTTTCTAATCATCTTTCAACTTTAATAACCCTAGATGCTAATTACAGAATTTGTGCTAACCCAAGCAGCAGTTAAATGTCCAGAGAGAGTGTGGGAGAACCCAGTTCATCACGCTGCTCAGACACCAGGCCATAAAGGACGATTTAGGCGACTCTACCAAGGCACAAATCTGGCTAATATGTCCCTTGTAGTCGATGAGCTCTGATTAGTATTTTCTCTGTTAAATCATTTAAGATCTGGGAGCTGTACTCCACCTTAAATAGCACTAGAGTTTCATAAACAAAAGAGATGGTCCTCTCATCAGGGATTTGGAAAGTCACTGAATCCTGGCCAGGGGAAGCCAGGAAGAGGAACCTGAAATACTTCTACACTGAGAGCCCCAGTATAGTTCATGTGCTCATTAGTACTTTACTCAGCACTACTGTAAGAATAGCCTCTTGAAAGTAATTTAAGTGCTGCTTGATCGTGTTAGATCAGATAATAGGAAAAGTCTGCTTTGGACAGAAGTAGAGTAGACCAAAGCAGTGAGACTTGAAGGACAAAGAGAAAGACTAGGCAGGACAAGTAATTCACCCCAATGTTTCAATACTGTGTAATATAAACCGTTAGTGGGAAGGTAAATGTGGGACAGATCCCCCAAATACAAACGGCCTTTAGAGAATCCCAGGTGAGGGCCATCTATCACCAAGGTTATCTACAAATATAATATGGAATCAGGGGGAAAGTCTGAGTTACTGAGTACTACTTGATTTCATGAAATCTGTTGTTGCTGTTGTTTTAAAGCTGTAAAAAGGAAGACAAAAAAGCCTTCTTTAAATAATTGACAGTGATGCTGTGAAATCACCATGGGTCAATTTATTCTGAAAAGCACTGACAAGTTCTGGGAGAATATGGGAAGATCTGGAAAACACTGGCTCTGAAACACCATCTTTAGTGTATGGCATACTGAAAAGGGCAAGGGGGCACTTTGGAATTAGGAAGAGGTGGTGTGACCCTGAGGACACACTGTGTAGCCCTCTGGGTCTCAACTTTTTCAGGGTGATAAAATGAGGGCAATCATATTAGCCCACAAAGAATGGAGGTGGGCACACCCACAGTGAGATACCTACAACACAGTAGGTCTGCAGAAGAAAAAAAAAGTTTTTCTAAACTCTGCATCAGAGTTGCGATACAGATTCTGATATCATCAAAATCAAAACATAGACTTCAAAGACATGGGAAGCTGAGTCAGAGACGGGAGAATTCTCTGTTTTCTCCCCCTCAGGAAACGTGTATTAAGGTGAAGTCAGAGACTGTAATGGGAGCATTTCTGGAATAATGATGAGACCCTGAAATGAAGGATGTAAAGGAGGAGGTACCCAGGCTGGCACAAGATTTGTAGGAGGATTGTCTTGAAAAGCTAAACGAAGCAAAATGCTATGTGGAGTGTGATCTCTCTGTGTGGCCACTAGTCCACAAATGCTGCAAAGTACTGAAACACTGAGGAAGAAAGGATGCATTGATTTCCCAAGAAGCACTGCTGTCACCCACAAATCCTGGTGCTCTAACGACTACAGATTACGTAGCTTAGAGTTATCCAAGCCCAGTGGTGTTCTGTGTGCTTCTCATTCTCCTTTGCCAGCCCTTGCCATAACTTCATTCTGTGTTAGGGTCTTCTTACATACAGCATGTGACTAAAACCACACAAATGGCAGAAACTCCTGGTATTGCTACAAACTCTCAGGGTGAAAACAGATCCACATTAGAGAAATCAAGAAAGCCAGCTTCGAGTCCCCTGGCTAAGCCCAAGCAGCTTCTAACCTCTTGTGCCATGAGCCAGAAAACAAGGAAGTTTAACGATTCTGAGAATCTAGATTTAAAAAATTGAGTCCAACATTTACACATGGCTTCTGCTAGTTTAGTAGGCACAGATTGAGCCCTTGAATACACACTAGTAACTACCTTTTCCTCTACAAATTAATAACCTATGAATTCAAGCTACCCCTATCCATGCTCTTGTAACACATAGTATTTTAACCTCTAGACTATATAGTTATATATATATATATATATATATATATATAATATGGCATATAATATATAGCCATATATTATATGTATATGTTGTATTTTATAGATAGATAGATGTTTGTTTTGTTTTCTTTTTCAATGCTTCTAAGATGTTCTAGTAGCTGATGCTGAGACTTGACAGAAACAAAGCCCAGGCCCAGGCTCTGAGATGAAGTCTGTCAGAGAGTTGTGTGCTCAGATTTTAGATGCTGCTCTACATATTAGAGAGTCACTCTCCATTCATTCAGAAGAACAATTTCTCATTGGACCATGTGGTTTCTGCCAAGGAAAATGACTGTAGCAGCTGACTCAGAACAGGTCAGCTGACCTGCATGTTACCTCAGACATGTCCTATAAATAGATCCAGCATGTGCCAAGGGACCATCATCCTTAGAGATTCAGATTTTCACACTAAGATGACCATCACTAAACTAGCTGAGGGACTTCTAGTGAAGCATGGCCCTCTCTGCCCTGAGCCTCTGAGCTGCAGGAGAGACTTGCCCATGTGGCACCCAGCAGCACTGAAATGCCACATTCACACCTATGCACCATGCTGCTACCACTTTCCACACTGCAAAAGGAAAAGACTCAGTGCTGGCCACATCAACTGGGTTTTGCTATAGAAAATAAAGTGTCCCTTTGTTTTTCACTGCCTTATTTAGTGATTTCTTTCTTATACAGGGGTCTAATTCTGGAATATACCTCCATGGAAATAAAAGCAAGGCAATCTCAAATGATAAATCTCTAAAATGATTTTAAAGCATGTATTCATATATGTGTGTGTGAGAGAGAGAGAGTGAAAGAGAAAAAGAGAGGGAGGAGAGAAGTGAGAGATAGATGTTTGTGAGAGGTATAGACCTGGGGTCCTAATGATGCCCTGCTTCTCATTAGCCATGTGCTAATACAGATAAAACCATCTTTCTTACCCTAGAGATACAATAACAATCAATGAAAGAAGTGTGGGAAAGAATTCGTAAGTTATTATAGTGCAAATAAAGCCATGCTTTTAACTTCGTCTTATACACAAAAGGGGTTCTTGCAATCGGGGAGGAGGAAATGCTCTCCCTTCAATAGGCCTTTTTATTAATCCCTATGATGACACAGACCCATCAGGACAGGCTCTAGGGACAGACTCTAGTGTGAGTTTTGACAGGGTGGCACTTGGGGTCATCCCTACATTCTTACCTCCCAGCACAGCAGTGAGACAGAGAGAGACACATTTGCAGAATGAGCCAATGAGACATAGTTCCTGTCTCAACTGAACTTAAAGGTGCCTGTGGTGGGATGAATGTCCCCCAAGGCCTAAATGTAAAGGCTTGAGGGCCAGATTGGTGCTACTGGAGGTGATGGGGCCTTAGGAAGGTGAAACTCCACGTGTGTGGAGTGGGGGGTTTCTCACTGGGGTTCCAAAACATACTTTTGCCTCCACGTGCTGCCTTTGTAGATGCCCCCGAACTAACTGGGCTACCTGATCTTGGATCTGAACTCCCAAACTGTACACTAAATAAATCTTTTCTCTTTATAAGTTAATTGCCTCAGCCACTTAATTGTACTACCACCAAACTGACTAATACAATGTCTCCATTGTGAAGGAAAATTTTTATATTAAATCATGAGCAGTCAGGGAAGAAGAATAGATATTGATAGTTTCTGCAAAGGTCCAGTCATTACGGATTTTGAGGGCTGCCACTGATGTTAATGCGAAGTAGATATTATTTTTAACAATAAAATTCAAAGGATGAAAATGTTTAGCTTAAGTATATAAAAAATATCAAACACTATCAACCACAGGCAAGAGATGTGCTGTGGTCACATATAGTACATTTGTTAGGTGTTTTTAAATGGTCCATGTCAGAGAACTCATTATTCCTGACAACTCAGTGTTGATGATTGACAACACAAGGTATGTATCTTCCTACCACTTGGGTCCCAAGAATCATTCTATTAAACAGGAATGATGGGGGTGAGGTAATGAGCAATCTATAAAAATTTACATTGCCTCCAGACTGCAAGGTTAGGCAATTGTTTCAGTGGCAAGTTTGATTACCTTAACTGGTCAGCAAACAGTCTGCAGTTTTACATACCTAAAATTGAGCATTAACTTGGAAGAAAAAAAATCTACAGATTACCTAATAATAAATGCAGACATGAATATATAATGTTTTCCCGTATTATATCAGTTCAGCAAAGTCATGCCTAATTTATGAATTCCATTTAGTAAAAGGGAATTATGGTGATGGAGTCAAGTGATAATTGTGTATAATCCACTATCATCAGGAGATTTCTTTCTCAGCAGCAAGATCAAGAGTAATAAAGGTAAAACGGCATCATTTTCATTTATGAAAAGAATCAGCACTATTACAATGTCTTATCAAGTTTGGCCTACTTACAACATTTCATTTTAGGTTCAGAACAGGCATTCAGGGACTAGAAATAAGCTAGCATGAAGTATCCATTCCAAGAACACTTTTTGGTGGGTTGAGAGTGAAGCTTAGTGGTAGCACACTTGCCTAACATGTGCAAGGCCCTGGGTTTCACCCCAGACACACACACACACACACACACACACACACACACACACACACACACACACACACACCTAATGAATTAATTGATTAACATAAAAATTCTCTTTTGGTTTCAGGATCCCTTTATATACTTAAAAATAAATCCAAAGAGCTTTGATTCATGTGCATTATAATACCAGTATTTAATATAAGAAAAATTTGAAAACAAATGGCATATTTTTATACTTTTTATTGTTTTTATGCCCATCCTGGGGCTTGAACTCAAGGCCTGGGCACGCTGTCCCTGAGGTTCTTTGTTCAAGGCTAGTGTTCTACCACTTATGCCACGGCTCTACTTCTGGCTTTTTGGTGGTTAACTGGAGATGGGTCTCATGGACTTTCCTGCCCAGGCTGGCTTTGAACTGCGATCATCAGATTTCAACTTGATGAGCAGGTAGAATTACAGGCATGAGCCACTAGCACTTGGCTAATAACATATTTTTTATTTTAAAAAAGTAATGATATCCTCTAATACAACAACAAAATTATAAAAATAATGGTATCAGTTTACTTTTTAAAAAATCATTAATGTTTGCTTAACAAAACCTACAGTTGAAACTGAAGGACTCAAATAGTAGAGTTCCGGCCATGAGTGAGAAAGCAGAGCGAGAGCACAAGACCCTGAATTCAAGCCCTGGTATCAGCACAAAAACAACAGCAAATAGGGTACCTTATTTGCTTCTGTATTCAGTTTGCGGAGATGGACTTTTTTTAGCTGAAATACATGAAGAGAACCCAGCCTCACAAGTAGAAAAAGATGACACGTATTTTTCCTTTACTACTACACCAAAACTCAACATAAACTTTAAAAGCTTAGAAGCTGAACCTTCCTTCAGTGAACTTTTCATGCTGTTACTTTAAAATGCACTGGTGTATGTGGGGCTTAGACTGTCCTCACTCATGATTATATAACAGCAGGCATCAGCTATTTGAAAAACATTGTTCTCTGAGGCTACATATCTTCCCACATTGACATATTTCCTTATACAATATGATATATATGAAAAGAGTATAATGAAATTCATTAAAAATTATTTAAAAAGGGAATGAGGGGAAAGCTGATTTGATCAAAGTACATTACACATGTGTATGGAAATATAATAAAAATCCTTTGTATGATCAGCATGTACTAATAAACGAAAAACACTCAGCTATGCATGGTGGTACACACCTGAAATCCAAGCTGCTCAGGAGGTGGAAGCAGAGGGATCCTGAATTTAAGGACAGGCCAAACTTGGACAAAGCTAGCAAGACCCTATCTCAAAACAAAAACACACGAAAAAAAAAACCACAAAAAACCCCACAAAAAACCTGAAAACTAAAAATAAATGGACTGAAAGTGTGGCTCAATTGGTAGAATGCTTCCCTAGAGTGCTCAAGGCTCTGAGTTCAATCCCCAGTCTCTGTCTTTGTCTCTGTTTCTTTCTCTGTCTGTCTGTCTCTCTCTCTCTCTCTCACACACACACACACACTCTCTCTCTCTCTCAATTCAGCTCACAATGCAAATGACCACACAGACTTTCCTTAGAGATGGCCACAGGGAGTGGAGTAGGTAGAAAGCAGAAGTGCTTTATGGCTGACAACCATTTGACGATGGAGAACATTAAGAAGTCACAAACACAAGAGTTGAGGCCTTGTTACATGACGAGGACATCCCTATGTGAAAGCACCTTGCCCTTACTGTGATTCTATGGCAGTAGTGTGGCTTGGGTGCACTGCCTGCATCCATGCTCATTTTAGCAGTTCCCCCATCCTTGCTTTTGTGCAAACATCACAGTAAAAACAAAAGGCAGCCAGCCTGTCTGTGTTCTTATGAAAACAGTCTTAACTCAGAGATGTCCTGAAAAGCTCTTGGGCACTTTGAGAACCACTGATCTGGAGTGCAGGCAGTTTTGAAGCAGGTGGGGTGTGGGTTCTGTTTTTGAGACTGGCTTGCTGTGCACTCTCAGACACATCACTTGACCTCTTTTGGCCTTAGCTGCTGCCTTAACAAAACAGAGATAAAGATGCTCATTTCATGGACCTACTGTGGAGATCACAGGAGGATGCAACAAGTGGCAGTGTACCCAGTGGGTGTTTCCTCTACATAAAATGGAGATTATCCTGTTCCACACACATGCCAGGGCCAACTGAAGTTCAATGATTGACGACCAGAAAAACTAACAATAAATGGGAAAATTGCTGTGCGAATGACACACAAATAACATCGATTTCATATGGCTATGAAAACAAGAGATTGGAAATCCTTTGGACAAATGTTCATCTTTCTACCAGTAAACATTTGTAAATTGTCTGGGTTTCTACAGGAATGGTAAACACTCTCCCAGAACCGTTTATTACTGCACTTGAGACCCTGCTGACTCCCTCCCACACTGCAGAAAGCCTTCAAGAGTGCTTTTCTTTGTCCTTTGTTCTCTACTGCACTGAGGTTGCACTCAACCTAATCTCTGCAATTTCAGACTTCTGCTCCAGCTGCTGGATCCCATCTGCTGTCCTTTCTCCAAGACACCTGTTTCAGGAAAGAGACAATTAAGGTGATGAACCAGTTCCTTGTAGAAAATGAAAATGTCCCATTTCCTTAGGAGTGCTAGGAAAGAGAAAAATGTTTAATAAAGCACAATTACACATCTAATTACCAGATGCCAAGCGTTTAACCAGAACGGATACTCTAATCTCTACATCTTGTTGTGCTCGGCTGAGACACTGTATTTGCCATCTACTGCTGGGTAACATTTCCACAGGTTCCAGTGGCTTAAAACAACACTCACTCGTTATGTCACAGTTGGGGGCATGAGAAGTCCAGGTATAACCTAACTGGGTCTCACCTACCAGGTCTGAGCGTCATACAAAGACTCAGCTTACTGTTTGTGTCATTTGGGGGAAGTTACTAGTAGTAGAACCATGAGCTTCAAGGTGCTGTCATGTTTTGTTCTGTTTTGATGTCTATCAGTGGAGACTGCCCTCAGCTCCTCAATTGAGCTTGGGGTCCCCAACAGGACTACCTGTTCCCTTATATCCAGCAAGGGTGCTACATTTTATGCACATAAATAACTGGCTTGTGGGTAAAGGCAAGTCATAGGCCCACCCGCACTCCAGAGGAGAGGATCATCTAAGTACATATGAGGGCTCATCTTGATGGTGGGCTTGACTGGATTGAGCAGGACCTAGGAGATTGATAAAGATCACCTTTGGGTGTGTCTGTGATGGTGAATTTCCACAGAGCACTAACGAGGGGGAAGAGACTCACCCTGCTGATGGACACCACCATTCCTTAGGGCTGGGGACCAAATGGGATACAAAGGGATAAAAGGAGATAGCCCACAAGGCAGGCATTCTCCCTCTCTCTGCTCCCTGGTCATGATGATGGGAGCTGCTCTGCTCTGCCAAGCCTCCTGCCACAATGAACTTGAACCTCTGAATATGTGAGCCAAAAGAAGCGCTTCTTCCCTGAGGTTGTTCTGCTAGGTTTTTCATTAGAGTGACTCATGTCTGCCTAACATGGGCACACACACAGCAGCCAGGAATCATGGGATCATGTGAGGAAAGTGTGTTTGCCACAGACATGCTGGGCAGGCAACATGGCTAATGGAGAACAGAGAGAAACTGAGCCTGGATTTCATGAACTTACTGATGGAAGAAGAGCACAGAACCACTATTAGTCTAAACCTGTACCTCCAGAGAGGCAGCAGATCCAGGCAGAACTGAGATAGAATAGGCTTGTAGGTCTGGTTAGTGGATTGGGTATAACTGTGAGTGTTTGCAGGCATGCACCATGAGCAGGTGACAGTGGTGTGACTAGGAAAGCTGTCAGAGACTCCCAATGAGTGGTTGGAATGTGGAGAAAATACAGGTCCCAGGAGGAGGTAGACAGACAAGAGACAAACTCAGTATCTGGACTACCTCTTGTACCGGGGATGGGAAGACTAATCTGAAAATGAAGCAAAAGCCCAGTCTCAAGGGCTAGGTGAGCAAGGATAGAAAAAGGGCCCAGGTACAAAGCTCAGGGGGCTTGGGAGGGTCTGGGCGTACCACTGCTTATGAGAGCAAGACTAATTCTAGATTCTACTATAAGTAACCCATGACCACTTTGCTCTAGAGACTTCCTTGATCAGGGACTGACAAAGAAGACAGATCAGCAAAGAAGACAGGAAATGGCTGGATAGTTTCCTATTGCTCAAGACATTGAGTGAAACCAAAATCCAGAGCCTGGTCTGAGCCACTGTCTAGTGGTGTCTCCAAGAACAGCCTGCCAGGTCCAGGACATGGTATGAACTGACATGGTCTCTGTTTTTATTCCTGCAATGTCCTGTCACCCTCGTCTCTGTTTGGGGAATTGCTATTCTCTTTCTAGGACTTGGTTCAAAGGCCACTTGGTTTTGTTTTGTTTTGTTTTTTTGGGGGGTCATAGGGCCTTGAACTCAGGGCCTGGGCACTGCCCCTAAGCTCTTTTGCTCAAGGGTAGTGCTCTACCACTTTAAGCCGCAGCTCCATGTCTGGTTTTTGAGTGGTTAATTGGAGATAAGAGTTTCACAGGGACTTTTCTGCCCAGACTGGCCTTTGAACAACAATCCTCGGATCTCACCTTCCTGAGTAGCTAGGATTATAGGCACGAGCCACTGGTGTCCAGCCTTAAATGCTACTTTCTCTTTGAAAGGTGCCCAGTGACTAGCCTTCTACCCTAGCACTTCTTGTTGTTATGACCGTCTATTCCAGGTGTCTTTGCCTAACTGACTATAGGTGAGGGAAGGAACCATAAATATCCATTCTACTTTGACTCCTTCACACCTGGAATAGTGGCTGGCACTTAGTGGTTACTCAATGAAAATTATTGAAACAGCAACCCCAGGAAGCAGATAAATTGTGCTTTATTGATCTTGCTTTAGGAGCCTAATTTTGTTCCCCTATCCCCATCCTGAGCCCCCCTGCTACACACCCACTTCTGGCAGTATTGATGGAAGCTGTGTGTATATGCCTGGGCTCACAGAGCTGCTGCTCTTTAATGAGCATTCATGCAATTGAAGCCTGACACAGAGGGCTGAAAAAACAGCACTAAATCTTTTATGGACAAACTGCAAATCTGCATGCACAGTCAGACATTTCCCCTGTTGACCCTGAGCTCTGATCACCAGATGTGAGAGGCAGAGCAGAGCATAACACCCACATGCTTTCAAAAGGGAAAAACTCCCAAGTGTACTTCACAGCTGCCACTGTGGGTAACCCAGAAAATCCACATGACCCGAAGGTGATTTTCAGTCCCTCTCCCTTTGCTGACAAGAAAAACATCAGTCTTGGCACTTGCTATCTTTAGTGTCTGAAGCTACAGTAAAAGTATTTCCTCTTCACAATTCATTCTGCATGTGAGAATGGCTTCCTTCTGCCCTTGCATGTGAGACCTAATGACTAAACCTAATGTACAAGCACAGAGTCAAATTGCAGACCCAGAAATTACTTCAGAGGTGGGCTATTGGAGTTCAGCGCTAGGAAGCCCTTGGAGTTGTCTACCTTCTGCTGGGCAGAGAGCAAAGGCTGTTCATCATCCTCAGGCAAGCATGACAGTATCTGCCCATTCTCTTCTGAGGTGAAAGATTTTAAGTTGGAATGAGTCTTTCAAATCTGATAGTTAATGCTCAGAAATGGCTGGAAATGAGGCCTCCACCCATCTGCATCACCCCTCCCCCCTAGATTTTTAATATAGATATTAAACCCTAGAAATGGGAACAAATTATGCATACATCTTTTCATTTTATTTTAAAATATGCACATATCCATGCTTTTAAATGGCCCTTTGGCCTAAG
The DNA here is from genome assembly GCF_000151885.1 of Dipodomys ordii. Lineage (NCBI taxonomy): Eukaryota > Metazoa > Chordata > Mammalia > Rodentia > Heteromyidae > Dipodomys > Dipodomys ordii. Next base: position 4,599,478 of record NW_012267239.1, on the reverse strand, counting down.
ACAATGAAAGAACTTCCATTTGTAATGAGGGACAAGCATTAGATATGCTGACAAAAAAAAAAAAAAAGAATTAATTTGCTTAATATGTCCTTAGAGTCTGGCTTGTGCAGAAAACATGTCCAGGACTGGAAAGCCCTTCTGTTAGGATACTCTCAACATGACATTGAACACAGCAGGTGTGAGCATGGGGCCAGCAGGCCAGAGCTGACATCTTGGGCACATGCTGGCATGTCGCCTGCTCTCCTGCCCTTCCTTCTTCCCATGCGACACACATTCTTTGAGAGTCCACTTGATGGTGTCACTACAATGTGCTTGGGGCAGAGGCAGGGGCTCATGTGGTTGCACAAATGGGAAATGGAGGACACGGAAAAGGAACATTTAGGCCGCATTGAGTGAAGCCAGCCAAATTTGTTTGGAACGCATAACTTAGCTTTCTCCTCTAAAACAAAGAAATTTAAATTGAGAAGATATTTACTTCCACTATTCATTGTGAAAAATTTACAGGAAGCTACTATAACAATCCCAGCTTTTATAATCTATTTCAATGAGCCTCAAACATCTGTGCATCAGAACTTAATAATGTGCTCTGGATTTGACCCGTTTTTACATCCCCACAGTTGGCCACAGCAGTGGAACTTCCTGAGTACTTACAGTCCAACCCTCCCCAAAAGATTTCTTTGAAACATCTTACTGTTCATCGAGAAGTATTTTATATAAAACAAGGACAAGGGCACATGTGTGGATGTGATAGCTACATGAATAAACATCTTACTCTAGCTGAGAAATGCAAAGTAAAAAGAAATGGCTTTCTAAATTAATACAGTTATGTTACAAGAATGGTATAAAACTTGACATGAAGAAGAAATAAAAACTCACCAAAAGCCTTTTTAAAAACCAATCTTTTTGCACAGGCTTTAGGTTTCAGAGGGTGAATTCCCTCAGACTGAGTAATATGTCTGCAGATATTACTGGTTTATAAAACATTTCATGCATTATTTTGCTTAATCTTCCACAGTAAGGGTTCCCCCATGAGGTTAGTTTCTCCCTCAGGCCATCTGGCAGTCTCTGGAGACATTTGATTATCACCATTTGGGAAAAGTTGCCACTGGCAGTTGGGTCAACTATGAGGCCACATTGCATTGTGCCCAGGGTAGCCACCACCACAAAGAAACCCTGGGTCAGTGGTGCAGAAGTGAGAGCCTGACAGTGCCTAGGCATGTTTCTCCAGCTCCTAGGCATGGCACACCTGAGGCTGTGTAAACATAGCATGCAGGGCATCTGGGCAGGGCAGGCATCTGCAGCTTTCACCAGCTCCCAAAGGAGGCTGAAGTCACTGGTCCCTGGAACACCCAGGTTATTCTGCCAGCACAGGGAGTGTTTGCTGTGTCTTACATAGACAGCCTTTCTCAGGGTCTGGGCTAGAGATAGTGGGATTCACTGTTACTGCCTCAGCCCTTTATACCCCAGAAGACCACAGAACTCAGCTGAGCCATGCAGATGTACCCTCTTGAGGATTGGTTATCAGGCCTTGGGACTTCAGACTAGAGTTTCTCTGACAGCTACAAGTTGACAATCAGTTTCAGGTGATTATGCAGGACTAGGATGAGAATGGTCATGTGTCCCACCTCTACGCACAGAAAAGTAAAAGTTTCTGCACTAAGTGAGCCAGGAGAAGGAGAAAAACAATTGCCTGATGAGAGCCACATGACCCCAAGTCTCCCCTGAGGCTCCAGCTGTACTTCCTGTCTAGAATTCACTGTATTGCTACCCTCTAGATCCTGAAATTATATTCCTTTTCTCCCCACTGCTTAAACTAAGGAGTTTTGTTTTGTTTTTACGTAAAACATTAGATTCCTAGAGCAGAGTGCTGGTGGGTTAGCCTGTAATCCTAGATGAGATCTGAGGATTGTGGTTCAAAGCCAGCCTGGGCAGGAGAGCCCATGAGACTCTTATCTCCAATTAATCACCAAAAACTAGGAGTGGAGCTGTGGCTCAAGTAGTAGAGCACCAACCTTGAGCAAGGAAACTAAGGGACAGTGTCTAGGTCCTCAGTTCAAGCCCCAGGACCAGCACCTTAAAAAAAAAAAGGGGGATTCCTAGGCCAAGGGTATGGCTCAGTAGTAGAGTGATCGTCTTCTCACAGGCCCTAGGTTCATCCCCACCCACATTTCCCACAAAACAAAACAAACCTGACTCCTGAACAAAATATGCTCATAATGACGGTGTGCAACTCTAAAACATATAACTATGGCTCAGAGATTAAGTGACTTGCCCAGTCATTCTTTGTTTCTGAACCATGTACTTCTTAAACTAAACAGGCTGCCCATTAACAATCCCATAATAGGTATGCTGGACATGATGACTCATTCCCAGCTGATAGACAGGTAGAGATTGGGAAGATCATGGTTTAAAGCCAATCGGGGAAAAAGTTAGTGAGACTATGTATCTCAAAAAAAGTTGGCTATGGTGGTTCACACTTGTGATCTCAGCTACAGTGCAGCAAAGATAAGAGGATCCTAGTTCAAGGCTGGTGTAGGACAAAAGCATGAGACTCTATCTGAAAAAACAAAAACCCAACAACTAAAGACATAAGAGTTAGGGACATGGCTCAATAGGTAGATTCTTTGCCTAGTAAGTGCAAGGCCCTGAATTCAAACCCCAGTAACACACAACACACACACACACACACACACACACACACACATATACACACACACGCACACACACACACACTAAACCTCACAAATTACACCATATCTCACAGGAAATAACACACCTTAAAGTTCTAGTTGTTATCCCAATTTAGCCAATCTTCATCTCACCAAGGAAATACCCACAACTTGGATTTAGCAGTGATTTCCTAAATGACCCCCAAATCCCAACAATAAAACTAAAAGTAAACTAAACTTTATCAGAACTAAAAAAACAAAAATGCCAAAATCTCCAAACAAAAACTTTGTCCATTAAAGGTCACTACCAAGAGAGGGAAAGGACAATACACAGCATGAGGCAAGGCATTTGTGAACTGTACACTTGATAATGGGCTATCTAGGACAAATGAAGAACTCTTAAAACCCACCAAAAACCAATTAAACCTATTAAAAATGGCATTGAACTTGAAGGTATTTCTCAATACAAGATATACAAGTGGCTAATAAACACATGAAAGTTAGCATCAGTAGTCAATAGGAAGTGAAAATCAAAACCACCAAGAAATATCACCTTATATCCATTTGAATGATAGAAGGCATTAAAAAAATAATAACCCGTGTTGGTAAGGCAGACAGAAGTTGTGCCCCATGTACTGCTGCTAGGAAAGTAAAATGACATTGTCATAATGGAAAACAATATGGAGATTCCTCAAATAACTAAACATAAAATCATCTTATGACCCACTGAATCTACTTCTAGCTATTACCCAGAAGAACTGAAACCAAATCTCACAGACACCTGTGCTCCCATGCTCACTGCAGAATCTGCTAGGTAGGCACTCTACCACTGAGCCTCCTCTAAAATTCTAGCTAATTAGAGGCTGAGATGTTTGGGAATTGCAGCTCACGACTAGCCTGGTGAGTGAAACAGTTTGTGAGACCCTTTTTCAACGAAGAGCTGGATGTGGTGGCTTGGGTCTCTTATCCTAGCTATAGGGAAGTGCAACACAGGAGAAAAGCACCCGGGGAACAGCCAGGGCAGAAAGCATCTCAAAAATAACCCATCTCAAAAATAAGAAACAAAAATCAGAGGTGGAGAGGTTGCTCAGTGGTAAGAATGCCCCCGGACGTTCAAACTCTAGTACCACCATATATATACTGTGTACGTACATGTACTGCACATTCTCTCAATTTCTCTTCCTTCATTTGGCCTTAAAAATACCTATCAAAAGTTAAGTTAAACTAGGTTAAATAGAGACCAAATGAATCAAGAAGATAACTTGAGATGATGGGGTGAGGTTGGGAGAGATAGGAAGAATGATGGAAAGGGCAACATTGATTAAGATGAATTGTACTCATAAACTGACATGTTGACTTGAATCCCCTTTGTACAACTACTTAAAGATAATAGAAATTTTATAAATAAATAAGAAGGTAAGTAATTTTTGACAGTTTACCACCACAAACTGCTGCCAAGTGTTCCAAGCAAAGATTGACTCCAAAGCATTCCAGTTCAACCTTACAGCCCTACTCCAGTGCAGACAGATAAAACCAAGAAACCATTCAGAACACTCCAGATTCAATGAATTTCACTCTTTCCTCATATATTTGAGATTTTTAATGGAAGTTAAGGGGCCCTCAGGCCAATAGGGCAATGGGATGAGAGGCAACAAGCAGGTGCCTAACAGCTGCCAATCTTAAGCATTTCTTCACCGCAGCCCTCACAATTCTACAAGTGTGTGGATCAGACTAAGAATGGACATCCAGATTGAGAGCAACAAGTCTGGGGCCTCATGAGCCCTCAGGGATATCTTCTTCCAGAACGAAATGCTGATACTTTTCCTTCTCTGGGAAAAGATTTTTGAGAAGTGCAGTTCTTAAAAAAAAACATTTTGAACAGCTTAAATTAAAAAAAAATCTCAAGGGGAAATTCCATTTCTAATGACAGCCTCATGTGCCGTAGTAGTAAACTGGATGCACACACCACACTGTGTCCAGGCTCTAGACAGAGTGGTCTAACACTGGGAACCTGTGCTCCAACCTGGCCCCAGCTGACAGACACCAGCTGGAATGAACAAATGGAAAAACCCAAGTGCCAGTCACCAGCATGCTGAAACTGAAGAATTCGGCTGGCATGGCTTCCTCTCTGAAAGGTAACGGAGGCGGATGAAGAAATATCCCCACTCTTTTCTCCCTGAAATGGTCACCACAGCCCAAGTGGCAGTGGGACATACAAGAGAGACAGCAAGAATGCCAGCAAGTAGTCCTGGGCATAGAAAGACCCCCTACAGCTCATCAAGGCAGAATTCCTGAGGACAGATATAGAGCTCTGTTAGCTGTAAAAGGCTTATTGATCCTGCTGGAGCTTTCTGCAGGTTATTAAACCTACCTCAAGAGATGCAGACAGCACTTATTACAACACACTCATTGGCTGCTGCAGTAAGACCCCACCTTTACATGAAAAGCTGCGTCCTTTGTCTCTTCACAGCTTACAATAAAAAGATCCATTTTATTCTCTAGTGACACCTGCATAGGAAAAACCTTCAAAGAAGATTCTCCAGAGCAACCCTTTAGGGGCCAGAATGGACTCATCCAGGGGCTTCTCTTTTGTTATACCAGCATTTTCGAGAAGCAGCTAGCCTGGAAGGGGTTTAGCAGAAACAGGATGTTCTCCCTTCAAAGTTTACCCTATAGTGCCAGCTGGGAAAGTCTGAACATGAAGTCAAATGTGAGTTGTACCAAAGATTTTTGTAAAGACAGAAAAAAATTTCTTCCCAGAACTATAAACTATTGAGTTCTCATTCATTCCAATCCCAGGATTTTCATCCTTCAGCCAAGAGAAATGATCTAACAGGAAGTCTAAGCTATTATTCAATTCTCTGTGTGAGTTTTTGGCAAAAATTTTTTTTGAAATTAAAATGAGTAGTTTGTACTGGTAAAAAAGGTCATCAAGCCTTTTACTGCTGTTAATTATAATATTAGTGTGGAACTTTGGTGATCTTTCCATTTGTGTGTATTTAGATATGTTCTTTGGGTGGGGGGGATGTTCTGGGATTTGAACTCAGGGACTCAAGCTTACAAGGCAGGCTACTGATAGACCATGTCTCCAGCCCGTGTACAGACATGTTCAAACATCAATATCACAGCTATTCTTCCAACCCTCTCTTTATGCCACAATTTCTGAACATCTGTCCTAGCAGGAGGTTATCTGTAAACTTATGGCAAAAATAATATGCTCAGTACCTTAATGCATGGGTAATGAAACTCAAAGAAAAGACCATAACATCTGAAACACAGAGCAGGGAGTGAGTCTCCAGTCCTACTTCTGAATTTTAGTCCAAATCCCTGCAGAGGTCAAAATGCACAGCTTGTATCTATAACTCTTGTAACTCCTTCTAGGGTCACAAGATAAAGCCAGTGTAAGACTGGCTGGTGTCTGTAGATCACAGCTGGGAACAGCTCTGGGTTCTGTTTGCTTTACAAGTCTTATGGGAGGCTGTGGAATGTTAGTAGTTTACACATGGCTGACGGAGAGAAGCTATTCAAGAGCCATCAGAAACTCAGTCCTAACAGACCAGGCAGCCATTAGCACTATCCATGGACATAAATGTCTGGAAGAAAGACAATTGTTGTTCTAAAAAACCAAAGAAGTTAAACATCAGGTCACTTGCCCTTCTAACTACACATTTATTCCAGCTTTGATAATAGCCAAGAAAGAATGAGAAGTGATAGGGTTTATTTATATGAAACAAATGTAAGGCTAATGTAAAGTGTTCTTTTGGTTTGATACAAGGCTTAAATACTAGACTTATGCATGTAGGGACAGAGACATTCATAATGTCTGAAGAAGTTTCCAGCAGATTATTGAGAACCATGGATAATTTTCTAAAGGATTAATCTTCCACCTACCAGGTAATCATTTTCTCATGAAACCGTTGCTTCATTCCCACATACTGGGAGCCACAACTGGCCATGTAATTACCACAGGAAGACCCTCGCCTGTCCATGGCGGTTGGCCACCTAACTGAAAGACAGCAAATCTGCTGATGATCAGTTTCCTGCTTTGGGCCTGGCATCCATTTTCAGAAATTTAAACAAGTAGGTATTAGGAGAAGGAGACAGTTTGGAGTGAATCTGAAGGTGGGAGATGCCTGAGAGGTCTCCTAGGCAGACTTTGAGCACAGGAGCACTCGCAAGGTTTGATGAGGAGGAGCAGTCCTCAGCAGAGTTCTGGAGAGACGCCCCGTGGCTGGGCCAGTAGAGGAGGCTGCTTGTCCTATCCCTAGATAGCTGCATGCTTGCAACACACTGCATTTCCCTCAATATGCTTTCCACAAGTTTCTGGTCTTAAAACTGAAAGTAGACAAGTAGAAGCCTGACTTTATCATGAAGAAACCAACCTCAGTAATCAGTTGAGTCCTAGGCTAGGACTAGTGTGGCTCCAACAGAAAAGTAATGTGAACAAATGAAAAAATTTGACTAGCATTACTTACAAAGTCAAAAATGCTTTTTTTCTAAGTTTATGGCATTATGTTGGTGATATTTTTAATTTTTTACTTCTGAAAAGTTTTAAAATATTTTCTTTTAATTTTGGAATATTTCCTTTATTGCTTTATAATTATCAATACAAAAATATTATTTGAGCACTAAAACTCTGGATTTTTCCCATTGATAATTATTATAAAGAAAATCAAGTATGTCAGTAGGACATCAGTCTAAAGTTCTTCCAATTGGTCTGCATTTGAAGTTTAGGTGATTTTTTTCTTTTTCATGCTTCAGTGCTTTTAAATGGAACCATATATTACCATTCATTTTGCTTATATTTAAATTGTTCTGATTTTCCTTCACTATAGGGAGATATCTCTATACTTCATAAGATACACCCATTTTCATTAATGCATGATTTATAAATCTTCAGGACCATTGCCATTTTGTTAAACATGTGAACATCTGTCCATTATATAGCTAGTGAACTAGTGAAAACATAAAAACCAAATGATTATTTTTAAAAAACCCATGGATTGATTGTCTACATATACGATATCATTCAGACATTAAAAATTCACCAGTGGTACACATGCCACTCCAGTCATGTGCTGTGTGTGCTACAAGGGTACACACAGTGCCTAGCTTGCACTGTGTAGCTGGGGATACCATTGGCTAAACTACAATGGAAGAATTAGGGAAAACAGACCCAGCTCCACTTTCTATTATTCCAGTTTCACAACACAGACTGGGGGAACTACAGTCCCCTGATGTCTCTAACAACACACTACAAAGCAAGGGTAAACAAAAGCCCTGAACTCTCAGAGACATGCTAATAAGGAAGCACCTGAAAAACAGAATTTGCTTCTATGCTGAAATTACAATGCTGAATTGTTCCAGTGAGACCATAAACTTACATGTAATAAGCTCTTAAAATATACTCACAGAGAGACAATGAGCAAGGATTAGCTCCAGTGTGAGCTGTGATCCTGGACAATCTTCTCTAAGACTACTGGGGATTGCTATGTTTCCTAGCCCAAGCTTGCGACAGTCAGCATTGTGGGGATCAGCCATGCTGCCTTAGAGAAGGAGCACCTGGGTGTAGGATTTTGGCCCATCATGTGGCAGGTAGGAAGTTAAGCATGAGAAAAAAGAGGACTCCCCCAGAACCACAAAAGCACCAGTGGCAAAGCCAGCACCGGTCCTACATTAACTCTTTCTTATCAGCTTTGACAGCTCTGCCAGTAATCATTGCTTTGGTTTTAGTTCTTTTGCTTTAAAATAGACCAGAAGGGAGGCTGGGAAGGGATGGGAAGGGTAAACAAAGGAGGAGGCTGCAATGCTTGGTAAGAAATGTACGCATTATCCTGCCCATGCAATTGTAACCCCTCTGTACAGTATGTTCACAAATAAAATTAAATTAAATTAAAAAAAATAAATAAAATAAAATAGACCAGAAGACCAGAGAAGCAATTGGCACATGCACTAGCAATGACTCCTGATCTGTTGCTTTCCCTCAGCCACACAGGAAGGATGACCACTTTGACATCACCAAAACTCCAATATTGGGAACAAAGTTAACTGATGTCTAAATCTCAAATTTCTCCTTTCCATTAGTAGTTTTTAAGGTTCAGGATGAGGAACTGCTTTAATTCTACCCAAAGTGAGATGAGAATAGAATCTAAATTTTAAATATGGGCACCTGGGTCAGCGTCTCAGGAGGGGACCAGTAACTTTTCCACTGATCTCCCATGTATCTCTTTTGGACTTTTGTGTCCTTATCTATTCCCACATTTGCAAAAGGTCTAATCTCTGTATTAGCTCCCTTATCCTCTGACACTCATTGTGGATTTGCTTGGAGGCCTGACATGATTCCTGGTCTTGGGGATGTAGTAAGGAGGCATGTAGTAAGGAGGGGAATTTGGAAATGGCCCTTCTGCAGAGGTGAATGAGGCACCGATGATGCCCTTCACACAAGCAATTCAAGTAGGTAGTTCCTGCAGTTGCTGAAAGTCAAGTGTTCATAAAGGGGCCTTTCTCTCAATCTCTCCCTCCCAGCTCCCTTCCTCTGCCTGTTCTCCTGAAGGGGCTGTATGACAGAAAGAAGCCTAAGGGCCAAAATGGCTTTTGCAAGGAGTGATCTAGCCCCATACCTGTGCATCTTTGAGGGAAATGGTGTGGCAATCATACAACTCATTTTCTATGGTTGAGACAAGGAACCCTGGTTGAGAGAGAATGCAAGATTTACAGCACACAGCACAAATGCATTACAGTCTACTTCTAATCATATCACAAGGTCCATGTGAGCTATTAGAGCCTTATACCAGCATTCCTTCATTCCCCATCTTATCCTTTGAGCCCTTTCTTTCCCTTCCATTCTCTTCCCTTCTCTTTCCTTCCTTTTCCCTTCTCTTTCTCTTTTCCTATAGTTTTCCCTTCCCTTCTCCCATTCTTTTTGCCTTCCCTTCTCCCTTCTCCTTCCCACCTTCCTTCCTTCCTTCCTCCTTTTTTTTGGCTGGGACTCAAATTTAGTACTTGATGCTTTTGTTCATTGGCTAGCATTCTACCAACCAAGCCATGCCTCCCATCTGTCTGTCTGTCTATGTTTTTGTTTCCCTCTCCCCCCTTTTCCCTAGATTTTGAATTCTAGGAAAACTGTTTTGTTTCAGGAAGTGATCCTATTGTTTTCTGGCTTATATCTCTTCTGAGAAGTCAGCCATCATTCTTATCTTTGCTCCTCAGTATGCAGTGTCTTTTCTACCAGGCTGTTCATCAGACATTCTCCTCATCATTTGCTTTTAGCTTTTGCTCATGGTGGGCCCTAGTGTAGTTCACTCTGTGTTCTCCTGCACTGAGATGCTTGGGTATACCACTTTCACATGAAGTAGGAAAACCCTTGGTTATTATTTCTTCAAACATTTGTAAGCCCTCACTCTGGAAATGTATTTCCCTATATGTTAGAACATCCAACAGTGTCTCACAGACTCCCCTAGTTCTATATAATTTCCAAGGTCATTTTCCCTTTGCTCCTATATGGATGGTATTTATTGTGGCATGTTTAGGTTCTTTGATCTTTTCTGTGTGTAATCTGTTATTAAACCTAGCTAGTGATTCTTCATCCCTAGAGAAAGCCAATTTTTACCACCTAGAAGTTTCATTTTGTTATTTATAGCTTTCATTTCATTCTTCATAATCCCCCATCTTTTTTAACACCTTGATCATACTTAGGGTAGTTGTTAATTCCATCATTTGACTCCCTTTATATAGCTCAGTCTCCTGATCCAACATCACACGGCTGTCACTAGGATTTCCAGTCCCACTCCCACAATGCAGTCTGTGTTAGGGCTTCTACTGGGACTTCTGGCCCTGTAGTTCTTGTAGTCACTTAACTTGCTTTCTCCCAATAATTATTCTTAGATCCATGGTAATCAGCCTTATATACATACAACATATATATAACCTTCTGGAAGTCTTTCTCTTGGTTGCCCCTTCTGGTGTCTGTCCACAAATTCATTCAGTGAAACCACTATCCCCTACTTGGGTTGCCATGACCTACAGTGGAAGTGTCTATACATAAAACCAGTAACTGCAAGGCTCAGAGCTCACAGCCCCACAGGTTCTTCCTAGAGATAGATCAACATTGTAGCTGTTTATGGTTATTCCATCATGAGCGTAGCAGGACCTTTCCTTTGCTTCCTTCCATTTCCTTCCTCCTAACCAGTGCTATTCAAGGAAATATTCCATAATCTCTGTCCATTATGATAGCCTTAGCTACCTGTGGCTATCAAGAACTTAAATACTATTAGTCCTTTTAGTTTCAGTTTTGAAACATGTGAAAGAAGAGTTAGACAATACACAAACCAATGACTCCTGATCAGATATCTGAAATCCAAGTAGACAACTAACCTAAGGTCTATAGAAAGACAGGAAATTGCAGGGAGAAACAGGACCTGAGCATTTACTTATCCGTGGCAGATACTTCTAAATACTATAAAGCCCAATGGAAGATAAATTTTTAAAATGTTAATAGATTGCTATTGGCTGCATGTAGTTTATCAGAACTAGATGAAGTCCCAGGGAATACAAGCATAGAGAAGTTAGTCAAACACATGCTTTTCCTCTGTGAACTCCAAGTAGAAACATAGGAAACAACACAGGAAAGACTAAAAGGACAGGAAGAGGTCCCCTGAAAGGGGGACAAAGAGATACGGGCCGCTGTGGTACAGCTGAGGGCTGTGAAGCCCAAGGTGAGCATCAGCTTGCTGAGAACTTGGAGTGTCAGTTCCTGAGCTGACACTGCAAGGAGGAGGCTCCTCTTCCCTAGACTGACCCCCACATTCATCATCTTTCACTGCTTTTCAGTCTTAGCATAACAGACATTTGCAGGTATAGAACTGTTCATTGTGTATTGGGGTACAGTGTGGGAGGTTTAGCAGCATCTGGGACCTCTATTCGCTAGAAGACAGAGCAAGTGGACCTGTCTGTGCTTCAGATGAATAACATAATCATAGGAAAGAATGGGAGCTAACCCATGAAACCTCTGAACCTAGTGTTTTGACAACATGCTCTCAGACAAACACAAAGCCAATACTAAACAATTACTGAACTCCAGTGGAGGAGTTTATTTTTATAGTGGTATAAATGAGTACTTCAGGGACGACTCTGTGTAAATTAGAGGACTGATAAAATATATTGAGAATAACAGAAAGGCAAGTTTCTCACTGTTGGAGGAGTGACAGAAATGGAAAAAGGAAAAACAGGACATGTTCTGTTGTAGTGTTACACCGGAATTAGATTTCTTATACATGTTTTAAAATACATTTAACTATAGAAATGGGTATAGATGTATGTGCATATATCTGGAGTGGTGTAGAATATAAACAGGTATGTGTATGTGTACATCAGTATACACATATGCATGGATATATTTGTGTAGGTGTACCTATATATATCCCCCCCCTAGTTTAGTTGCAGTGAGGGCCTTTAAACATTGATACATCACCAGCAACATATCATATCTGCACTTACGGCATCCAGGGAAACTACTGACTCTGGGATCTGAGCATGAGCCTGGAACACTTTGCACCAGGAACTAATGAACTACTTAAGGACAGTGGAGACATATCAAAAGATACAGACACCAGTTAAAAAGAGCTCCCGGTCTGTGACAATTTCAGTATTAAATCAAATGGAAGAACAATACACGCAATCTTTTAACAGCAACTGTTTGGGAGTAGAAACCAGGAGGAGGCAAAGGAGATGAAGAGCATAAATATGACGTATACACATACGAAAATGGAATAATGATGAAACCAACCAATACTGATTTAAAGGGGGTGGAAAGGATATGAGTAACAGAAAGGTGAATTTGCTCAACATATTTAGACAGATACACTGAAATAGCACAATGAAACCCCTCAGACAATTAATATATGCTAATAAGAATCTCTTATAGATTGAGTCTCCAAAAAGTGTCTCCCCAAAAATTATTTATAAACTACTAGGGATAAAACCAGTAACTTCACAGTGAAGAAACTCAGGGTACCCAAGTAGCCATGGGGACAACATCTACCTTCTTGTGAAGCAGGCTCTGGCATCATGAGCCTCCTGGCACAATGTACTGAGAGCCAACACCTCCTCCATGTGCTCCCCTAACACAAACCCAAGACCCAACCAGCCACAATTGAGGGCGTTCTACATTGTTTTCTTCAAAAAAGACCAAAGTCAAGGGCTGGGGAATTATTCAAATTAAAGTAAATGCAAATTGCAATACTGGGTTAGACCCTGGACCAAGACAAAAGCAGCCAGATAAATGTGACAGGAACAGTATGAGTTATAGATGTAATACCAGCACTGAAGCACTGAATCAATGTAAACTTCCCAATTTTGGGCAGAGGAGACAGTATGGTGGTATAGCACTTGTCCGGCATGTGCCAGGATCTAGATTCTGTCCCCAGCACTTAAAAGATAATCCTGCTTGAATTTGATCATTTTACTATAGCTATATAAGAGAATGTCATTTTTCTCGGTAAGTACAAATTAAAGTACTTAGGAGGGAGTAAAAGGTGAATTACTGTAAATTTATTCCCCAAAGACACAAAAAATATATGGGAAAAAAGGAGAAAACATGGCAAAGCAATAACTGAATCTGAGTAGAGAGCACATGGGAATTCTGTGAACTCCTCTCCTCCTACAACTTCCTTGTAAATTTGGAATTCCATAAAAGAAATCACCAAAGTAGACTTCCCACCCCCTCCTGTTTTGGACATAGGATTTAAAATCAGTTGGTTATGACAATGTAAGACAGAGAAAGGAAATGGTAATAACCAACAGGACTGGGCTGTCTCATCTGGCTACAACCTGAAAAGACAGGCTCTCTGCACATAAAAAAAAAAAAAAAAGAAAGCCAAGTGAGAGTATGAATGAAACATTACAGTAAAAACTAGGCTGGCTGAGAAACGGATTCTTCAGTGGGATTATGGGAGGAGTCCTCTTGGAAGCTAAAACATAGTTGTTTGAAGAAGCATTGACTGACTGATAAATCTCCAAAGCGGAAACTGTTTTCAAGAATCTTCCTAGATTAGCCTCTGTTGCACACTTCCCTACTTGAACACAATGCTCAGCACCAGAGCAATTCCCTCCTGTGCCTACTGTTGCCTTCGCAGACCCTTCATGCCTTTCAGTAGACCCTTCACGCTTACCAAGAGTAGGTTCAGACTGCTTCCAAGCCATGATGAATGTGGGCTGCCAGAGTGAGTGCAGTAAGCAAGCTCTCATTTCCAGTACCGCACTGAACACAGGAGAAAGCTAAGAAACCAAAGTGAATTTGATATAGGTAAAATAACTGTAAACAGTTAGAGAAATTATGTACTTAGATGGCTTTGCAAGTGATGTACAAAACTCTTACACCTCTTTGAAGAAAATAGACTTGGAAACAGATACAGTTCATGCAAGAATAACTGCAGAACTCTAAGACCAGTGTTAAAGACAAGACATTGATTCAACATTTTATGGTTATTGGATCAGAGTCTGCCCTGTTTCAGTTGATAAAATATATTTGGATATGTACATATCTTTGTTATGATCCCTGTTTCAAATGATTTTTCCCATTAGCCAACCAATTATTGGTGATGACTGAAGCAGATAAAGTTCAATTTTACTTAACCCCTGTGACAATAACATAGCTACAAGGAATGATGAGCAGATTCATGGAATGAATCTGGGCAACCAGGGCCTGACACATTGCTTTTCAAATGGAATTTCTCAAAGTTTTCATATATCAGAACAAACATATGTTTATCAGAAATTGAGAGGTTTTTTTTGGGGGGGAGGCCCGGTTGTGGGGCCTGAACTCTGGGCCTGGGTGCTGTCCCTCAGCTCTTTAGCTCAAGGCTAGCGCTCTACTACTTGAGCCACAGTGCCACCTCCAGCTTTTTTCTTTTTTTTTTATGTGGTGCTAAGGAATCGAACCCAGGGCTTCAGGCATGCAAGGCAAGCGTTCTACCACTGAGCCACCTTCCCAGCCCCAGAAATTGAGAGTTTTTAAGAATTTCAAAATACCACTTTGATAGTCAGGTCTCACAACTGCAACCCTAGCTACTTGAGGGCTAGGATTAGGAGAATCAAGATTCAAGGACAGCCTGGGCAGGAAAGTTCTTGAGACTACTTCTTTGAAACCAAAGCTGGGAGCAGTGCCATACACCTGTGATCTCAGCAACAACAGGAAGTCTCAATAAGAGGATCACAACGTAAGTGCAAGCCCAGGCTGGAATGGACAACCTATCTTGAAAATAACTAGGTGTGGCTCAAGTGGTAAGGTGCTATTGCTAGACCAGGAAATATAAGACCCTGAGTTCAAATCCCAGTATTGCCAAAAACTGAAAGAAAATCACTTTAGTAGAGTAATTTATGTCCATTTAATCTAATTAAATACTGAGACTTGAATACTTTTTTCATTTTTTTCTTTTGTATTTTACAATAATGTTAATATGTGATGGATTAGATATTTAAGGCTGATTCTTAGCCACATAGAATTTGCCATTTCCCCTCCGATTGTGTCAGTTCTATTACTTCTATTATTTGCTAACAACTACAGGCCCAGACAAAATCACAGCTGATCCAGCAGGACATGGAACAGGTATGTCCCATGAAGATTGGTCTTTGCTTCTAAACCTGCAGCTACATAAGACAGATGGGGCAGGATGAGGTAAATAGGAGTTGGGGGAGAAATTCCATGTGTAGAGAAGTCAATACAGCATAGTTTTTCTTAGATCAGGACCATTCTATTCATTCAGCAAAATTTTTGAGCACTTATTATTGACAGACACTAGAAGTAGAGAATGTACGATACAAAGAAAAATCTTTGCCCTGTGGGGCTTGCATTTTAAAGATGAAAAAGACATAGTTTGTAATTACTTATTTGACTGAAGCTAAGATGTCACTGACTGTCAGATATATCTTGATTTCAGAGATATCAAAATGTGGAAAATGCATGTGCCATGAATCAATAAATATGGCAGAAAGTTAAACAGTGATAAGCTCTGAGGGGAAAACCAAGCAGGGGAGGAGGCTGAACAGGATAGGGGTGGGTATGAGTGACAGCCCCGTAGACAGACATGAGCAATGAGCTAAGCAGTACGTAGAGTGGGCAGAGGAAGACCAGAGAGGCCAGGGAGAAAAGCCCCTCCTTTAACATGCAGAGCACTTGCACGAGAGAGAACAGCGTGGATTCTACTCAAACCCATTTCTTCCGACCACCACCTGTGAAGTTACCCTTCACCTCCTTTCGTATATGGGGGAAGGAATGATTTATCTTGGTTTTCTAATCTGAGAGAAGGCAAAGAGTGATTTAACTGTGGAGAGGAAAATGATTGAAGTAAACACACCAGTGCGTCCACACCAGGAACACACAGGTAGTTGCCACTGAATGATTTAATTGACCTCAAGACTGTCCTCTTGCTAGCAGGGTAAAAGAAAGGCTAATGAAAATCTGAAAAGGCTTCAAAAGAGAAAACTAAAGCTCTCTATTTTCCTGTCCCCAAGTACTAAGCACCTGCTCAGAATGCTCAGCACCTCTGCTGCCAGGCTCTTGATACATTATTCAATGTTTTTAATTCATGACAAATTGCATCTAAATTTTCTTGCTCATATTCATTTATGGGACATTTTTATCTTGTCATCTTTTTTCATGTACCGTGCAAGCAAGAAGAGAACATCCAGCACGACATACCCTTCAGAAACAAGCTAATGGCACAATTTGGTGTCAATTTCACAGCTCAGTGAAGTGAAAGTGATCTAGCCGGCCATCCGCACACACCTAGAAGGGGGTCTACAGCAAGCG
Source organism: Dipodomys ordii (assembly GCF_000151885.1). Lineage (NCBI taxonomy): Eukaryota > Metazoa > Chordata > Mammalia > Rodentia > Heteromyidae > Dipodomys > Dipodomys ordii. The sequence continues at coordinate 4,583,002 of NW_012267239.1, read as the reverse complement.
CCCAGCCTTGATGTTGCTTGTATCATGCCTACAAGCAAGATAAGTTCAAGTGGAGACATTATGTATCAAGAGGGAAAGCAGTTATCATTCAAATGCCCTTAAAGCTTGCTAGTACAGAGTGCAGGGAGAAGGCAGAGCCAGACTTTCACTTTGACACCATGGAAAGTTGTTTTTCAGAAATCATGCTTGTATTCACAAATGCGGGGAGCAGTAGCTTCCCTTTGGGGTTTTGATAATGTTTAGAAGCAGGCGTTTTATGTAACAGATGCATGAAAATGAATAACTATTTTAATGGTTTTCTGTGCTTTATGATGGAAGGAAAATCACAGACTTCCAACTATGTTTGTATAAAACCAAAATGCAGTAGGAAGATTTCACAGCCTCTATTACTAACCATTATAGTAATGCCAACCCCATTATCCACTAGCTCATGATAATGATTTCCCTTTTATCCTTAGGCCAATCCTGTGAACTGAGGGGGCACATTTTTAAGACTATTATATATATTTTTCATAAACATGTATCACTGTACATATTTATATGTACAGCATGTGATATTTTACTATCTGTATTCAATGTGTAATGATGAGATCAGATCGAGATCACTTGCATTTATCACCTCCAACATTTATAATTTCTTTGTGTTAAAAGCATTCACAATCCCCTTACAAAGTATTTCAAACTGTGCACTTAGGTGTGGTCAATCATAGTTATCCTGTGCTATGGGACATGAGAAGGTATTTCTCCTATCCAACGCCTAGCCCTCCTCCCTTCACCTTCCTTCCCCAAGCAGCCCTTAGGCTCTGATAATTGCCCTGCTCTGTACTTCCAGGAGATCAACCTGTTAGCCTCCACATGGGAGAACATGCAAGATTTGTCCTTCTGTGTTTGGCTTAGTTCATGTAACAGAATCTTACTGGTTTTATAATTGGATAATGTACCATTGTATATAAATACCATGTTTTCTTTTTCCTCCACTTTTTGAACTGATGGCTTTGAGCTTTTTTTTGGGGGGGGTCCGGTTGCGAGGCCTGAACTCTGGGCCTGGGCGCTGTCCCTCAACTCTTCAGCTCAAGGCTATCACTCTACCACTTGAGCCACAGCTCCACTTCCGGCTTTTTTTTTTCTTTTTGCTTATGTGGTGCTGAGGAATCGAACCCAGGGCCTCAGGCATGCAAGGCAAGCGCTCTATCACTGAGCCACCTTCCCAGCCCGGCTTTGAGCTTTTTAAGCTGGTGTTCTACTCCCTGATCTACGCCTCAAGCCCTGCTCATTGAGGTTATTTTTGTAGATGGAATCTAGCCAGCTTTTCTTCATAAGCTGGCCTCAAATCACAATTCTCAGATCTCAGACTCCAGGTCACCAGCACCAGCTAATACCACATTTTTGTTATCCAATCATCCATCAATATTCACCTTAGTTGCCCCTATATCTTAGCTATTGTACTAGGGCCATGATGTTCCCAGTTTTATAGATGAGGAGGCCAAAACTGAGGTCATATCCAACCTGGTCATAAAGGGATGGCCAGGTCCTGTTTTCTTAAGGAGACTCTGAAACATCCTGAAAGAAATGCACACTTCACTGTGCTGCAACCTTGCGAGTCATAATTAGTGTCTAAACATAGCATTCTCCATGTGCTGTGCTTCCACATCATACAGTAAAAGAAAAATGCTGCTAACAAATAAGTATGTGGCATACCTGTCTTTAGAGTTGGATTTCCTGGCCAGAAGACCTGACATAGCCAGGCTCCTTTCCAGCCTCAGCTCCCTCTGTGAGCTCTCTACTCTAGCCAGAGAACTAGTAAGTGCTCACACTGTGTCCTGAATTGTCTCAGTTGTTCCTAACCTTTGATTACCGGATCTGAAATGCTTTCCATATTCTCCTCTTATTAAACTGCTACCCAGCACAGCTTCAATCTACTTCTTCCTTGAAGTGTAAAGCAAATAGTGAGTTCAGTTCCCATAACTCACTGTCAACCGTGGTGGCAGGAGAACTTTACCTCCAAGAGCCCACATGGTGCCTTCATGTGTTTGCTAAATAGAAGGAGTATTATAATGGGACAGAAAATCACAGCTCTACGACATAGGAGCTCTGGTTTTGGATCTTGCTTGCTGGTTACCAGGCAGACCATTTGGTTTTAGTTAGAAAACAGGAAAGAAAAATATCTCCCTCGGTGTTGCTTTGAGGAGTAGGAGCCAGCATACCAGCCGAAAATAGGTCTAAGTTAGATGTTCAACAACTATGTGCTGAATCTACCAATCAGAGGCAGGACTAGACAGACTCCTCTACATAAGGCCCTGTGATTCCTGGAAGGGCTAATGGTGCTATGTCCCATGTAAGCCCTTACATACTACTACTTACCTGTTTCACATTTCAGTACTCTGTGTCCTATAGAGATCCAGGCACAACTGTGTGTGGTAATGACTACAGTGACCAAGTATTTGGCATCTTGTATATGAATTATCTCATGGACTCCTCTCGCCAATCTAATGCCATAGGAACCACCTCCATCTTCAATGAGAAAACTGAGGATCAAAAGGGTGATAGAACAGGCCAAGGTGATAATCTAGTAAGTGAGGAAGGGGTCAGTCTTCATCTCAGGCTCTGACTTGAATATGCCGGTTACCATCACTGTGCTACGTGGTCTCTAGAAGACATATCAGAAGGAAGGCCACGTGTTATCTATTAGAAAGACTAGAACAAAAAACAGGACGAACTATGCTTCAATGGGAAGTTTCTTTAAAGGCAGTGACTGCACACCCAGTGCCAGGTGAGAAAGAAGACACATCCCGTGAAAGTCCACAGAGCATAAGAGACAGAGGAGTTTGCCTAGCGCCTGGCTAAGTGTAAGAGCTGGCTAACCCAGGCACCTATGCCAAATAAAACAGGAAATGATGGAGCACAAGATAGCAGGCCCTTGCTCTAAGACTCTTCTCCTGAGTGTAAATAATCAATGATGTGGCTCCTGGTGCCTGCTAGGACTGCTGAGGACAACACTCAGTAAGGAGAGCCTCTAGTGACAACCCTCATGAAGGAAAACTGATTGTTGAGTTTGTTTATCTGAGCTCTTCAATCACGGAAAATGGAGGGCGTCACACTGTTGGCCAATTGCTCAGTATGAACTTACTCATGGAATGGGTGTGTGAGCACTGGGATAAGGACCGTAATGAGAATCATCTGTGCTGTGCTATATGGCTCAGAGCTGTTTAGCAGGCAGCTCAATTCCATTCAGGAGTCATTGTGTCTGCCTAGGTGCTGCTCAAGAGCCTGGGATGGGCACCTGGGAATGGGTGAGAAAGCAAACGCAGCAGTGCAGCCTGAGTGGGCATGAGACAGAGGAACAGACCACTTTGGTACAATGGAATAAGAGCTTCCCATGACGGAGAGAAGGGAGGAACAGAGGCAGGCTGTGGTGGAGAAGTGGAAAGTTCTGGGAGCTAAGGGAATATGAGTGACGTAACAGTTACAAAATGGCAGTACTTTACCTTGACAAAGAAGGCAGAGAGCAGAGAAATAGAGGTTGAGAGAAAGAAGACTAAAAACACTGTAAGATGAGAGTGTTCAGCCTTCTAAGGGAAGTTAGAAGTAAGAGAGGTGACTTAGAAGGGTCCCCAGCCTTGAGTCCTTTGGATCATTTGAGTCATGGGATGCCTGGCTAGCTTTGCATTTTAAACCAAGAATCCCTTCTAGAAGCAGCTAGTAAACAGCTTCTTTGCAAATGATGGGGTGAAGTGTTAGGAAAGAGCATCAGTGGATGATGGCATTCTAAAAGAACTAAGTCACACTGTTTGCTGCTTACTTGTACCAGGGCCTGATGCCCAGTCACTATCAGTAAATGGCTTATGATAAATGACCCATTCAACTCAGCAGTGAGGCTGGGGACAGAGAGGGGTCTGAAGTGTCCCTAATGGAAACAGCATGTGTTCTTGTATTTGTATTCACTGAACACACCACATGTGGTGCCCACACATGGCTGGAGACTCCAGGAAACCTTAGAGCCTCCATCTATCTCTCTGACAGTTCAGTGTGGGCAGCATGGAAACCAGGGGCCAGGCTGGGGCTGAATTTACTGTGAACTGCACAACTTTCTCAGGCCTTCTTCCACAGGGAAACATGAGAGTTAATTGCAGAACTGCTATTAAATTAAGGAGGATGTAAGAATTCAGAATAGAAGACAATTCTCAACATTGTCAGCTATAAAAATAGAGTGAAGATCACCAATATCATGTACCACTCCAACACATAGGTGATTGTGCTTCAGTACCCTAGTCAGTGAAAGGTGAAAGGTCTAGAAGGGGATCCCACTGTTGGGTATAGCTCTGTCCTTCACAATATATTCCCACTCAGGCTACTTAGGGAGAAGGAAAGTGTCTGCCCAAAGTCCCTTCTAAACCTTTAAGGTCTCTACCCTATGGACCAAGAGTAAGTTTAAATCACAGTTCTCTTGCAGGTTTGTTTCTTAGCTCTTTGGTACTTCACTATTCCACAAAGTAAGATCGGACTAAAATGAGCAAAGTGTGGGCTACTTAACAAAAGGAGAAATGCAGAACTATGCACACTGCCCTTAATTCCAACTTCCCTCTAAACAGAAATTATGCACGGGTTAATTCATAATGGGTAAGACTCAAGGGAACAGCATTAATTCCTTAATCCTCCCAAGCCTTCTATTTGCACCGTGTCCTATAATTCTGTATATATCCTGATAATTTATTCCCTGAAGAGAAGCACAATAAGAAGACAAACTAAGCACCTTAACTGGGGGAGACCGAGTATCACAGAGGTCAAGAGCGCAGCTTTGAGCGAGACAAACCCAGCTTTCAAATCCCAACTCTGCTTCTTGGGGGCTCTGACCCTGAGTTTCCTCATTTACAAAATGAGGACAAGAACAGTATCTGCCCCACTGGGCAGCTGTGAGGATTAAATATGTGAATGTATAAAAAGCCTCTCCTTCAGTCTGTGGCACACAGAACATGCTCAGCATATGCAGGCTCTAATTGTCTTCATCACCATTATTTCTCAGCACAGCAAGGCTACTCTCCACCCCTGTAGATCCTAGAACAGGTAGCACAAAATCCCCCAATGGTAATTTTTTTTAATCTTTTAAATTAATTTTTAATTATACAAGTCATACATGAAGACATTCTGCCTTGCCAGGGGTAATTTAAGTGAATTCCAACTTAGAGTCAGAGGGCTGAATGAGATAACGTCTTGCAGTCTCTAGTAGTACTAGAGAATGATGAATTTCCCAAGGACAAGGGCAGAAGGGCACACCTCCACCAGGACTCTGGGCAGCTGGGACTGAGCCAGGCTCTACTTCCCCTCGAGGCAGGGTTGCATGCCCTCCACAGCTGCCCAGAGACAGACGGGCAAGTGCTTAATGGTAAACACATTGTCCAGCAACATGAGAGGATAGATGTGTTTCCAGCTCAGGAAACTTAATAACAATTCTTTATCTATTTTATTGAAAACTCAGTTCTGAGACATTACCTCAGAGGTCAGGCCTGAAGCCCTGCCACTTGCTCTGATTCATGTTGAGACCCAGGCTCCGTTTCTCTGAGCAGCCTCTTTAAGGGTTTCCCTCCCCAGCTACTTATAGATAAAATTTCAATTAACACCCAACTAAGAAATGAATTCCTTATGTGAAAGAGAGGTCACTGGTAGAGGGCAGGGGCAAACCAGGGTCCTACAAAAGTCATGGGATCCATGAAATTGAAATATATGGTCTCACGAAAGTGTCATATCCCCTTGCTGGGGCTACAGCTCCATCCCTACAACACAGACATACAATTACATGCACGATTCCTTCAGTATGAGCTTTTCTTTCCAATATTATGGCTATACACCAAAAAGACTAGTTGGAGCACTGGTTACACCTATAATCCTAGCTAGTCAGGAAGCTGAGATCTGAGGATTAAGACTCAAAGCCACTCCCCCACGGTATAAACCCTGTTTTCACTGTATTTGATGTTGGTATAATTTGTGGAGGGGAAGGGGAAAAACAAATTGTTTAAATAGGGATACCGGTAGACCCATTGCAACAATGAGATATACAAGACGTTATGATGAAAAATGAACTTTACAACTTTGGTCGGGGGACTGGGGAAGGATAGAGTGGAGTAGGGGTGGGGGGGTTGGGAAGAGATGGGAAGGAGAAACAAAGGAGGAGGCAACATGCTTGATAAGAAATTTACTCATTACCTTGCCCATGTAACTGTAACCCCTCTGTATGGTATTTTCACAATTAAAAAAAAAAAAGACTCAAAGCCAGCCTGGGCAGATATATCCAAGAGACATATCTCTAATTAACCAGCAAAAAGCTGAAAGTGTAGGTGTGGTTCAGTGGTAGGGTGCCAATCTTGGACAAAAAAGCCAACAATAACACAGGCCCTGACTTCAAACCCCAGCACTTTCACACAAACACACACACACACACACACACACACACACACACACACACACACAATCCACTGATTATATTTCAAAATTCAAAATGCTACTTTCCTCTCCAGATTCAAGTTTAGTTTTTCCATTATTCTCTTTATATCCTTAATTTTAAAGTGAGTCTACCATAACAGCTTACACTTATTAATTTAGTATATTCCATTTTCTTTTTAAGTACTCTAGTAATCTAACAATCCCTTTCAAATAAATGTAGGAAATTATTTTTATTCCATGTTCAACTATGATCATTCTCTGGTTCTCTAGAAAATTCCAATATTTTTAACAAACCTAAAGAATCCTAACTCAAAATCTTAAGTCTAGACAACTACTCAACTATATATGTTAAAACTCACAAGGCTGATTTATTAACTGAATAGACAAATTCTCTTAAATACTGAAAGTACATGTTCCCTAAAAAAATTAACATGTAGGTTACATAATTCTAAAAAGATGTCCAGTGAGAAAGTGTATATGCTCTACGAACAGTATTGAGGAATGCTCACACATGCAATATTTTTGCCATTTTTTTCTTTTGTACTGCAAGTGGGTCTGAACTAAGCTTCTTACTATCTCAGCTGGAGCTCTACAACCTGAGCCAAACTTCTACTCCTGCTTTTTGTGGTTACTTAGAAATTGAGTCATATACACTTTCTGCCCTGGCTGGTTTCAAACAATGATCCTCCAGGTCTCAGCCTATTGAGTGGCTAGGATTGTAGGCATGAACCTAGTTCATACAAGCTATTTTGAGGGTGAACTTCTCAAGGCTGGTATAGCTACATAGTGACTAGAGGCTGGAGTTAAGATATCCAGGGACTGCCCTCCAGCCTGGTCTGCTGCAGTCAGCAAGTCATAGACTGCCGAAGCTGAAGAAAGGTAGTCAACTGGTCAGAGTCTGAATTATACCATTCTCTGACTTTCAAGCTGTACATGCCATATCACAAGGCTCCTTATGAGTCAATGATCATTGCTTTGGGGAAATATGGCTATAATGGGCATTGACTTACACTTCTGATTAATTAAAAGCTGGGAGCACAAACTCATTATTATTCAACATTGAATTTGTTTACAAGCCTAACTTCCAGTTAGGTGCCAATGTCTCACACCTGCAATCTTAACTACTCAGGAAGCTGAGATCCAGAAAACCATTATTTGAGGCCAGCCCAGGCAGAGGTCTTGGAGACTCCATTCCAAATAACCAGCAAAAGCTAGGCTGGCAGCATGGTCCAAGTGGTAGAGTGCCAGCTATGAGCAAGCTGAGCAAGAACATAAGGCCCTGAGTTCAAGGCCCAGTACACACATACACACACACACACACACACACACACACACACACACACTCGCTCACTCGCTCACTCACACACAAAATTCAACTTTTAAAACAGAGAAGTAAAAGAAAATTACAGATAGAAACTATAAGAAGAAATTTGGAAGCTCCTGTACTGTTTAGAGCAGAGGTTGGCCAAATATTACTCACCACCTACTGTTGTATATAACTTTGACTGGAACACAGTCACACCAATTTTCTTATTATCTATGGCTGCTTTCCTGTGATAATAACAGCATTTATTAGTTATGGTTGTAGTGACCAAAAAACCTAAAGTGTTTGCCACCAGCTCTTTACAGAAAAGGTTTGCCACCAGTAGGTTAAGAGGACTGGCTTCAGAAATAAGAGAGGTCAATTCTGTATCTGACCCTAGCCATGTTGGGAGAAGTAAAAGCATATTATGTATAAATTCCACACAAGTGAAAAGTGAGTCACAGATTAGTAGCAATTAATTTGTGATCTTATAAAATAATGTAAACTCTTTTTTTGTTGTTGTTGTTGGTCATCAGGCCTGAACTCTGGGCCTGGGCACTGCCTCTCAGCTCTTCAGCTCAAGGCTAGCGCCCTACTACTTGAGCCATAGTGCCACTTCCAGCTTTTTCTGCTTATGTGGTGCTGAGGAATGGAACCCAGGGCCTCATGCATGCAAGGCAAGCACTCTACCACTGAGCCACCTCCCCAGCTCCTAATGTAAACTTTTTGAGAAATGTTTCAGTCTAATGTATTGCATATTTATCCTCAAAAATCAACAATATGGAAACCTGAGAAAATACATGCTCACAACATTAAAAGAGCTATAAGGCAGTTCCATTTTACTGTCCATCAAACCAATCTGGAATCAGAAGCATTCTCTGTCTACCAAGAGTCTATGCTAACACCATGTGGTTAAGGGCAGAACACATGAAAACCATGAACAAATGCTATCCTAGACTTTCAGGACAGCTGGTCATGAGCCAGAGCAACTAGCTACTTTCAGGTGAGGAAATTAGTCTATATTTTATACAGTGTGTACACCACTCAGAATGACCAGTTATTGGGCATAGTGTGTGGTAACATGCTATAACTGTCTTTCCAGGATAGCCCCAGGCCAATGTGGAGTAATTTCATTTCTGTCTTACACTCTGACTCATTTGATAGAGCAATTCCAGCAGGTTTTCAACAGCTTTTTTCCCATTATCCAGGAGTAGCTACAGCCACTGGGAAATGCCAGCTACAACTCCCTAACAAAATAGAGCTTTAGTTATCACTGGGAGAAATATGGTGATGAAGTCTCAGATCCATTTTTAACCTACCCATGCCTGCCATACCTGCCGGTCTCCAGCCCTGGTACTGAAGTGTGTTGTGTGTGTCTTTAAGATACTCTCAGGAGAGAGAGATAGATGATGGTACATACTTTCACAGAACTAGATCTAGGTAGACTGAAACTGCCACAATTAAACCTATAAATGCAAATGATGTGGTCTTGTCTTCCTAAAAACAGGTATCTAAATGAAGTGGTTGAAAGGAGGATATTCTCAGGAGAGGAACACACAGATGCAATACCTATGTGTGATACCTATATTTATCAAAATGATCTCCAGAAAGTGGAAACAAGAGGTTTTTTTCTTTGTTGCTGTTTTGGCTTTCTTTTCCTTGTCTCCTGTTTGATCATTTGTCTGTCTTTGGAAGGGTAATGGGTGGGGGCACAGAAATGGTGGGACAAAGGGTGAACAAATGCAGCAGTGATACTCACTAGACACTATGTTGAAAATGAACTATACAACTTGTGGGTGGGGACAAGAGGGAAAAACTAGGAGAAAGAGAGGGAAGGAGTGACTGTTCAAAAAGAAAAGTACTCTTTATCTGACTTATATAACTGTAGCCCCTCTGTATAATAATAATGAAAGTGGGGGGGAGTATAGTCGTGGAGATGGGAGGGCAGGATGGTAGGGGAAAAACAAAGGAGGAGGCAACAATGCTTGATACGAAATGTATTTATTACCTTGTTCATGTAGTTGTAACCCCTCTGTATCGTATTTTCACAATTAAAAAAAATCTTAAAATTAAAAAAAAACAAAAACAATGACCCCTGCTTTCACTGTATTTGATGTCGGTATAATTTGTGGAGGAGAAGGGGAAACGCAAGTCGTTTAAGGATACAGGTGGACCCATTGCAACAATGAGAAGTACAAGTTGTCATGTCAAAAACGAACTTTACAACTTTGGTGGTGGGGGGGGAGGATTGGGTGGAGGGGTGAGGGGAGACTGGGAAGGGATGTGAAGGGTAAACAAAGGAGGAGGATGCAATGCTTGATAAGAAATAAAAAAAATGAAAATGGGCTGGGAAGGTGGCTCAGTGGTAGAGCGCTTGCCTTGCATGCATGAGTCCCTGGGTTCAATTCCTCAGCACTACATAAGCAAAAAGAAAAAAGCCGGATGTGGCACTGTGGCTCAAGTGGAAGAGCGCTAGCCTTGAGCTGAATAGCTGAGGGACAGTGCCCAGGCCCAGAGTTCAGGCCCCACGACCGGACCCCCCCAAAAAAATTAAAGTTCATAAAAATAAATAAGTAAATGAAGTGGTTGAAAACAGAACAACTTGCTTGCACTAAGTTAGACATCAATGGCAAGCCTCAAGTTTGTGTTCAAAGACCACCAAATTTCAGGCATCTGCCTCTGGTAGAACCTGACCACAAGGACAGGTATGATGGCAGTTAACTCACCTGCAAGCTGAGATCCATTTCTGCCTCTCCCCAAAGGAAGCTATTAATCACGTGGTTCAGCTATGGCTTAAAAAACCACAACAGAATATGGGAACCATGACCTGAGGTTCAGAGGAGACAAAGAGCCAGAACTTATGCTTGTGTATAAAGCAAGACCTTTGGAGATTCCTTTCCCTCCATGAGAAGGGCTGAGTGTCCCTGGCTATGGAGTTCCTGTACAGACAGCAGGACCTACCTGTACAGTCAGGGTCAGGGTTAGGGTTGGGGTTGGGGTTATATGCCTGTACTCAGGAGCGGTGATATCCCTGAGCTTTTGGCTCAAGGCTAGAACTCTACCATGTGAGCTACATCTCCACTTCTGGCTTTTTGGTGGTTAATTGGACTAAGAGTCTCACAGACATTCCTGCCCAGCCTGGCTTCAAACCATGATTCTCAGATCCCAAAGGACCCAGGCAGGGTTTGGCTACATTAAGTGTATTGCACCTGTGACCTCACTCTTACACCCCTGAGAACATACTCTGAAGAAACATTCTGATGGGTCCACAAGCAAACAAGTATCAGGTGATATGTGAAGCAATCTGTGGAGTGGAAGCTGGAGGTAGTCTGGTTGTGTGCCTGCCTATAAAGGAGAAAGCAGGTAAAAGGCAGGGGTTGGGCAGATTTATGAACACACAACAGTCCCTTCAAAGCAGTTGGAGATCCTGTGATGGTATTGACTCTGTCCTTATTGGCATTTCACTCCTACTTGTGAGTTCTTTGGGCCATACTCACAGCCCCCCCGTTCACCACTCCTAGTCCATGTTAATAAACATTAAGTTTTTTTAATGTATTTAATTTAATGTATTCACAAAAGTCTGTGACAATTGTCATTTCCATACAGAATGACAGTTTGACAGAAACTATAATCATAGTGGTGATGTAACATTTCATTATTTTCAGTTTGGACTTAAGAGTACTGCAGATAACAGAGTGACTGATGGTAGTTATGTTACAAAACTCTCAGAAGAGGCTGCATCTCCAAAATATAACAAAATGCTAGAAAAATCTAGTGCAGGCAATGTGGATATCCTCAGATCAAATCACATCTCTAAGGAAAAAATGTGTTGCATGCTCAATGGATAAAGCATCAAATAAGAAAAGACAGCTCAATGGGTTTGCATCATTTTTTTTTAAAGAACTGGCTGGCCACATTTATGTATGATGTCTAGAATCCACTAAGAGCAGCTATAATGGAAATGTCAGATGAAACTACTTCACTATTTGCCTTTAAAAGTGTTGGGCTGCATTTTAAAGACAGCTAGATATTTGGCATTAAAAACTATAGTGACATGGTCATATGATTTCTCTCAGAGGAAATTGCAAGGAGAGGGGAAAGGGCAGGGAGAGACATTGTCTGGAACTAGAGGCACAAAGTCAGTTCTCAGCCCCAAACCCTCTACAGAGGCTTCCTCTATTCACAACAAATTAACTGTCTACACGTTTATCAGGAAAATGTCTCCCTGCAGTTTTGCTATTTTCGGTTGAGTCTGTGTTCTCTTGGATGGATGCTTCAGGAGCAACGACAAGGGCTGATAGGGAGGGCGGGACCATTTATTGGGAATCAGTGCTTGTGCTTTGTTCAGGGCAAGCACACATCCTAAAGGGAATCTGTGAGACATAAACACACCTCTGAACAATCAGTTTTTATGCAGCAAAATTGGAAGTCAAAGAACACTAGCATTTGTGATTCTGTACTTTAACATTTTGCATTTCAGGGGACAAATTGTATACTAACTCTCCAGAACATTACCCATTCTATTTAATGGAAGTGGAGTGCATTTTATCTATCTACAGAAGAGTGAGGCTGGAATGATTCTTCTTGTTTTGGATTGGTAAGTATATCATAGCAGAAAGAAACCTCAACAAGCCAGACAGCTGGGGAACACACTTCTATTTCTTGGCAGCAAAATCTGAAATTACCATTATAGTACTAAGCCTGCAACCTGTCTCCCATTGTTTTTGAAAGACAAAACAAAAGGAACTCATTTTTAACATGGTGGACTTGGAAAAGAAAAGAAAAAAAAATTATTCCTAGTACTGGGATCTGAGGATAGTGGTTTGAAGCCAGGCTGGGCAGGAAAGTCTGTGACACTCTTACCTCTTACTAACCACCAAAAAGCCAGAAGTGGAGATGTAGCTCACGTGGTAGAGTTCTAGCCTTGAGCCAAAAAGCTCAGGGACAACACCCAGCCCCTTAGTACAGGTATACACATACACATACACCACCAACAACAATAACAACAAAAGAAAAACTACTTGATTGTTCAGAGGTGTGTTTCTGTCTCATGGTTTCCCTTAACTCAGCTTTGGGTAGCTAGGATTACATGCATGAGCCACTGGCACTGGCCAAGCTTACTTTTTAACCTTAAATACTGTCCACTAAGCTCATAGAATCTTTTTATCATAGAGGACTGGGCATAGCTCAGTGGTTGACCATTTATCTCTAAGGCATGAAGCCTGATTCTACCCCATCATTGGAGGAGGAAGGGAAAGGGGGTCAGAATCCTTTTACCACTGAAATATCTAACTCTTTACAGAATACAGTTCAGAACCCAGGCCAGAAAATAGTGGCTAGACCATCCAATGGTCCTTCAGGATTGAATATTCTAAGGTTCTGTATCAGAAACATTTTGATTTAAAAAAAAAAAACTTCTGACTAAATTGACACATTGATAAAGTCAACTAAGTAAGCTATGAAAAAATAGATGGAACAACTCAGGCTCTAGCTACAGTCCTTTCTCTCTTGCTGAAATAATAACAAAAAGAAGGGGACTGGGGACTTAACAACAACTAAGGCCAAAATACCCAGTAACATACTATAAAATCAGGCAAAGGTAAAGTGAAGCCATACATTCCAGGAGAGCCCTCAGTGGCTCTGGTTTGTCACATAACACTAGTTCTACAGCCTGAACTCTTAATACTACCCTGAAGCCATTTATATCTGACACAAATGTTTATTTCAGCTACTGACTTTGTAAAATTAAACTTTACACAAACAATAGTTCTAAGCCACTAAACTAGACAAATAGACTTTTCCACACTGCAAGAATCTAAATTAAAGTTACATCTTTCAAAGCAATATATTCATTACCCAATTTGTTCCTTTGATCTCCTCTTACTCACATCAAAGTACTTCAAATAAGCGTTGTATATCCACAATGTCTTTGTATCTGAAGCTTAATATAAACCAAGAGCTTATTTCTACAGCTTTACCTCTAATACAATCACTATGAGATTTCCCAATTAAAGTTAAAATACAAACTATAGAAATAATCCCTAACATGTAGTCATAGAAAAAATACATATATTAAAATCAGGGGTAATGAAAGAACTTATACTGACAGATCCAGAAATAAGACTATTTGCAGAGACTGCCCCTCTAATCTACTACAAATATAATGGCGACAAATGGGTCACTGGGAAGTCCCTAGTTGTAATGGAGAACCAGGGATTTCCTTATGGAATGAGGTAGTTCATGAGACCCAGGAATGACTCTCAGAAGTCAAGTCCTTAGAAGACAGACCATTGGAGGTCCAGAATGGTTGGCAAGACAGCACATCAGTTGCATAGTGAAAGCCAAATTATATAACTCAGGAGTGGGAGGGAGAGGCTGTGAGTTAAGACTGGCAAAGAAAGGACTAGGAGACGGGGCTGGGAGGTTGGTTCGTTGTAGAGCGCTTGCCTTGCATGCTCAAGGCCCTGGGTTCGATTCCTCAGCACCACATAAGCAAAAAGAAAAAAGCCGGAAGTGGCGCTGTGGCTCAAGTGGTAGAGCACTAGCCTTGAGCTGAAGAGCTGAGGGACAGCGCCCAGGCCCAGAGTTCAGGCCCCACGACCGGACCCCAAAAAAAAAAAAAGAAAGAAAGAAAGGACTAGGAGAGCAAGCAAAATAAAAAGGAAGTCTAGAAGTATTCCAGGATCAGAGATGTGGTGTCCAAGGTGTACTGTGGAGATACAGTGCTTGCCCAGCATGCACATGGCCCTGAGTGCCATCCCTAGCATAGAAGAGAAAAAGAGCAAATGATGATGACAAAAGAGGAGGAGGACAAGGGAAAGGAAGGGAGAGGAAGAGGAGACTTAACATGGGCTTTCATGGAGAAGCTGTTATGAGGTGAATGAGATAAGACAGTTCCTGGCAATAAGAAATCACCAACAATAATGCCTATCAGCTACCATATTTCTACTGTGAACCACATATGAAAGTCATATGTTCCATGCATTAAACTTAATAGCCTCCTAAACTATGGTATGGTTTATCCCCATTTTACAGATGAGTGAACAGATTTAGAGGGATTGAACAGTAACCTCAACTTTTATAAAGCAACAAAACGATTACATTTGTTATTCACATAATTGCAATACATTTAATATCACAGACCAAAGTAAACATCTCATACCAAGGGACACAAATGATAGCAAGCAAAAATTAAGATGTCAGCAACATTTACCTACTTTATTCTTTAATAACAAACATCTGAGTCTGAACAAAGACAACTTTAATACACACGGAGGATGTCTGTCTTTCATTCCATATAGTCATCCTACGTTCCTTTAGTACACCGTTCACTGGGTCACTGGGTCAATATTTACATGCATGTGAAGCAAAACAAAAGTAAAATAATGTAATGCCTGGCATGCTTGGGGGGGGCAGGGCAGTGTTTATAGATAGGTCCTCAGAATCTGTTTGGCAAGGGATCTTGTTGCCCCAGCATCTAAGGAAGTTGACCAGAGAGGATGACGCTTGATCTAATGTGGATCTCAGGACAAAGGGAGTAGGAGGTCAGTCAGTCAAGCTAAAAGAATGGGATCTACAAACATAGTGGTAGTAAATGATAACAAGAATGCAATTTGAAAATGGGCCACAGCTGACAGGTTTAGACTGATTTGTGAGCTAGGGAGTTACGGGTGGATTTGATACAGGAAATGTTGTGTTTAGATTTGAAATTCTGCTCTAAGGTCTTAGGGTGAATGGGCCAAGAGAATGAAGATGCAGACAGGCAAATGTGAGGGGCTATTGTGACCAGGCCTCTTCTCAAATAACTCTTTTGAAATAACAGAAAACATAAGTTTAAAGATTTACATGTGTTCAGGAGATGGTGATGATGGTGACCACCACAGATTCTGGGAAGGAGAAAGAAAGATAGTTATTATGGAGATACATCACATTCTTCCTATATAACACATACATATATAAACTCCTATGGGTGGGATGAGGCCTGGGATAGACCTGGCTGGGCAGAATGGAGAGGTCTGACTGCTGGGTTCTGAACAAGGCATCAGAGTACTGACGAAGGCCCAGCATGGGAGGGACAGAAGATAAAGAGTTGAACTGCTGAACCTGCTGAACTGAAGATACCTAGCACATACACTGAGTTGTAGAGAAAGAAGTCTGAAATGTGGTGAAAATCTGAGGATCAAGGTCCAGGGTGAAAGTCTAACTCCAGTGATGTCTCAGTGATTCCACACAGATAATGGCATTGAACATTAAGCTGATCCTATGAAATTACTAATATTCTATTTTTCAATCTACAAAAATTATTTCAATATAACTTACTTTTATCTACAGTTCCTTGAAAATAAAACAATGTGTAAATACCTAACTATTTCTAAAATGGACTCTACGAAAGGTATCTCTAGTTAGTCTAGAAAAATAAAGGGAATAGCAGACATGTAAGTGTCATTGTTCTGATAATAGAACTTTCACAAAATATACAACTAATGGAACTCTAAAGCTAAAAGGCTGCTCAACTATAATTTTCAGAGAAAGTCTTTTGTGGGTCCAAGCACACCATGAATCCAGGCCATGACTTGTGATATGCTGTCTACCTGAAGACCGGGAACTAGGGATTTTCATGTGGTTATTATTCCTCATTAATTCTGTCTTTACAGAGGGAGAAAATGAGAAGAGACCAGTGCACCTTCTGAAATGTGTCTTCAGAGAGGACAGAGCAGAGGAAATGTCACCTATCCCTGCTGACTGAAGAGATTAGGGGAGACACTACAGGCGCCAGGAGGAATTTAGAAGTGTAGTAACTGGTGACTTTTGTTACTGTCAGATTTCCCAAATGACCAGTAGTTATAACTCAATGATCATATCCTATGCAAAGTTGCTGATGGTTGACTAAACAATCTTATTTGTACACTTAAAATTCTTGGAACAAGACAAATACTAGAAAGGGTAATGTTGAAACAAAAAACCAAAGCCATTTGCCCAAGACAACATAGTAAATGAGACGCATACTCAGAAAAGTAACCACCAGATCATGTTAGCAAAGAAAAGTGGTTGTCAGAAGTTATCAATATCCTTTAACAGCACTCAGAGTTAAGGAAGTATAAACACTTCGAGAACAGCAATAATTACAGAATTATTATGAGTTCTTGTAGGTTTTTGTGGGGACAATGAAAAGAAAATGACACTGTCAGATAAACTGACTCTGGTCACCCTTTGCCCTGTTGTTCCTTCTGGCAACATGCATGGCAAGCTTATTACTTCCTCAAAGGACTCAGGTTGAGAGCACACCTGAACATGTCCACAGCCTGGCAGCATCATTTTCAGTTATGTTCATTTATCACGGGATGAAGCCACCACACTGTGGCACAGTCTGATAATCCCAACTTCTCCCATCCCCCACTGGGGATGTGGTGGTGAGCCTGGGTTCTGAACATCACAAGGTAGAATGTCAGCAGAAGGTCAAAAAGCACTTGTCACTCTCCGTTGTAAGAGCATGACCAGGGCATCCTGCTACAGGACAAGGGCCTGATGGGCACCAGTGTCCCAGGGGAGACTTCAGACAGGGACAGAGTCAAGGCCAGGGAAGCCAGCCAGCCCATGCCTAACTGACTTCAGCTGGCAGCAGCTACAAGTCAGCCCCACTAAACCCAGCTCAGATCAAAGCTATGTAAGCAAAAATGAATGCAAATTGTTTTATGCTACTGAGGTTTTGTGGTGTCTTACAGCATTAAACAGATAGACATGATTATTAAGCATTTGAAAAATTATTTGCTCACAAGCTCTACACAGCCCAGGTTCCAGAAGAATGAGCACAGGATATCATCTCGACAGGGACTTGAGCTCCGTGTGCAGGACAAGGCCGAAAAGCCTCTATTCCTTGGGTGTTTACACACAATCAGCTTTTAATACACAGCTGCCTCAAACACAGAACCTTTCCCACTATACTACTTTTAAACTCAAGAAGACATCCAGGACACTGAACTATTAAGGTGATGCCCATTTCAGAAGACTGCAAGCATGGGCAGCCAGCACACATGTTGGGGAGCAGCAGGTCACTGTTCTAAACATTGGGCTAAATTTCCTACAACAGAAGGCTTTTCCCATGTCTGTGATTTCTTATTTTATACCTTGAAAGAAGCCAGCCACTTAACTAAACAAATATACTGGTATCTGGTGAAAGAAAAGGTATTTGATTTCCATTCCTACTTTCTGGCAAGGCTTCATCAGAATCTAATCTTGGCATGTCAATCCAGAAGAGATCATGAAATCCACTCCTTTTCATAGTGATCCAGGACACTAAAACAGCTAGGAGCCAGGGAAAACCACTCTGCTGCAAATAGGAAGAGGGCAAGCCAAAATACGTTTCTGAAATTCAGGAGGAGGAGTTAACTCGTTATCTTCGTGTGTTCACTTGCAAAAAGAAGATGTTTGAGAATCTTAATACTGAATAGACAAATATATAAGTATGTTGAGCTCTTCAGAAGATCACTGTATAAACAAAACCTAGACTAATAGTCCTATTTATCCAATCACAACACGAAGATTAAGCTGGAGATACCTAAATCAGAAGTGGGCATTCCCTAGACATATAAAAGCCAATAACATCAATTAAAGGGTTTATAAATTCAAATGTCTTTGTTCAAGGTTTCTGTAATTGTTTTTGCAATCTCTGCAAGATGATTTATATCCACATTCCCATGTAACGGTACAGGACAAAGATCAAGTCCTTCGGGACCAAGGCTGGTCAGCTGCAGTGAAATCCTTTTCCTGACATTTTTGAAGTTTAATATCAGGTATTTTATCTTATTTAAACCTAAAGGGCACATGGAAGCCCAGAGTGCCATCTAGAACAGACTCTTTATTGTCTGCTTAGAGTGGGGATGCGTGCTCGGTACCCTCGAGGGATTCAAAGCAAATGGAGGAGATGATGGGGAAGTGGAGGATCCTTAGTGTACTTGAAATGAAAGCAAGATAAACCAATTCAACATGTGAAATTTAACTAAGGCTCTCACTGGAACTGCCTTCACAATGCTAGTACAAAAATCCTCCCAGTTATTTTTTCCAGGGCTTCTAGAAACAAGAACGATGCAGAGAAATGCAATCCAACCAACAGCCTGCAGTGGGCACAGGAAAGGGGTACCACAGGTTCAACAGCAGAGACAGTGTAAGCATGCCAACAAACATCCTTTTAAAGACTGATTCATGAGGTGAGGTGAAAACCTTCCCTTCCGGGTCACTGAAACACATCCTTGAAGGCAGACTGACTTCGAGACTCATCTCTGTTAATGATATATGTGGGAACTAGAGCCAATTGCCATGGTAATATACACTTAGTAGCAAGAACCAGTGAACCAGAGCGGGCTCTGTGACATACTAGTTCGAAAATATCAGATTCTAAAACAGAATCAGTTTTCCTTTCAAGTGGTAATGAGAATTCCAGATTCTCTACAAGTATGCGTTTAATGGGAAACTCAATGATCCTCGCCAGACCTTCGTGTCTAATTCCTACTTGTCCCCCTTTGCAGATTAACAGAGGGAGGCTGGTGGTAGCATTGCTCAGGAACAGGCCCTGTTTCTTAGCTGCTGAGACATAGACTCCACTTCATCATGGTCTTTCTGAGGAAAGCAGTAATATTTCTTTTCCAGTCAAAGTTACTTCATTTTGACTTCTATTTTGGTGAAAAAAAGTAACATTTATTTATTGCAGCAATCTATTTTTTTCAAACCCATTTTCTATTACTTAAAAGACTCCTTTAGCACATGATCATAAAGAAAAGCCACTACATCTTTAATAAAATGCCTGATTCAGGTCTCAGTGTGCTGGCCAGCGAATGTCTGAACACTGCCAACATCCAGCGGCCTCTGGCAGCACTGGGCTTCTAAAAGTTGTTCTCTGGCAATAGTCTTTCACGCAAGCACTAATTTTATTACAGTTAGTTTATGATTTTCTCTTATTTCCTTGCTATTTTTAAATGTGAGGCTGTAACAGGAGGCGTCTGGAGGCCTAGGAGCTGAAGGAACCATTACACGCTGTTGGGCCTCTGTGGAGATGAAGGAATCATTACACGCCGTTGGGCCTCTGTGGTATCTGTCAGTGGCCTTTGGAAGCTCAAGATTCAAATGCAATGTCAAAAAGAATTTGAACATAGGGTCCCTCAGGGAAATTCTGCCCAAACAGAAACATATTGCTTTGCTCTCTTTATTCTACTTTTAATTTCTGCTTTTAAGTCCTTGTGGTCTCTCAACACTCTCCCCAGTTCTGTTCTTTAAAACTATTTTTGTACATTAGCCATTCTAGCCAGACCTATTTAGTTATAATTAATAACACTATGTTAGCCTGGCCCTGGTGCCTCATCTTACCTGTAATCCTAACTTCTCAGGAGGCTGAAATCTGGGGGATCACAGTTCAAAGCCAACCCAAGCATGAAAGTCCTAGAAACTATCTCAAGAATAACTGGTAAAAAGCTGAGCTAGAGGTGTGGCTCAAATTCAAGCAGTAAAGTGCCAACTGGGCAAGTGCAAAAGTCTTGAATTCAAATCTGATAACAGCAAAAGTAACTCCCTCAAAAAACATTGGTTTGGGAATTGGTTTTGACACCTAGCACAATATACCAGTACTGACGTTTTCAACACAGTGAAACAGCTTATGATGTGAATAATGCCTTGCATTTAAAAATGCCAAGCTTACTTGGGGTCAGTCCATAGAGAGTTCTTGGATGTTATGTTTTAAAAATAAATCCTGGCTCATCAGAAAAAAATGTTCGGAGTAGAGTGATTTACAAGTACAGTTGATTGGGATGAAGAAAGACATTTATGACAAGGGGCAGAGGGTTAGGAAGCCATGTGCATTTCTAAACCAGGCTGACTTCCAACAGCTAGGATAAGCAGAGGTCCCCCATGGGACAGTGACAACTAAATGTCCTGATCTGACCAGATCATCCCAGTCCATCTGAGAGCAGAAGAGGAAGGAAAGCTCCAGGTACAGCTCATGCTACAGCCCACGCTGCCCCTGAGGTTGGATAGAAGAAAGTGCATGTGGACAAGTGGAGATCATGGTAGGTTGAGGTTACCAGCTGAAATGCTGGGTTGAAGTCCAGACTATGTAGTCACATACAGCTCATGCTCCTTTGTTTTTTATCTACAAAATGGAAAGAATGGGCAGGTGTAGTAGTGCCTGTAATCCTAGCTACTTAGGGGGCAGAGATTGGAAGATTATTGTTCAAGGCCGAGAGGCATAAAAGCTCTTAAGACTCCATTTCAACCAACAGCTAGTCACAGAGGAATGTGCCTGTCATCCCAGTGGCTAAGGGAAGCACAAAGGGGAAGGCCGCAGTCCCAGCTGGCCTTTGCTGAAGCAAGACCCTATCTCAAAAACAGCCAGTACAAAAACATTGGTGGTAAAGTGGTTCAAGTGGCAAAGTACCTGTTTAGCAAATACGAGGCCTCAAGTACAAAATCCCAGTACTGAAGAGGAGAGGATGTGTGTACGTGTTTGTGTATATGAGTGTGTGTGTGTGTGTGTGTGTGTGTGTGTATGTGTGTGTGTTATACATCATCTCCCTGAGACCTCCCATTACTAAATCTCTGGTTCTAAAGTTTTTATATGGCCACCAGGCAATATAGAAGGAAATTGCTGCATTCGTTCCTGTTCTTTAACTATATTGCTTAGGGTTTCTTTCATTCTTGTTGAGGGGAAGAAGGTGCAAAGGATACAAAGAAATGTTGAGGTATCTGAATCTTAAAACTTCAATTACACAAAGAAATAAATATTGCAAAACAGAGAGATGAGAAAAGTCACAAGCACAAAAAAATGATGAGTCTGGCAATACTTTCAAGTAGAAGCAATCCCTGGGTCAGACATTGCCTAACAACAGCACTTTGTCTGGAGAAGATGAGAACACAAGCAGATCCACAGCTCTTTTCCAGATTGTCACTCAGTATAGATTACACACTGTTATAAAATTTTGTAAAAACCCACAAATTTTAAAGTACTACTTACAAGTACAAAGGTCAAGCATTAGTGATATTTATTTCCCATTAATGTCAACTTCTATTCACCTGTTTCCATTGTCTATGTTTAGCTTTTCCTAACATTGAAAGCAAAAGGGATTAAAGCAACCCTAGCATTATCTGTATATCCTGCATAAGCAGGAGGAAGCAGGTAATTGAGCTATATTACTAGAAAAGCTGCTGTGAGATCCACAAACCAGGCCAGATCATTACATTATAGCCTCTAAATTTACAAATAAGTCTACCATTTGTAGAGAAGCTATTAATTTTACTGGAAGAAATGAAATTAAGGTTATCTAAATATTCTCCATGTAAACTGGGAGTAAAGTTCAAGTTAATATATTCTGATATCAATGTCTGAATTCAGGTCCTCATGCCTGCTCAGCTTGCTTGCTTATCTCATGCTCTATCACTTCAACCATGCCTCTAGCCCAGCTTTTTGCTGGTTATTTTGTAGACGGAGTCTCAATTACTTTTCTGCCAATGCCAGACCCAAACCTTGTTCTTCTAGGTCTCAAGTCTCTTGAGTAACTAGGTTAACAGGCATGAAACGCTGGCCCTGAGCAAGGCTATATTCTTTGGCTTATCACTCTTACTGCATGCGATTCTGTAACTTAAGATACTTTATGCTCTGCAAGCTCACTGAGCTGAGCTACTGTGTTCGATAAATGTCTTTATGGCCTTCCAGATGGGCATAATCTGGAGCGTTCTTTGGGAAATCTCTATCTAGTTAGAAAAAAATACATTTTACATGTAGAGGCTTACAAAAGAAATACAAACATAGAGTATTAAATGTGTGTGCATTATCTAGAAGATGTAGGTATTCATAGATGTCCTTGAAATTTGACAACATCCTCACAACTTTCAAATCACATCTTTTCTCCTAAGATGAAATCTGCCAGAGTACTGTTATCACTTAGCCAGGTCAGGGTTGAGTTGATTTTATAGAATGCTGGATAGGCATGGTTTATGACCACAATAAGTGAGTAGAAGACACAAATACTACACTATCAGTGATGCAGTATAAAAGCCAATGGGCTGGGAGCTAGGAGCTGGGAGCCTTTAATACAATAAAAGCCAATAGTTGGCTCTTTCCTTGGGTAGGACTCTGTCAGAGTGCCCGCAGCCTCAATTATAAAAGGAGGGCCAAGAATTCTCAAAGGTCTGTGTCAAATCCAAAATTGTAGCTATGTCAGTAAATATCAAAGTATCAAAGTATTTGTTAATAAAAAGCACAGAAAGAATGAACTGAAGGTATGATAGACTAGTTTATAGCAGAGGAATTTGTCTACTAAGAGCAACTGAAATTAAGAGTCTCCATTTAGCTAAACTCCTGTGGCTTACACCTATAATCCTAGCTACTCAGAAAGCTAAGATCTGAAGATCACAGTTTGAAGCCAGTCTGGACAGTAAAGTCTGTGAGACTCTTTATTTCCAAGTAACCACCAAGAAGCTAAAAGTGGATGTGTGGCTCAAGTGGTGGAGTGCCAGCCTGAAAAAAGTGAAAAAAGCACAGGGACAGCACCCAGGTCCTAAGTTCAAGCCCCAGTACCAGTACCAAAAAGAAAAAGGAAAAGCCTCTATTTAATCCATATAAAGGCAGTTAGGTGATATGCAGGCACTGGGGCCAGAAGGGGTCCAGATCCTAGACAAAGGAGATTCACTAAGGTAGCATCCTCTAGAGGAATGTTCTAGTTTGAAAGAGTGATGAAAAGAAAGTAGGAAGTCCAGTTTCTGTGAGACATAGACACAGAACTGCCAAGGAAACCATTTTAATGACTGGCACTACTGCACCATGTGCCTAAGTAACAGCCACCTATACCATATTGCTAATATATACTCCATACCTTATTACAGCATAGACCTTTATCTTACTGTGTGGTTTTATAAGAAAACAAATTGAAAATAATCTCCCAAAGCATTCTCATGGCACTGGAAAGACAAAAATTAGAACTCCGAACTGCTCAGTGTAGTGAGGCCTGGAAAGCACCTCAGGCTTAAGTTTGGGACTGTTAAAAGACTAAGACCTACCAGTAAGACCTGGTAAGGCCTACCAGTAAGAAACTAGTGTGATTGTAACCAGTACTGAACTATCTCTCTTGTCTGGTTTCAGATAATCTACTCTATTGGGTACTAGTGGCTCATGCCTATAGTCCCTCCTACTTAGGAGGTTAAGACCTGAAGGTCATGGTTCAGTCAGCCCAGACTAAAAAATCTGCAAGATTCCATCTTCAGTTAACCAGCAAAATGCAGAGCACCAACCATGAGTAAGAAAGCCTAGTGAGAGCATGAAGCCTCGAGTAAAAGCCCTGCTACCAGCACACATACACACACAGACACACAGACAGACAAACAGACAGACAGACAGACACACACACACACACACACACACACACACACACACACACAGACTGAGGAAAGAAGATGGTCTACTTCTAGCTACCAGATATAAAAAAAATTGCTACTTGAAGAATATAATACCATCTCAATATAGTTGATTTTGGGGTCTGTGGATATGTGGCTCCAAGGAGATCATGCATGTACAGAGCTTGGTGTTGGCCTACAGACGTTTGATTTGTTTTTCCCATAAGCTGCCCAGCTTCCACTAAAGATATGCCACCTTTCAGTAAATCTCAAATATCCACTTATCACTTCAATGAAGCATGGTAATTGACCTTTTACCTTGCTTTTAGGGTGCCATTTGTTTCTTAGAAGGCAGAGTCTAAGAATTAAAAGCCCTTAGCAGATCCACAACGATTTAAACACAATTGACAATGACGAAAGGCTATGTACTGCATGTGTTAAAAATTTTTGTTTGGAGAATTTGATTTAATTTTTTTTATCCTGCTTTGCTTAAACTGCATGTAATGAACTCACAATAAGCAGACATAATATGTTTTTATACACAATGGCCAACACCCAACGAAACACGAAAAAAGACACAACAATAGGATCAAGAGAATAAAAATGAAAACAACCCCACAAATTACTGGAGATGGACTATTAGATGATTGCTATTAATATGTTCAATTTTTAAATGGTAACTTCATCAAAGAACTAAAATCTGTTAAAAATAGAAGTTATGGAAAAAGCCAATTAAAATTAAGAGAGAAAACATGATCTAAAAGATGGAACAGTGAAAATTCTCCAAGTTAAAATACAGAGATAGGAAGATGAGATCCACAGTAGGAAGCATTAGAGACAAAGGGAATGTGGCACCAAGATGTAACTTACATACAACTGGAGTCAGGTACGAGGAGGGCAGAACAATGGAGTAGAAACAATATTTAAAGAGAAAATAGCTAAGAATGTTCCAATACTGATAGAAAGCATCAAACTAAAAAGTCAAGAAGTTCAGTGGACCTACACAGAATAAGTGAAAAGCAAAGCATACTCAGGCAATTTGCTGGTAAAAAAAAAAAAGTGCTTAAACAAAAGAAAACAAAACAAGAAGAAAGCAGAAATGAATTATCTTCAACAATAACAAAGCATGGGATGGAATTTTCAGTAGAAAATGGAAACAACTCAAAAGAATAGTGTCGAAATTCATAGAATAGAATAGCATTTAGAAAATAAAATAATATGAACTACTGCTACAAAAATCAACAAAAACTACTGACAAATACAATGCTAAACAAGCCAGGCACAAAAGAGAGTAGATTACATGAATCCATTTGAATAGAGTTTACAAAGCAGGGAAAACTAACCAGTGCTATAATAAGTCAGAATCGTGGTTATTCCTGGGGTGATTAATGATGGAAGGAGAGAAGTGGACTTCAGAATTAGCAGTACCATTCTACTTCCACAAGGGTAGAAGTGGAAGTGAAAACATATTTTGGGGAGTGTAAAAAGGGGGAGCTACAGAAATGAAGGGAGAAAGAGTGAGGAAAATATAGTCATTATAGTCAATGTACATTAGATAAAAATTGCAGAGTTTAAGGGTAGAAATGGGAGGTGGAAAATAGGGGAGAATGATGGAAGGGATGACAATGATCAAGATCCATTATACTCATAACTTGGCTTATGGAATTATAACCTTTGTTCAACTACTAAATAATAATTTTTTTGGCCAGTTGTGGGGCTTGAACTCAGGGCCTAGGCACTGTCCCTGAGCCTCTTTGTGTTCAAGGCTAGTGCTCTACCAGTTGAGCTACAGAACCACCACCTAAATATTTTTAATTTTTTTGCATTTCTTTTATTTATTTATTTATTTATTTTGAAAATACTGTACAGAGGGGTCACAATTACATGGGCAAGATAATGAGTACATTTCGTATCAAGCATTGTTGCCTCCTCCTTTGTTTCCCCTTCCCATCTCTTCCCATCCCCCTCTTCCCCCCTACCCAATTCTCCCACACCCCGACCAAAGCTGTAAAGTTCGTTTTTCGACATAACGACTTGTACATCTCATTGTTGCAATATTTTTAATTTTTTAAGAATATAAGTTAGAAAGAAGTATTCACTTTGTAAACAAATCTATAAAAATTAACTTTCAAATTATCTGTATATGTTCCCATGTGTGTGCTACAATTCAATGAAAGCTCTCTTAAACACACATGTATATTACTGTATACCCACAGGCTTTACACTGCAAATATGTCTTACAAATGATCTGTATACAACTTGCTTCCTTTCTCCTCACTACTCAATCACTCTTTCTTTATGTCTGAAAGAATAAGCTAAGAAATAAGATAGTCTCAGAAACAGGAGCTTAAAGTTTTGAAGTCACCTATTAGTTATTATTATAGAATTAGATACGGAGAGACAATACAGATAACTTGATCTCATGCAAAACATTTATAAGGAGAACTAACTTTAAAGATTCAGAAAAAAAGAGTCTAAGAGCGAAATAGTTTTTTAAGAATGGAGGGGAGAAAAGTACTGATGGATGCATGGTCCTAAGGATACACTAGGCAAGGAGTCATTTATCTGATGGAACAGATAAAGAAAACAAATACATGAAGGAAGGGGGTACACAATAGTTAAGGGGTTAGCATATATTTCTGTAACACAAGAAAGTACCCATGGATTGGGGAGGTGGCTCAGTGAGAGCACTTGCCTTGCATGCATAAGGCTCTGAGTTCAATTCCTCAGCACCACACAAGCAGAAAAAGCTGAAAATGGCACTGTGGCTCAAGTGGTAGAGCATTAGCCTTGAGCTGAAGAGCTGAGGGACAGCATCCAGGCCCAGAGTTCAGGCCCACAAGCACCACCACCAACAACAAAACTAGTGGAGAGGCTTTGAATGACTCTAATACAAAGCAGTGTAATAGTCTAAGAGGGGGACTCAGTGGTAGGATACTGGCATAATACCTCAGAGAACCTGGGTTCAATTCCTAGCACTGGAGGGTGGTATTTTAATATCTGAGTAATAAGCATGCCCCAAATCCTTATTTGATAATTATACATGTATAGAAATGTACACTGTATCCTATAACAATTATTACATGTTAATATTAAAAATGTTACTGAAAGATAAAGGAGACAAGATAGATTGTGAAATACTATAAATTTGCAACAATGTAATAATGAAATTCCCTTCCCCCCACATAACTGATATAAGTCAATTTAAAAAAATTTTACAGCGAGAGAGAGCCAAGAAGAGAATCTTTTTGTTGTTGTTGGTGGTGGTCATGGGGCTTGAACTCTGGGCCTGGGCGTTGTCTCTCAGTTCTTCAGCTCAAAGGGAGCACTCTACCACTTGAGCCACAGTGCCACTTCCAGTTTTCTGGTGGTTTATTGGAGATAAGAGTCTCACGGGCTTTCCTGCCTAGGCTGGCTTTGAACCATGATCCTCAGAGCTCAACATCCTGAGTAGCTAGGATTACAGGCATGAGCCACAAGCACCTGGCTAGGAAGAGAATCTTGAGCCCTAGAGTAAGGAGTACATTTATGATGGAAGGAATGCTTAGTAAGCACAGAACATTAAAGCAAGCTATATTATAGGTTCTGTAAGGAAGTCTACATTTCTACTGCAACTCAGAAAATCCATTGTCTTGTATAAGAGCTTTGGCAAGGCCTTTCTAGCCTCACAGGTATTGCACTTGGACTAGGACAAAGGGCCTTTAAATGAAATTCTCACCACTATCAGGAGTTTGCCTCAAACAATAAAACCGGTGCACAGTTTGTGATGCAGACTGTTAATAAAACAATCTTATTGATTTGGCAGTTGTTTCTCCTAATCATTTCTTACAGAATCTCACATGCAGTGAAGGTGGCTTTAAAGCAATGTTAGGAACCAGAAACCCAGCTTAGGCTTTCAGGTTGTGAATATTTTTCCATGCCAGTAATTTGGCAGACTTGGATAAGTCTCAGACAGTCTTGGATGGAGGCTTGATGTAGACTCCTACATCAACATCCTTACCCTCCTCTCTTAGGAAAGAAGGCATTCCAGCTGCTTTGCTGAAGTAGAGAAAAGCAATTGTGCTTTTAACTCACAGTGAGAGAAGATAAGAGGGAAAAAGAATATATGTGTTATATGTTTTATATATGTATATACTTACATTATACATGTATGTATCTATGTATACTCTATATTTATATACCATACTGTGTATATATGCATATATGCACATTATATATGCACTGAAACACAGTGTATCCTATAATGATTATTCAATGCTAATAAAAATCATTATTTTTAAAATAGTTATTGAATGTTCATTTTTAAAAGATCTCTTGAAGTGAGGAATTCATTTTGTGACCATCAATATTTATTTCTCAATAAATATTTATTAATATTAATTAATAAACATTTGTTATTAATGATAATAAGTATTTATTAATCAGATTATGTACACACACATACCATACTATCCATGCTGCCCAGGCCTCTACTCACTCACTGAAGCAGTAAGTAGGTGTGATTTGTGAATGGGATGTGGGGTAGGAGCTGGTAAGCCTGGCTTGGAAGGGTCTGATGACTCTGACCTCTAAGTTGAAGCATCACTGGACTAAAACAAGCAAAGTAATTGATCCACAGAAGTGAAAGGTTTTCGAGGACAGTATTATAGATGGCCAAGAGAACCTCAGAACAGATACGGTCACTACCCTTTTTATTACAGGGACATTTCAAATGAATCAACACTCAAATGCTGGCTAGCCTAAGCAACTGAGATGAGATCGTGAGCATACAGCCAAAGTAACAGAACAGCATTGCATACTAAAGAGAAAGTAAGTACCTCAATGTTTTGGGGTTGGGAGAAAAGTGGATAAAAGCAATGAGATCTGTCTAAATAGGTTAGAGGTATACTACTGTCAAGTGCAATAGTATGTAGACCATCTCCAATGAGTTTCATGGCTGGAGGCAGATGTACAGGCTGGTGTGGGGGATGGCACCTCTGATTCTTATGTATCAAGAACAGGGCTTAGAGAACTAACCCAAGTAACTTATTCAAGATCACATAGCTACCTAAGCATCAGGGTGACAATTCAACCACATTGTGAAAATCCTGAGAGCTAATTCTTTTTTTTTCTTTCTTTTTTTTTTTTTTTTTTTGGTCAGTCGTGGGGTCTGAACTCTGGGCCTGGGCGCTGTCCCTCAGGTCTTCAGCTCAAGGCTAGCACTCTTCCACTTGAGCCACAGCACCACTTCTGGCTTTTTCTGCTTATGTGGTGCTGAAGAATTGAACTCTGCCTTATGCATGCAAGGCAAGCACTCTACCACTGAGCTACCTTCCCAGCCCCCAAGAACTGATTCTTTATATTGTGAATTTTCTAGATAGATTAGTTGGGAATTATTTATAAAGTACTTTATTCCTCTCATAATCATTTTAGCCTCTTGATTTGCCTAGTAAAAGTTCTTAAAAGGTAATTACAAGATAAAACTTAGGCTGATCCAAGTATCACGAATTCTAAGTAAAATCTCAGTCAATACAATGAACTAACTAGTTAATAAAATGTTATAATGATAAAAATTTAGAAAGTGGTTCGCATGCTCAAACTCCATCTTCCAGAAAAGGCTAGAAGATGCTCTAACAAAGCTTGCATAACCCAGTAGACACCTGGCTACAGGGTCTGCAGAATATGGGTAAAGGAATTAAAGCAATAAGCAAATCAATAGTGATTTCTTTAGAATGGGATTCCTCTGTGGAAAGGAGAACTTTGGGATTTATATCTGTTTTATGGTAATTAGACAAAAATGATTTTATTCAAGGAGAATAAAAGATCCTGATTACTGCTTCAAAAACAGATTGTTTTTAGTGAGCTAAAATTGAAAATAAGAAAGGATTCTTAATTTGGATCATCTGTAGTAGTGAATGGGAAGGGCATTGTTCTTACAATCTATCCTAATCAAAATTTAATTGTTCTAACCTACAATGATACAAAATTAAACAAACCTCAGTTGTGCCCTTACAGAATTAAAGCAGACTGCAGGAAATGATCATTTCTGCTGTTATTTTTGCTTCCATAGATTATCTTTTTAGAAAACAGATACAGGATTTTGTTCGATTTTTATCTGTGCATCTTTTCAACCATCCATTTTCCTCATAAATTTGATGTGTCAAGCAGCATACTTTACTCCTAAATATTCCAGCATGAACATTACTTAACTAGGGCTCAATATTTGTTTTTCACATAAAGTTTACATAGAGTGAAAACATAGCTTTGACAAACACAGATATCTAGGTAACTAACACATACGGAGGTAAAAATTCACCCTAGAAAGTGCCCTAAGCCCCGTCCTCTGTTAGTTGCCCCCTCCCACTCCAGGCTTCCTGGTCAGTCCCTGCCCCTGATGGTGACCCTTGACCTGACTCCTCACCAAATTCCTGTTGCCGGATCTAGAACTTCCTACTTCTGGAAGCATAGTCCATGATCACTTTTGTGCCTGACTTTTTCACAGAGCTTAATGTTTTGTAGATTTATTCTCAATATTGCATATAATTATAAACACACAGCAGGTCATACATCTCTTCTTCCACTGAAGGACTCTTGGGCCATTTTCAGATTTTACTATTAAAAATAAAATTTCCATGAACCTTGCTGTACTAGCCCCTTTGTGAATATATGTTTCCAATTCTCTGAAGTAAAAACCAAGTAGTTTCTTTGTAGGCCATCAAGTTTGTATATGTATAGATTTTAATGAAACTGTAAGACCTGTTTCTAAAGTAGCCATACCATTTCATGCTCCCAACAAAAACATCTGAGAATAAAACATAACATATCTATGTTTGCCATAAACCTTACAATTTGATGTTGATGGTTGTTCCTTAAGCAATCATGAGTTTTAAAGAAATTACAATGAAAATAATAAATGTAGCCTTTTTCCTTTACCACTATACTTATTATATAGCATTCTTCTTCTTTGCTGAAGGTCTATGGTTCCAGTTGCTCTCTTCCTTCAACCTGAAAATCAGCCTCTGCATCTCTCAGAGCATGGGCCTACTGGTCATCTTTTTGGATTTGCACCTCTCTGAAAATGCCTTCACTTTGCTTTCATGCTTAAAAATTATTGGTGCTGCTATTACATTCTAAGTTGGTGGATTTTTTTTTCAGGGCTTTAAAACTTTTGTTCTCATCCATTATGTCTGGTAGGAAACCAGTGTTTTGTGTATCTGGAATATGCCATTTTTCTGTGAAAGCTTTCAAGATTTCTCTCTTCATTAACTTACGCCAGTATATCTGGGTTGTATTATCCTGTTTCCTCATAGGTCAATCTGGGAATTTATTCTGGACATTATAAGTGATGCATATGGACACTTAGGATTTTGTTATATTACTTTATAGAATACAGAGTTTGTGTTTTAGCAGGTAGGTAACCTCAATGAACACCCAGAATATAGTTATTGGATTGGCAAACAAAACTTTTCACTCTTTTTTATTTTAATTAAGAATCACATGTGGCTAATGGCAACTGCACTGGGTGATTCACCTCTGAAAATGATCTAATGTGGGCTTCCTGTTTTTACAGGCACCTCCAAGAGAGACATGCCTGTGATCTACGACCTCCAGTGGAAAGCCAGGATTTGAATTTATGTCTCCTAAGTCCTTAATCTGAAGTTCCCTCTGCTTGGCACAAGAAGAAACTACAAAATATCATGGCCAAAAGAGGGCAACTAAAAACATCATAGGTGAAGTGATGATAAATTAGAACTCAAGAACATACAGTAGGAAAAGATGGCACATCTGAGGGCAGAGGGATTTGCAAACATGTCATGCATTACACACACATTCACACTTGCTCACTGGGTGTGCGATTTCTTCTGAGGCGATAACCATTTTATCAGTAGGTGAAAAAGAGCTTTCTTAGAACTCATTTCAGGTCTGAAAGGTCTGAATCAGCTGATTTATAATCATACAAAGAGCACAACCAAGAAATTGATGTCCTGTTTCCATTCTGCCTGTGTCTACTTTCTAAGTCCTCCACTCTTCAGTGATTTGAGAGTTACAGTTTTCACAATCCTATTTGTTTCTCAAAAGCCTGCAAGATACATAGCCCAGAAAAGGTTGCCAAGCTTTCCTCTCATGAACTTAATACTCCCTTTGAGGAAATAGCTCTACTCAGATGGAATGCTTTCTACCTTTTAACCCACTCCCTTGTACTACCAGAAGTAAAATAATTACTTCAACAACATTCTCTTTCTCTGTCTCTGCTTCTGCCTTACATACATAGACACATACATACACATTCATGTATTCACGGGCACACGCACATACACAGACACACACGTACCAGAAGCATTTATATGGGTTTCATATTAGCACTACCACAAATTATGTAATAATACACATGGTGTAGAAAATGTCTGTAAAAAAGCTCCAAGAAAAATAGCATTGTTTTTGGAGAAAGTACTGTGGTTAGGATGATGTCATAAGAAATAATCTAATTAATTTCCTGCAGCCACATCCTAAAGGAAATCCAGAGGCTCAATATTCTCCCAAGTCAAGGAGTCTTTTTGTCTTGGTTAGTAACTGTTCATGCAGGTGTCATAAAGCAATAATGATGGTGAGTCACTTTTAGTCCTCATAATCATAAAGAATCAAATTTTGCTTTAAATGATATTTATATGAGAGGCATTATTAGGGTATAAAAGGTACCCTTAATGAATTTTAGATTTTAGTTACTAACTAGACACAGAAAAAGAAAAGACAACTAAACTAAGTCAGTGCTTAGTATCTGCCTACTCCAGCTCTGAGTAGAACAAAGACCAGCATTCTAAATGCCAAGGACGGGAGAAACCTCTTCCTCCTGTCTCCCTGGTTACTTTTCCTCCAGGCCTTAAGTGTTCATCAACCCTGGTCTGCAACACCCAGATGCTTGCCAGAAGGTTTGAGTTCCTGGAGGGGGGCATGAACAATAGCACATTCATCTTTGTAGTAGGGCGTTACAACACCTGGCACAGGATGCACCTATTAAAACAAATGCATGAAAATGACTGTTAATATAAATGAACTCTGGCCCTTTCCTTCTACAAGTGCTTAGTTATACAGTGGGGAAAAGATCACCATTACAAGCAAGTAAACAGTAAGCGCTGTGACTGACAGACCACTGGGGATAGGTTTACCCATTAATTTGAAGAAAGATCTAAAAAGTTAAGTGTTGCTATGTTTAGAACAGCCTATCTGACAGCAAAACACAGGTAACAACAGGAAAAAATGGGACTATTATCAAATTGAAGTTTCTGCAAGGCAAAAGAAACAGTCAGAGCAAAAAAGCAACCCATACAATGGAATGGGAGAAAATATGCAAATCATGTGAGATAGGGTCTAATATTCAAAATGTATAAAACAAATACAATGCAGTATCAAACAACAAAAAAAAAACCCTATTAAGAGACTGGCAATAACTTGAGTAGATACTTTGGAAGTGTGTGTGTATGTGTGTGTGTGTGTGTGTGTGTGTGTTCCTTAAAAAAAACACCCTAAAAACCTAAAAGTAGAATGGTTCAGTAATTCTATTAGGTATATCTCCAAAGGATATATATATATATATATATATATATATATATATATATATATATATATATGTCAAAGACATTGCATACTCATATTTACTAAAGCACTATTCACAATAGTCAAGATCTGGACTCAACCAAGATTAACAAATGAATGAATGGATTTTTTTTTTTTGGGTCCGGTCATGGGGCCTGAACTCTGGGCCTGGGCGCTGTCCCTCAGCTCTTCAGCTCAAGGCTAGCGCTCTACCACTTGAGCCACAGCGCCACTTCCGGCTTTTTTCTTTTTGCTTATGTGGTGCTGAGGAATCGAACCCAGGGCCTCATGCATGCAAGGCAAGCGCTCTACCACTGAGCCACCTTCCCAGCCCTGAATGGATTTTTTTAATGTGGTATAAAAATGCAATATTGCTTAGCCATCAAAGGAAATCCTGTGGTTTACAGCAGCATGGATGGAACTAGGGGATAGTGTATCACATGAAATAAACTAATCAAAGACAGACAAATACCTCATGCTCTTGCAGTTTTGGAGGGAGCAAGAGGGAGTAAAAGCTAAAAAATGTTAATAACATATAACATAGTAGACAGTATAAGAGTGGTCTCTAGAAGCTAAAAGGGGAGGGGCTAAAGGAGACAAATAAAGGTGGTTAACAGGCCCCAAATACAATTAGATAAGAGAAATTCATTCTGATGTTCTATAAACAGCAGAACTACTACAGTCTACCAGTAATTTATTATAAACCTCAAAATAATTAGAAGAGTCTGAAGGATTCCAACACACAGAAATGGTAATTTGAAAGGAGTCAGAAATACCAATTACTCTGATTTGATCATTATCTTCAAATACATGCATCAAATTATTGTACTGTATCCCATAAATAAGCACAAAATTACATTAGCAAAAAACAGAGAAACAAGAATAAAAAAATGCCAGCATATATTCATTTTCTTGGAATTAAAAATGAAGACAGACAAATAAAGCCATATATTTTATACATATATGGATATTAAATGCATAGAAAAAGGGTTAAAACCCCACTGCTTAATAAAAATAAAAGCCATAAGTGAAATCTAAGTTTTCTAGTGGCCATATAAATATGTAAAGAGAAAAGTAAATTTTAATAACATTATTTTATTTAATCCAAAACATTCCACTATATATAATCAATATAAAAACTTACTAATAAGATACTTCATGTCCATTTTATTAGTTCCAAGCCTTGAAGTACACAGTGTATGTGAGCCTTAGAGTGCATCTTAATCCACACTACTCACATAAGCCACATGTGGGAGTAGCTACCACAGTGGACAGAATGGATCCTGAAGGACACACTTGGCTCCAGCTGAAATAGACAGTGCTCAATCTATTGCACCATGAACTAGTACATATGACCTAAGTAATGATAAGACTACACAGTAAAAAACAAAGCAGTATGGGAATACAGATGGCTGAGCAAACAACCCTATTCCTTGGGTGTTGATTTTAGTGAGTCAAGGAGAAGGTCAACCAGAAAAAAATAAAATTCAAAAATAACATATACAGCCAGGTGGCACACACTAATAATCCTTGCTATTCAAGAAGTAAAGGCAGGAGTTTGAGGCCAGCCAACTATAAAGTTAGAGAGATTCCATCTTAAATACAAATATAAACAAAAGTGCTAGAGGTGTGGCTCAAGTGGTAGAGCATCTGCCAACCATGCAAGAAGCTTTAGGTTCAATCCCCAGTACCATGAATAAATGAGTGAATGAATGTGCAAACAAATGATTTACAATAGTAAATACCTACAGAAACCTAAGAATGAAATAAAGAAATATATGCATTAATTCTATGTTGAAAAGTATAACACTGTTGGTAGAGTTATATAAGACCGAATTAAATGGAAAAATATTCCATCTTGATAAAATGTATTTATGAAGTCAATATCATTTCAGTTGAATTCCAGCAGGATGTTTGAGTAGAGCAAGGAGAACCTGACAAGCTGGTTGTAAAATATAAAATATATTACACACCCATCCATAAGCAACCTGGAATGGCCAGGGCAATCTTGAACCAGAACAAAGCCAAAAGAATTATAGTAACAGATCTCTAGATTCATTGAAAAGCTACAGTAGCTAGGCAAGAGGCCAATGACATAAAGAAAGGCAAACAGATCAACAGAATGGAATGTAGAGTCCTTAAATACATTATACCTTACTCAGGACAAAGAGCAGGCAGTGCTGTCTTCTGAGTATGGTGCTGGCTCAACTGGATATACACATAGAAGAAAAACCTGAACTCGAACATCAAAGCAAATAAAAATCAGTTCCAAGTGGCAGTAGCTCTACATGCAGAAGGTGAAAAGCCTCAAGGGAGAATGACTTCAGGGCCTTGAGATGCACAAATATTTTCTTAGACAGGACACAAAAGGCAGTAACAAAAAGACTGATAAGTGGCCCTTGTCAATAGCTAGTATTTACTCAAGGTAAAAAGATGGGAACTGAGAAAGGGTTGGTTCAATGAGGAAGAGATGATTCACCAAGATCTGTGAAGGGTAGGAGCAGCTAGGGGTCAGACTGGTCTTCTATGCAGAGGGCCCAGAAAGAGCAATGTACAGAGGACGAAAGCATCAGACAATTAAGCAATAGATTCTATCCACAGACAGCATCCAAGTGGATGGCACACAAACAAGCTGAAGAAGGGCATGGGGAAGGAATATTTCACACTACAATGAACATCAACACTATGTGGCCACACAGCATCCACATGAACTGTTAAATGATGAGGGCGATGCCTGTTCACTGGGTTTCAGGCCTGCATGAAGCACACACTTTCTAGGAAATAACACATTCCATTCTCAGAGCAACAAGCAAAGTAGCCATACATATAACTATGTGTGCAGGGTTAATGCACAGGTATTTGTGTTTCTATATTATTGTTTTACTTTTTACTTGCTAATTTTTAATTGTTAATTTTAATTTTAATTGCTACTTTTTAATTGTTAATTTTCAATTAACAATCCCTTGCATTGTTAATGAGGTACCTTGGAACAATCCCTTTAGAAAACTGGCAAAGATCTAAATCTAAATATTTGTACAACTGAACACCAACAGGAATAAGTGTGAATACTAATCAAAAGTTATAAGCAAAGCCAGGCACAATTGTCTCAAGCCTGTAGTCTTAGCTACTCCAGAGGCTGAGATCTGAAGATAACAGTTCAAAGACTGAATACAGCCTGGGCAGGAAAGTTATCTTGGGAATCTTATCTCTAATTAGTCACAAAAAGCTGGAAGTAGAGCTGTGGCTCAAGGGGTAGAGCACTAGCCTTGAGCAAAAAAGCTCAGAGGCAGCGCCCAGACCTGAGTTCAAACCCCAGGACCAGCACACACACAAAAATTGTGGCCCTGAATTTGAGCACCATGACCAGCATACAAAAACAATTATAAACAAGATGTGTCAAAACTCAAGACACAATTCATGTGTCCAACAGCACAATAAGGGAGTTAGATAATTTTCAGGGCCACAGGCCCTGAGGCATAACTCAAGTACAAGTTTTTAGGACACCTAAATTTACACTGCCGTCCACTACTACTCCCAACACCCTAGTCAGTGCAACTGTCAAGAAAAAACACAAGGCCATGGAAGAAAGACACACAGTATGAACTGATCATTGTTTGTGATAATTTGCATTATATGAAAATTCAAGAGAATCAACAGTTCTAGAAAGAAGTGTGTAAATGTTCTGGACTATGCTCATAGACCCAGGAATACATACTTTTCCTCAACTATTCCTTTTTTTATTGTAAAAATACTGTACAGAGGGGTTACAGTTACGTGAGCAAGATAATGAGTAAATTTCCTATCGAGCATTGTTGCCTCCTCCTTTGTTTTTCTCAACTATTCCTATATAAGTGAGAAAGGTTCTGACAAGAGGCTACTACCGTTATTCACACACAAAAAATGGTTTTATAACAGAAGGGAGGAGGTGGAAAACAGACTTAGGTGACAGAAAAAAAGAGAATCTGGGAACTAAGCAGAAAAGAGAGTAGGGGGAGAGGTAGGTAGGTAACACAGAAGCAGGCACAGATGGAGGGCTAAGGCAGGGGCAGAGAGCCATTGCATATAGAAATGTGGAGCTCAGGAGATAAATCAGACTGGGAAAAACTTCAAAGTCATCAGGGTATTTGCATCTCAGATGTCCTGAATGGAGAGCAAGATCTTTAATACAGTGTAATTTATGCACTCTTCTGACAATTAATATTCACTCACAAGAAGGTCTCTGTGGGTACCTGAAATTAATTTTGAAACCATTAAAGAAGACAGGAGGTTAGTCAGAATAAAAATTCCCGTGGAGAAGGTATCACCTCCCCTGTTAAGCCTCTGAGAGTAATTGTACAAGAGAAATGCCTACTGCTTCACGAATATAAGCAGATAAACTGGTTTTGTTGCTATCATACTACTTGGGAAAATTCTAAAACTTATTACAACCCAAGATATGAAAGGCAGGACCTGAAGTTTCCCATCCTTGCCATTCACAGTATTTCTGCTGCTTAATTTTTGCTTCTAAAGGCAGGTTGCTACATTTCTTTCAATATAAACAATGCAAAGTGCTCAAGGAATAGTGTAAGTAAAGCTACAATGTCAAGAGGAGAAAGAAGACCTTCTAAACTTCTCCTGAAGAGGGGTGCATGCTGTTTGCAAGCTCCCAACACCCTAATGAGTGCAACTGTCATATGTTTATATTTTTTTTCTTTCTTGCAATTGTTTCTAACATATTTATAAGATGATTTCTTTGTTGCTTTGTATGTCCCGCCCCCACAGCATAACCCCTGCTTTCATTGTATTTGATGTTGGTATAATTTGTGGAGGGGAAGGGCAAAAATAAACGTTTAAATAAGGATACAGGTGGACACATTGCAACAATGAGATGTACAAGTCTTTATGTTGAAAAACGAAATTTACAACTATAGCTGGGGGGGGGGGGAAACAAAGGAGGAAGCAACAATGCTTGATAAGAAATGTACTCATTACCTTGCCCATGTAATTGTAACCCCTCTGTTTGGTATTTTCACAATAAATTTTTTTAAAAAGAAAGAAAAAACACAAGGCCATGGAAGAAAGACACACAAGTATGAACTGATCATTGTTTGGTGATAATTTGCATTATATGAAAATTCAAGAGAATCAACAAAAGAAATCACAACCTAACAAAATTACTATAAGATTATTTTCATAGGACCAATATCAAAACATGTAAGATAAACACTCTTTCTATACCCCACTAACTTGTTTTTCAAAAAAAAATCACAATAGAAAAAATTCATTTCTAATGATGTATATTAAGCATATAGGAAAAACATCTCACAGAAGTACATAAATGAGAGAAGACAAAAGAATATATGGAGGGCCAGGTGCCAATGGCTTTTACCTGTCATTCTAGCTACTTAAGAGGCTGTCTCTCTGAGAACCCTGGTTTAAAGCCAGCCTAAGGAGAAAAGTCTCACTCTTATCTCCAATTGCTTTGAGTTCCTCCTCCCCACCGCTTGAACTCTGGGCCTGGGCACTGTCCCTGAGCTCTTTTGCTCATGGCTACTACTCTACCACTTGAGCCACAGCGCCACTTCCAGGTTTTTCTGTGATTAATTGGAGATAAGAGTCTCACAGACTTTCCCTGCCCAAGCTAGCTTTGAACTGCAATCTTCAGATTTCAGCCTCCTGAGTAGCTGGTATTACAGAAGTAAGCCACCAGAACCCAGCTCTTATTTCCAATTAACTACCAAAAAGCTGGAAGTGGAGGTGTGGCTCAAATGGTAGAGTGCCAGTCTTGAGTGAAAAATGACAAAGGACAGTGCCCTGACCCTGAGTTCGTCTCAGTACCAGCACAAAAAAGAAAAAAGAAAGAAATGTTGAAACACCATTGGCTTCTTAAAATTCTTAAATTAAGAGAAAGGCTTGCATTCATTGCAGCCAAGATATAGAAACAACCTACATGTCCACCAACCCATAAACAAAGAAACCATGGTATACACACACAAATATTACTTAATTTTAAAAGGGAAATAAACCCTGCCATTTGCAACACCTGAATGAACATGGAAGACATTACATTAAGCAAAAAAAGTCAGACACAGAAGAAAACACAACTGTAATCTCACAAATAGTTGGATACTAAAAATGTCAAATTCATAGAAGCAAAATGTAGATGGAATGGTGGCTGCCAGTATGGGGGATGGAAGGAAGGGGAGATGTTGGTCAAAGACTATAAAATTTCAGTTATATAGAATGAGCAGGCTTACAGTCATTATATATAACACAGGTATAGTTAACAGCACCATATTGTATATTTGAGATTTGCTGAGAGTATAGATTTCAAATGTTCTCAAGCACAGGAAAAGGAGGGAGGGAGGGAGAAGAAAGAGGAAGGGAGGAAAAAAGGAAGAGGGGG
Source organism: Dipodomys ordii (assembly GCF_000151885.1). Lineage (NCBI taxonomy): Eukaryota > Metazoa > Chordata > Mammalia > Rodentia > Heteromyidae > Dipodomys > Dipodomys ordii. The sequence continues at coordinate 4,542,938 of NW_012267239.1, read as the reverse complement.
AGGAAAGATCGAAAGGAGGAAAGAGAAGGGAAGGAACAGCTATTAATGAACACTTACATCTGATTTGAAAATACATTTATGAAGAAAATATTATAAAATTATGTCAACTTTCAGGCAAGTATATACCATCCCTAACTCCACAGGCAAACACAACATCTGTGGCTGAGTAACAGACAACCCAAGCCAGCCAAGATGAAAAGAGAGCAGGCAGAGGAGCTTGTTAACATTGTCAAAGGTCTGATGACTAGAAACCGCCAGGGGAAATGGATGAACTTATTCAACTCAGAAAAGAATTGTGGCAGCTGGACCTTCTCTATCTTCCCAGAGAGTGGGGTGGGTTTGAAAGCCAGCCCCAGGTCTCTCTTCCACACGGAGAGGACTTCCTAGCAGCCACTGTGTGAGTGAATACAGAAAGGACAACAGCGGGGGACTGAGGAGCCTATGTAGGTGGCAACTCTGAGATGAAAAGGCTGGGGGAACAAGCGCTAGTATTACCTCCAGGATTCCTTCTATCTTTCTGATTCTGTAATTTCTTAAAACACATTGCACCTCAGTGCTTCACAAAATTCAGAAAACACAAGTGATACATCACCCTATGCAGAAAAAGGCAGAAATTTTTCATTCTTCCTTTTTAATACTTATGACATGACTATGCCCCACAATTAAACTGTCTTTCCATCCTCTCCAACAACTGGGCTAGCATACATTTCAAAAGATAGGGCAAAGGACTATAAATGCAGGTCTTGACTGATTGAGAGTTACTCATCTCTTCACCAAGTGGGCCTGTCTAGACGACTATGCTATTTTAAATCTTAAACCTGGCTCTCACTTCTTAGTGCCACATCTCTCTAGATTCCTCTTCTTATTGCCTAAATATCAGCATCAAGAGAGAATTTCAGGGCTAGGGATAGCTGCTCTATGGTAAACCTCTTGCTAGCAAGTTACAAAACCCTGGGTTCTATTCCCAGTTCCAGGAAAAATAAATAGATTATCTGGCTCTTAAAAACTGCTAATAAACTAAGAGTAATAAGCAATGAAAAATGTTCATTCCAGAGAATACAATCACCAAAAGTCTATAAACCTTAAACAGTTCCTTCCTTCCTTCCTCCCTTCCCTTCCCTTCCCTTCCCTTCCCTTCCCTTCCCTTCCCTCCCTTCCTTCCCTCCCTTCCCTCCCTCCCTCCCTCCCT
>NW_012267239.1:4523622-4539349 GCF_000151885.1 Dipodomys ordii | reverse complement strand
TTTGTCGGTCGTGGGGCTTGAACTCTGGGCCTGGGCGCTGTCCCTCAGCTCTTCAGCTCAAGGCGAGCGCTCTACCACTTGAGCTACAGCGCCACTTCCAAGCCCAAATCTCTAAGGAAGGCCTGGACTATGTGAATCCACAGCTCTTGGCCATTGTGGAGTTCTGGTACCTTGTTATACCAGAAGGCTTAAAGACTTGCATACCTTTTTTTTTTCACTTTAAGCTTATTTTATTTGCTTATTAGAGTTTGTTATTTGGCTGAAGTCCCCTTTTTCTTTTTTTTTATGCATGCTTTCTCTGTGTGTGTGAAAATACTGTACAGAGGGATTACAATTACATGGGCAAGATAATGAGTACATTTCTTATCAAGCATTGTAGCCTCCCCCTTTGTTTAGACATGCATACTTTAAAATGGAGACTATACTAGAGACATAGTCACTCTTCATCATATGCCAGGCTAGTCAGCTTTGTTTGTTTTGTGCCTGCATGGAAATAAAGAAGAGCAGCATGAGCCTACCTAAGGTCTTGGCTACATCCAAATCCTGCTGCATGTACCCAGTGCTCTTCTCTGTGTTTCCAAGAGACCAGTAAGCGCTGCTCAGGGCAGAGAAGACGGAGCCTCTCAGCTTGAGGCTGCAGGTGCCAATTTTCAGAGCAGCTTCTAAGACAACCACTGAGGCGCCATGGTGGCCAGCTGTCAGGAGTTCCTGCCCCACTACAGACACAACCACAAAGGGACTCTTGTCCAGTTTCATCTTCTGAAGCTGCTGATAAGTGGGCTCCAGGGAATCTGAAGGAAAAGGAAACAAGGAAATATAGGTTGATATACAAAGCAATCTTTTATAATATGTTCTAGAAACAGGTGACTTCTGTCTTTTTATTACCTAGTTCAAGTACAAACTCTTCAATCTAGCACTTCTGACTGCCCACTCACCAATTTGATTAGCTTCTCTCACCTCGCCCATCCAGCATTGTCCTCTGTCACTGCCAAGCACATAGGCCATGCATGGCCTTTCTCCTGGCTTTCTTCAAATTCCATGTACCATCATCCCTGAAGACTCTTCTCCCATCCTGTATCTTCCCTTCAAGTCTCACTTCTGGCAAGTCTTCTCAGCTCTTCCAGCTTTCATGAATTAATCCATTTATTCATTTATCTATTTATTTATTTATTTTTGTTGTGAGTACTGAGCCTTGAACTCAGGACCTTGTGTTTTTAGTTGGCTTGCTTGCTCACAGTTAATGATCTACCACTTGAGCCACTACTGCTGCCCAGCTTTTTTCTGGTTAATTAGATATGAAGTCTCCCAATCTTTTTTGCCTCAAGACTGGCTGACTTCAAACTGCAATTCTCTAGATCTCAGCCTCCTGTAGTTAGTGACATGTCTGACTTTCCAGCTCCCAGCTTGTCATCAATTCTTATGTCTAAACTGGTTTGCACTTTAGAGTTAGTATTGTATAGTTTGGCCAGCTATTTTAGAATTATTACACAACTGTCATTTCCCAGCTGACTCTAAAGGCTACTGAAGGACTATTTAATACTCAATTATAACCACATAGCAAATAGCACAACATGGCACATAAAAAATTATTTCACAATTACCATATAGGTGGAAGTCCTTAATGTGAGTGGCACTCAATAAATGTCAGCTAAAACTAAATTGGAATTACTGATCAATGAAATTTGCTCCTGTTTGCTCCTGGAGATGCAATATAAGTTCTATACCAGATCATTCTTCCTGGTAATACAAGGTCCATCACTGCTTCTGAAACCAGTATGTCCAAATAAAAATATTACCAAACAAAACCATAAGGTTTATTAAAGTAAGAGAGAAAACAGAGTTAACATAGATCTCAGTTTAATTATAAGCCATTTCTGTCAAGGTCAGAGGTCAGAGGGCCACACAGATTCCTTCCACTTACAGCGAGGCCTGAATGATGATGAACTCCAAGCTCTTATTCCTCTTCTCCCTCTCCTTTAGAGACAACCCTGCAGAACTATGAACTACTGCTCTGTAAGAAGATGGCCTTTCTGACCCATTTGTTGTTAGCTTTCCTGAAAATCTCTTGCAGATGAGTTGTTCTGCCACATACATGTAAAAAGCTAAAAAGAGGCTGGTCTCTTTAAATCCTTAATCTCCTTGTCCACAGTACTGCATTAAAATGTAATTTTTACAATTTATGACTTCTCAACTCTCTAGTAAGGAGCTCTCGTCTGAATCAACATTACCAGGGAAACCTTGAAACTTACTGGTGCCTAAAGCATTTTTTTCCTTCAATCAGATCACTAAACAGAGAACAAAGAACATTTTTACACCTGTCAAGATGCAAGCAGTGCATAGAACCAGTAAATGCCAGCTAACCAATCGGGTTAAATACAGGCCCAAGCACTCAGGAATTGCAAGAATAGAACAATACCTTAGAGACCCACCAGGAGCAGAATTTTGGTGGTGCCTGCTGATGGGTTTGGCAGCCACTGGTGAACACATCAGCATCCCACTGGCCAATTAAACAGAACAAAAATAATAGATTTTTAGAGCTGAAAAGACTTTGAAAATACCCTCATTTTAGAAATGAGTACTTATGTGATTCACCCAAGGTCTGATAGCTTGGGCCAAACCCAAGATAAGACCCATTGCAGGGCTCTGAGCCCAGACTGAGCCAGGCAAGATTCTAAGTTGCCAGCTATAGAAAGTGGTTCTGAAAAAAAATTAAAAAAACAAAACAAAACAGAAAGTGGTTCTGGATGCTTATAAGTAAAAAGAAACACATTGCATGGCTGGCTACTGGGAAGGAGAAAAATCCAGGCTTCTAAACCCATAGCCAAAACCATGCCATAAAAGCGGTTTAGTGAAGGCAGCATAATCACTGCAACTGGACACAGGATATCACAGTTGGCAATGCCAGCTCCATGGCTGAACACAACACTCGAAAACGGATGTCATTGCTGGCACCTACCACCTATACAATAAATTCTACACTACCCTCTCTGAACCTTTTAGCACTTGCTTCAAAGTCCCAAGCTGCAAAGGAGGGAGGGAAAATGTGGCCTTCAAGTTTTCAGCTTTCGTGGCAGGAAGCAGGAGCAGAGGTATGAGATGGGCAATTCCACATGTAGGAAGTGTGTTTGGATGCTCTTCCCCAAATGACTGATGGCTGCTCCAGATGGAGACATGCTTTCCACAGCAACATGGTGAGGTTAGAAAACGAGTCAACGGAGCCTCTAAAACTGGACACAAGTAACAGAAAGAAGAGGGAACACGGCGCCTGAAAGAGATGTCTGGGAAATTCCCTAAAAGAAATTCCCAAAAAGAAAATATTTGATGGGACAAGTTTTCACTGGATGAATATGAAATTAAAAATCTGAGAGATAAAAAAAAATCAAATTCCCATCTGTAGTTCACAAGAGAGAGAACATAGGTAACAAAGGGAGAGATGAACACTGCCAAAATAGATCATTGCAACTATGAAAATAGAACAATGAAACCTGTTGAAATTGCTTGGGGAAAGGAAAGAGTAAAGAGGGGCTGGAATGAATTGGAATGCATTGTAAACATGTGTGAAAAGGTAACAATAAAATCTCACTCCACTATATAACTAATGTAAGCAAATAAAAAATAAATAAGAAAAAGAATACAAGTGCATTTAAAGATAAATGCTAATGTGAAAATAACTATAAAACTGGTATAAAGGCAATGGATGTAAAGGGAAACTAGGAGGCTTCATGGAGGTAGAACTTGAGGAAAAAGTAAGACCTGGGTTTTGGTTTCTTCCCTGGGGAAACAGATGTCATTTTACCCTAAACAAAAGAGCCAGGGGAAGACAGGTGCAGAGAATGGCAGGGGGAAGGAACAAAGAGGTCTGCAGGGAAGGAAGCTGAGGGTAGTAATGGAGACAACACTGATCTAGGGTAGGGGCCCGTATTTCAAAGCTGCATGTCCTCCGTCTCTTTGCTTGTCAAATGTACAGGTCATAGTTGCAGCAATGGTTCACAAATGCACACACTCCATGTACTTAATTGTGTTTGTATGCGTATGTAAGTATACCTACGTACATATAAATGTATTTATGTGGTAAATATATACTCTTCTACTGTAATACACATGTCATTTTCACTATATGTAAATATTTCTTTAAATTTCAATGCCAAATGTCTTGCTATGGACTATAATAATCTCAGTAGTCCACATTCACTAATCAGAAGCTCTAATTCCCATTTCAAATGTTTTTGTTTTCTTTAAGATGGAAGTCTCTCTATGATGTCTAACCTGGTCACAAGCACCCAGGTTCCAGCACTCCTCCTGCCTCAGCCTCCCAAGGAGCTGGGACTACATAGGCACATTGCACCCCACCCAACAATTGTACTTGCTTCTGATGAATAAAGATGGAAAGGTAATTTTTAATGTACAAATGATTGAAAAGATTGTTCCCAACTCTATTGTTCTATTTTCTAATTCCTATTCTAGGGGAAACTTGGGCTATTAGCAAATGGACTAATTTTGTGAATTTCAGCAGCCTAGAAAAAAACAGGATTTTGGCAGTCAGTAGCTATTATATTGTTTTTCTTTCTAGAATCCATGTATAATGTATGAAAGAGCCAATGTTAAACCAAGTCCATAGGAACATAAAGGCCCTTTACAACACTGATTGATCAGTTGTTCTGCGCTTTTGAAATGTAAAGGCTTTAAGAGTTTAAGATGAACAAGTTACATTTCCTGACACTTGAAGAGCTTTTAAGAATGCAGTAAAGGCTAATAACAAATAATCACAAATCCCACTGCTAAGAGATACATGGATTTCACTGGTTCTAAGATGCAGTTATTCACATTTGCGTCTGAATTGGGTGTTGAATATCTTGAACTCAGTGGTATTTTAGTGGCTGACCACTTCCCTATAAGAGCTTTCAATGTTACAGCAAGCTGCATGATAGGAAGAATTGGGTCAGCAATTGCTCACCATTCTCTTCCTTCTTGGGTCTTGGTAATATATGAAATAATGGCACAGCTTTTCATCCTGAGTTTTTGGACCTGACTGTGCCCGCCTACCCCGGCGGTAAGTCTGGGGAGGTAACATCTAGGGAAGGTAACATCTGCTTAGAAATTGGAGGTAGAGAAAACATGGATATTTTCAGGAATACCAGAGTTTTAGTTGAGAAGAGAGGAATATCAGAGTTTTAGTTGAGAAGAGAATAAGAAACAAGATCACTGACACTAAAACTGAGAGAAAGTCATAGAAAAGGTGTGTCAGTGCCTCTCGGCCCAGCCCTTTCCACCATAAACACCAGATAGCTGGATGGTATGCATCCTTTCCCCAGTGAAAAGGAGAGGCCTGGCCTGCTCCTCAGGGCCTGTACCCCAACAACATTAGCAGTAGGCACTAACCTCTCCCAGGTAGAGAAGGGCAGAGCTACAGAGAAAGAATCCATGCATACTCAATAGACTGGCAAATGGCAGAGCTAGAACGACTCCAGTCTCATGGGGCAAAGCCTACCTTTCTAACACCATTTCAGACACAAGCCGAAAGAGTTCAGTGAGGGTAAACAATCCGGTAAATCTAAGTGGACCCAGCTGACCCTGAGAAAGGAATGTATCCCCACAAGCTGACCCCGAGAGAAACACACATCCCTAGCCCTTACCCACCTGCTCATAAAAGCAACGCCCCTGGATCCTCTGGAGCTCACAGAAACAACAGGTGATGGCCCATAAATATAATAGTCTTTAGATTACCAAATTAACAGGAGAAGAGAAAATACACACAAGAGAACCCTCAGCAAGAAGCAGCCCTGCCTGGCATCATTAGAGGAACAAATAAAGGTAAACTCAATCTCACTTCGTAATTATATTATTAAATCCATGGCTGGCAGTGGCGGTGTGCAATGCTATCCAAATTTGCTTAAACATTTATAGGATAAAATGAACTGAAATTGCTGAAAGACTACCTAAAGGAGAAATGGAAAATACCAAAGGATAATGAGAAAACACGTGAAACAAAGTCCAGATTTATATATATACTTATTTTATATTTTCATTAATGATTTAAGAGAAATAGGCTATATATGGTAACACAATTGTATCCACAGGAGAAATAGTTTAACTGATAGCTCATTTGTGAGCATAAGTGAAACAATATTAATAAAAGAAAAAAGATTTAATTCTGTTAGAAATATAGGAACAATAATAAAAAATCAAATTAGCTTTATTATGGATAAATAGCACATATTTATATGAAAACAAGAGTAGATTTCTATAGCCAGGTACCAGTGGCTCATGTCTTGTAATCCTAACTACTTTGGAGGCTTAAACCTGGAAGGTCTTAGTTCAAAGTAGATAGAAAACTCTATGAGATTCTATCTCCAATTAACCAGCAAAAACAGAGGCTGGAGGTGAGGCTTAGATAGTAGAGAGCAGGGGCTGGGGGTTTAGCTCAGTGGAAGGGTGCGCGCCTGGTGAGAGCAAGGCCCTGGGTTCGGTCCTCAGCCCTGGGGGGAAAAAAAACTACAATAGATAGTGTGAGGCCCTGTGTTCAAACCCTGGTACCAGCAAAAGAAAGTTCTGTCTTTAAAAATGATTTTGTGTATGTATGTGTGCACATGGACACATGCAGATCTGAGTACCTGCACGAGCTAAGCAGGGCTCTACCACTGAGCCATACCCCCAGCCCTAAAATAAAATCTTTTGAAACTTTACAAGGCTTGTAAGTCCTGGGAATTTTGTCTGCTTTCTGTTACATCTAAGAATTACAAAACAAAAACAACTGACACAACAGATCCCATCTATCTGTGGAATGTCCCAGACCACATAGCTATGCAGTAGTGGCAGAAACTGAGAAAGATGCAGGAGGCTAAAATAAACAGAGGGCAAAATTGTGCAGCAAATGACAGATTTTGTGAATTACAACCATACAACACAGAGAGGTCATTAGGATGTGGGTGATGCCAAGAACCCTGACAAGCAGCAGTCTCTATAAAATGTAATTAAGGGAAGCCCACCTGGAATAGGCACAGTGAATGCAAGGCTAAAAATAAACCAGATAAATTAAATTGCCTTGAGGGAAGAAAAATAATATTGGAGCGCCCCAGGCACCTGTAGGGAGCTTTCTCCAGGGTCAACCTCGGGTCATCCCACTCTATGATGGGAAGAGACAAGGCACAGAAAAATAACCCTTAGGGTGGTAGCAGCTCTCAGCTACTTTTTGCAGTACAGGGGGGATTTCTTTACATTTATCTAAACAAATTGCTTCAAAGGCAAAATGGTAAGTATGATTCTGCTGATATCAACACATATTCTAAGGCAACAGCAGACACACCTCAGAATCAAGAAGTGATAACTTTATGAACTAAATAAAACATGTTCTGTGGAGAGGAGAGTGGGGAAGAAATGAGAAAATTCTAGAAAACGGGTAAAGAGACAGGTTGATTGTGTTGTTGGCAACCCCCCTCCTCCTCTCCCCTCCCTAGCTCCCCTCCCCCTGCCCAGCCCTGGAGGTCCACAGCGCATCTGCTCTGAGTCAGAGTTTATTAACAGCAGGCCCCACAGTGGGAGAAACCATTAGGTTCCTGCAGAAAAGACTTGGCTTTGCATGGCTTATAAAATCACATGAAGAGAGCTTTCCTTACATCTTCCCCCCCCCAAAAAAAAAACATGAAATCCCTAGCTGTCAGGAAAATATCTTTTATAGCTATGAATTATCCAGAGACCAAACGAATACCATTTAGTTCAACTAATTTTCATTTAGCATATACCTTGAGCCAAGTTTAACATTAACCAGTATATTAAAACTATCTAATGCTGCAAACATGTTTTAAACTAGATAAAAATGTTCACTTATACCACCATCAAAAATTTTAAGTTCATTTTCCCATATATAAATTTCAAAAGGATACCATTAAAGATTCACTTGACCTGACCTAAGTATTGTGAGGCATTATTAGCATCTTCTATATCTCTGAACTTGCCTTCTGACTATCAATCCAATGGTAACAATTTGTACACACTTTTCCTCAAATCTTCTCAAGAGCTCATTCCTCAAAAAGCAATATTCCTGCTGGGCATGGTAGTATACACTTCTCATCTCAGCACTCAGGAGGCTGAGGCTAAAGAATCCCAAGTTCAAGACCAACTTGGGCTACCAAAGGAGATCCTGTCTATAAATAAATAAATAAATAAATGTTCTGGGTTAAGTATATAGCAGTAGAACACTTGCCTAATATACACAAAACCCTGCATTTTAGCCCCAGTACAGAGAAAAGGGAAAGAAAAAAAGTAATGGTCATCAAAAGAAAACCAATCTATTCTAAGCCTCAAAACTCCTCCAACTTCCTTGGTACCATTTTCAATCCAATCTCTTCTTTTTCCAGAATATCATTTGGAATAAAATAGAATAACAGAGAAATTATTTAAACTAGTATCTGTCTTAATTTTCTGTCCTTTTAATTTTCGTATTTATGTCTAGACAGCAAATTGGTCCATCCAAGAAAATCAATTTTCTTATACAGTTCAATAGAATCTTGAAACTACAAAAAAATTAAGGGATAGGTAGAATTATCTAAATAACCTAAAATCTAGACAAGTCAATTTCTTTACCCATGGCCATGGAGTTAATTTAAAAAAAAATCTGAATGTAACCCACGTCCACTAGTGTCCAGGCAAGTGGTCTTTCCACCATACTACTTTGTCTCTTTAACAACAGTCACTGGCAGCAATTCTTGATCTTTCTTTGTCAGAAATATCAGATGTCTGCATAGTAGTAACCTACGAGTCCCTGATACTCGACTATAATATCTTAGAAATGCTTTAAATTAATATTTGATCCAGTAATTTCATCCTCCTTACCTCTCATAGGAGACTTCATGGCAGCTTCTACCATCCCCACAAGAAGCTGGAGACTCTTGGGGTCTTGAGCCAGTCCGGATGCAAAGGCCGCCAGGGCATCGGCATGACGTCCTAGGTACTGGAGGGCAACACCCTGTCGGAAGTATGCCTGGAAACAAAGGGAAGAAAAGGCTTGTGTTAACACCCTTCACTCAGGAAGACAGGTGGGATTCTTTACAACAACAGACCAGCAGAACTCTTAACAGAGGAGAGTTTGGCTCAAAACCAGAATGAAAAAAAGCAACTGGTTTCTTCTGGTATCATAGGATGTAAGCATATTTTCTTTTTTTATTTTTATCGTCAAGGTTACAGTTACAGAAGTAAAGTAGGAAGTACATTTCTTGTCAAATTTGTTACCCCTTCCTTCATTTTTCTCCTACTTTCCCTTCTCCCCATTCCTTCCCCCCAAGTTGTACAGATCATTTCCAACATATTGTCTTGTGTATGCCACTGTTGCATTGGTTCCCCCCTTGCTAAGCAAAGTGAAATCCAAGACATGGACATAAGAGGTTTTTCTTTGTTGTTATTTTTAATGGACTATACAATTTTTTGTTTCTTTTGTATGTTCTTCCCTCTATGGTATATTATCCCCTGTTGTCACTGTATTTGATTTTGGTACCCTGGTATTGTATATATGTTCATTTGAATTAGGGAAGAAAAGGGGAACAACAAAATGGTTAGACAAAGGTAAGCATATTTCTTTCAAGTAGCTTATATTTAAAACTTCCATTCTTTTCTGCCTGGGCTAACCTCAGGAAACTAAGATTCAACAGATCATGGTTCAAGGCTAACCCAGGCAGAAAAGTCCATAAGACTGCATCTCCAAAACAACTACTAAAAAGTCAGAAAGGAGGTGTGGCTCAAGAAGTAGAGTACCAGCCAAGCAAGCAAGCCAAACAACCGTGAAGCCCTGAGTTCAAGCCCTGGTACTGGCAAATAAAAAAATGAAATTACTGGCTTCTTATTTAACCTAATACTGTTGCTCACAGTATTGTTTACAACACAAACTCAACTTTTTCCGTCTAACATACGCATAAATTGCGTACATAATATATAAGTGAAGTTTCTTAAAACTACTAAGTTTAAAGTATAATTTTATATCACTATTACACATATAGCCAATGAGAAAAAGCAGACACCTTTCAGGATTATAACATCTTATTTTACTTTTTAAAATAACACTTTGAGGACTTCAGACAAGCCACACAACTCAGGATTTCTATTGAGAAACAATCCATACACAGAACGAATACTCAAATTGTTATGAGCTCTTCTGGCTTCTGTTAGCTTAAACTGCCAGCAGCTGTTAAAACTCAGACCCCAGTCAGACAATAACCTGCAAATGCACTTTCATTACTAATTCATAAGATCACTTCCTTTCACTGGCCTCAGCCACTGTTTTAATCTTTAATGTGTTTACAGACATTTTTCATTACCCTTTTCATTTCACACTTTAGGTGGTTCCTGTAATCCAAGAAGCAGTATAGTGTACATTCCAATTGAAAAGAACTATGGCTTACCTAAGTCTGGAATTGCTATCTTAGTGTTAACATACATACATATATATACACAGACATACATGCATATACATATATGATATATATTTATGCCATGCTACTTATATATGTATATAAATATGCCAAATATCTATAAATGGTAATTATTATTTATAGAGAGACAAATGATGTCTATAGTTACTGATTTCAGGCATGTTTTATAAGAAACAAAAAAATCCTACAGTCTCAATTTTGATAGTCTCTCACATATTTGTAACGACACTTTATCAATCCTGAGTTCACTGAGATAGCAGTTGATTCCCCTGTGTGCCAAGTACAAGCACTGAGAAGCAGGTAAGCACAGTGCCATGTTCAATGTTCATCCCATGTTCCACAGAGTGGACCTGCTTTGCTTTCTTAGGACACTCAGAAATCTAGCGAGAGGGGGTAAGGCCAGACGATGCCTCTCATTCTTCACTTCCTCTCTTCAGGAAATAATAAAAATAAAAGGAGGTATAGGAGAGAAGACTCAAAGGTCTTCCTATCCTTTCCAGGATCCCCTATCCAACTTTAAAAGATTATTATCAGTTAATAGCTCAGTGCTGTCAGAGTGAAGTTCTGACAAATCCCCAGGGGCTCCAGACTCAGAGTGGGCTCTCCCAACTCTTCCCCAAACTTATTCTTTGCTTGTACAAAAAGTATCTAATAAAAGTGAGTTAGTTTCCTATGCTTTTGTGAAAGAGGTGCCATTGTGGAATTTACACTGCTGATAATAAAATCTGGCTTGTGGGTTTTGATGACTTAGTACAGGATCTGCTAGCCTGCATACTCATATCTTCATTCTCAGGTAATAAGACAGGAGTATTACCAAGAGCACACAATTATATCACAAAGTACAAGGGAATTCCAATAAATATTTTCATATGCAAAGAACATTAATTGGGTCATATCAGTACTTACCTACTCCCTACCCTCCTAAAAAAGGATCCTGGCAACTGGAGAATAACTGAGACCTCTCCTTGCTCTAGGCTCCCAGACAAAATCCAAACCACCTGACTAAAAGTAATTGCCATGATGGAATCTGGGGAGATGCCTCTGCCAGCTTTCTCCAAAGCAGAGGTCAAGATGTGCTGAGAGTCACGGCTGTTTACCGTGGCTTGGAGAAAATCGATGCCACGTCCTGTTTCCTGTCCACCCTCCCCGTGGATTCTGCTGGCTCATTGTTTCTTTTACCGTCACAGGTTTTTCGTGGACAGTAGCTTGCTGTGAGAGAGGGGCAAACTTGGATCATATGGGAAGGGGCAGAGCACTGGGTCACGGGCTATAGAAGCCAACACATGATATAGCTTGGATCAGCCTCTGACTGTATATACAGCTCACCACACCCTTGCCATGTGCTGGGCACTGCTTGTGCCAGAGAGGGAAGGAAAGGCACTGTGGATCAACCAGTGAGAGCAGTCTGCCCTGAGAACAGGAAGAAGAGAGACACAGGGGCTAGTTAATGCGCAGACTGAAGGTAGGGCGCCTGAGTTTTCAAGTGTTCTATGGTCATTCATTTACTTTCTGTGGTTTACAAAAGCAAAACAAGAAACCAAGTGGCCTCACAAATGAAATAAAGACAAGCCAATTACAAGAATGAGTTTTCATTCCTTTCCTCTTTGTTTCAATTACCATTCCTTAAAAAACTTATAGTGCCAGCCACAGGTAATACCAAGAAACTAAGGCAGGACTGGTGCCAGTCTATAGGGGAAGGATATAAAAGTTAGAAATGATTTTGCCTCTGGCTGCAGTAAATGTTAACTGAGACAACTCTAGTTATACTTCAGCAGTAACAAAATGTAACTAATGGCTAAAACATTTACAACTTGTTGTTAAAATTGTTAATATTAGTAGCATTTGCTTTTTATTACATGGCCATCCAGAGGGCAAAAACACTGAGAGTAAACAGCTAAGACAGTAAACTATTCACCCTGCAAGTGCCCCTGGAAACAGAGTCCCTGCTTCTAGTACCTATTTCTAGCCACAATTTCAGATGTCATAGAACCAACAATAGCCCAACACCTACTCACCTGGGTCCAAATGAGTGAGAAAATAAACAACTGTGCTCAGAGGAGCATTTGCATTTCTAACAGGAACTATTTAACAAGTACAGATGAGATGTAATGATTCATAGGATTGACATCCTATATTCCTATGGGCACTGTATAGTCTATTTCCTAGTTAAAGCATTTGCTAATAATGTGCCTTTTGATTTTGATCTAATCGAATGTCAAACTTCAATATTTCCAAGCTATCTTTTACAATTTATGCTTGAATTTGTTTTACATCTTCTGAAGAATAATTACCTCCAGCTATAATGTGGACCAATAGGGGGCCAATGTATGCTTTCTATGTCATCATTGTCTTTCTCCATCAATGCTCGTAAATCCCTTGAGTGTTTACCAAATGTTCCTTTGTTGCTTAAAAAAATGAATAGACATGGTGAAGATGGAAATGATTTATAAATTACCACAACCAAGCCAAAATGAAAATGAATACAGAAGGCCCAAACCACTGTAACATCAGTGTGTGTGTACAACTATGTTCAACTGTGTTGGAAGACAATAAAATTAGAGAACAAAAAAGGTCATGTACAAAGAAATGCATATGCATAATTTGAGATTTTTTTTATTTTTCGGAGAATTAAAATCCTTGCTTACTGAAAGTATCGATCATATTTGCCTATTTGTTATCTTACATAGCTGACTTTCCTGGCCTTTGTTAGGAAGGTATTACATGGACAAGTAAAAGGCAACCTGTATTACCTAAAACAGACACCAATCATGAGCAAATTGTACATATACACATGTAAATATAAACTTCTTTACACATGAAAAGACAGCCAGAATCCATATGCTGACAAAGTTGTCACACTCCTGTATCAAATAGGCCTGGGTAGAAATGAAGAAAAAAGTAGCAGAAAATGCAAAACAAGAATCTATCAGTAGGAATCTATCTGTAGGACTATGGAACACATCTTCCTTTCAGAGACTTAATCCTAATCGCTCCTTACTAGAATTATTACAAAATTATCTGAGGTCTAAGCCTGACATTTGTCTTAATATTAAAAAGGGCCCCACGCCAGGCACAGTAGCTCATGCCTATAATCCTAACTAATCAAGAGGCTGAAATCTAAGGATCACAGTTCAAAGTCAGTCCTGGCAGGAAAGTCTGTGAGACTCTTATCTCCAATTAACCACCAGAAAACCAGAAGTGGTACTGTGGCTCAAGTGGTAGAGCACTTGTCCTGAGCTGAAGAGCTGAGGGACAGTACCCAGGCCCATAGTTCAAGTCCAGAGACTGACAAAAGGAAGAGGAGGAGGAGGAGGAAGAGGAGGAGGAGGAGGAGGAAAAAGAACAACAACAACAAAGAGCCTGGCATTGCCAGCCAGACACAGTGACTCACTTGTGTAATCCCAGCTATTCAGGAGATGGAGATCAGGAGGACTGCAGTTGGAGGACAGCAAAAAGTTCATGAGACCCCTACCTCAACCAAAAAATGAAAGCTGGGCACAGTGACAGGCACCTGTCTATCATCTTAGCTACAAAGGAAGCATAAATAAGAAGACTGAGGCCCAGGTTTGCCTTATCAGACCACAAGACCCTACTCAAAAATAGTAAAAAGCAAAAAGGGTGAAAGATATGGCAAAGATTATAGCAAGCACAAGGCTCTGACTTCAAACTCCATTACTGCCAAAATAAAAAAATAAAAAAATCCCCGTATTGTCATATTAGTCTTGCTACTATATAAATTATCATACATCCTTTGCACAGATATGCAGATATTTTATTTCCCCAAACCTTTCTAAGTCATCCATTTATTGAACTACTCTGTATCAGAAAGTGTGCTGGGTGCTTTCCATAGTCCATCACTGACCTTCATAATTCCCTGAAAAGAGGTGGTTACAACATTGGCTCCAAATCACACATCCACAAACCCAGACAACCTTTCCACCACACTCTTTCCACTAGTCCATACCACCTCTTTGATAAAGAATTAATAGCGTGCAATTAACCTCTAAACCAGCTTTTTGTGGGTAACTCTTGTACTTGTAAAATTCAACTATACAGGCAGAAATGAAGGAAAATCAGAAATGACACAGAAAATTTATGAACATGAATATTTAATCTCTATTCCATTAGCAACCCTTGATTGTAGAACAATTTTTAATGAATTAGATGGAAGGAAAATTCATTTCATTAACCTTTCATATAAATGTATTATTATTGAACCAAACAGGCCACTGTACTTGCAACTCAGTTCGATGTTAATTAGATTACAGGACTAGGCTTTAAATCAAAGAGAAACCAAAGGAGCCGTCAGCAAGCTTCTTAGCCAGTGCTTGCTTGTTCACTGGCTACAATACAATTTGCTGTGCTTCTTTTATCTTCTGATATTTTCAAGTGAGTTTTCTCTTGCTTCTATTTGCTGACACTTTATATTAAAAATAAGAAAAAAACAACTTGAGAATCAGCAAAGAACACATTTTTCACATGGCAATGTGTTTTACCTGCTCAGCTAGGAGTAATCATTTCTACCTGTCCAGAAAACTACACTTCGATTCTTCACTATTTTTTTCTAGTCTGTCTTATTGTGTGCTGAAAGCATATGCAGGAGATTGAAGGCTATTTTAGAAACCATCATTATTTAGTTTGGAACCCAGAGTCAGAGGGCCCAATGGCCTATACATAATGTTCTCACCAAATTTGCAGCTGCAAACTGTTTTCCTCTCCACTGTTGGCTTTTAGTACATTCAGATCAATTTATAAAGGAAGTCTGCTCTCAGTTCTGATTGTTTCATTTATCAGCAATTTCTTTTCCCACAATTAATTTTAAGTGAAACGTATCAAAGTTGTTACAAAGGTGACACATTTATGGGGAAATCACAGTTTGAAAGGAATTCAAAACTAGTAAGATGTTAAAGATAAAATGCTAACCAAGAGTTAAATAACTCTGTAGGAGAGATTCCGAAAGTTCCAGTGTATGTGAGATTATAACATGTGTGGGCATCGTCTGGAGTTTCTCTGTCAAGCTTTAAAAGTAAACAATGAATGAAGTCTGAGGGCCTAAGAGTAATGGTTCTGAACTTTCCATATCAGATGCTGTCTTTCCATGGGTGTGGCATAGGAAGTGTGTGTAAAGTCATGCCAAGAAGAAAGCCAGGGAATTTCCTGAATTTTCTCCAAGAGATCATCTGGTTTCAGCATGAGTTCTGTGCCCTGGCCCCTGTGCCCCTCCCTCCACCCCAGCACATAGAACTTTCTGTTTCTCCCTCCCTCCCTGCCTCCCTCCCTCCTTCTCTCTCTCTCTCTCTCTCTCTCTC
>NW_012267239.1:4484879-4521702 GCF_000151885.1 Dipodomys ordii | reverse complement strand
CATCTGTTGTTATTAGAGTTCTTGATTATAGCCATTCTAACTGGGGTGAGGTGGTATCTCAATGTTGTTTTGATTTGCATTTCTTTTATGGCTACAGAAGTTGAGCATTTCTTCATGTGTCTATTGATAAACACATTTTTCTAAGTGATAAACCTTCTGGATACTACCTCTTTCTCTTCTTGTCTTGCATAATCCTCCTAGACTGGCTCCTGGTATTAGATAGCAAATGCCAAAATGAGAAACAAGAAAATGGTTGCTGCAGAAACTGTCAGATAAGTTGATATTAGGCAAAATGAACCCCAAGATAAGGATTCAAATGTTTCTTGCTTGCTATTGTTTCTAACACATTTATAAGATGATTTCTTTGTTGCTTTATATGTCCCTCCCCCACGATATAACCGCTGTTTTCACTGTATTTGATGTTGGTATACTTTGTGGAGGGGAGGGGAAAAAAAACCAATTGTTTAAGATACAGGCGGACCCATTGCAACAATGAGATGAACAAGACATTATGTCGAAAAATTAACTTTACAACTTTGGCAGGGCGGGGGGAGGCGGAAGCAATGCTTGATAAGAAATGTACTCATTACCTTTCCCATGTAATTCTAACCCCTCTGTATGGTATTTTCACTATAAAAAAAGAAAATGATTGCTGCTCAGTAGTTACTAGTACAAAAACACATTAATGCACATCTTTTCAGGAGGAAAGAGGTTCCAGTTCTAAGCAAGATGGGGAACCCACTGAGCACAACCAGCCACAACCCAGTAAGACAGTTGCACCTCTCGCTGAGGGTCTCTGAATGCTAGCAGTTGAATAAAAAAATAAGCCCAGGACTCAAAATAGCAAACCCAACAATGGGTTTGCTGTTTTGGTTTATTTTGTCTTTTTCATCCAGTATTGCCCAACATGGACTCAAACGCAGGCACTGGGTTCAAGCAAAAGTAAAGTCTTCTCTGCTCAGAGAAGCAAGAGAGGGGATTCCTAAGGGCCAGAAAGAGTAGAGAAAACACTAATTCAAGTCTCCTTCACATTACCTCCTAGCCCTCACCCCAGCAAGCCAGCTGTGGCAGCATTCGTTAGCAGCTGCTGAGCAGACACCTAAAATTGTGCAGAATATTCTTCTCAGTCTGTAGTATCTAGGATACAGGAGGAGCTCCAATGCCTGTCTTCCTCCTCTCCTCTCCTCTCCTCCCTTCCTTCTCCTCCCCTCCCCTTCCTTCTCCTCCCCCCCCCTTCCCTTCCCTTTCCTCCTCTCTGGCTCTCTATTTCTTTTTTTTTTAATTTTTTATTGTAAAGATACTATACAGAGGGTTACAGTTACATGAGCAAGGTAATCCTATTGAACATTGTTACCCCCTCCATTGTTTTCCCCCTACTATCCCTTCCCTCCCTACCTTCCCCGAGGTTCTTTTTTTTTTTAATTGTGATTAAGTGATTACATAATTTCCCAAATTTCACAGTATTGTGGAATAATGATGCTCATTTAAAGTCATAAGTTCATTCTAACTTTCCTGGAGCAAATTGTCTATCACGGTCTATAACATATAACGGTGTACACATATACACCATACATGTGATCAGCAGCATGGGGATATTTAGTAGTGGTTCGACCAGATGAGTGGAAGTTCTTTGTTTCTTAAGTCCTGTTAATTTTGTTGTATCACCTAACATTTTGGATTTAACATCCACTTATCAGGGAGACCATGTACCGTTTGTCTCTTTGCTCTTGGCTTACCTCGCTCAACATGATTCCTTCTTGGCTCTCTATTTCTATCTCTCTTCTCTCTCTCTTCCTGTCTCTTTCTCTCTGTGTCTCTGTCTCTCCCTCCCTCCTTCCCCTTGTATGGCTTGCTTCCTTGTATACATGGAATTACAAGACATACACTGTAGCACAAGGAAACCAAAGTCTTACCTTTGGCAAAGAATGGGAGGAAAGGAAGATGGTGAACTGGAAAGTGTCAGGGAGATCAAATATGAGGGAGCTCATGAGAATAATCCCATAAAGTGGTCAATTATAGTCCAGATGCCTACCTAGGCAGGAAATGAGACCCTATCATAAAAAATAATCCGTGAAAAACAAGACTGAAGGCATGGCTCAATAGTAAAGCTCCAGCCCAGCAAGTGTGAGGCTGTGATTTTGAACTCCACAACTGCCAAACAAACAAAGTGAATAAAGGCCAGAAGGGAGAGGATATGCTTAAACTAAAGAGAGGTAAATCTGTATGGCTCCAGATTTAGGTGATTCATAAATTGATTCATAAATTTAACATGGAAATATGGACAGCAAATGAAAAAGTAGATACATTGGACTTCATCAAAATTCAAAAGTTTGGTGCATCAAGGACACTCTCAAGAAAGTGAAAAGACAGTACAAAAGTGAGAGAAAATATGTTCAAATTGTATTCTTGATATGGGTCAAATATCTACAGTACTCTTATAACTCAACAATAAAAAATAAACAATTTTTAAAGTGAGCAAAGGAGAGCTCCCCTATGACCCAACAATCCCACTTCTGGGCATTTACCCAAATGACTGCAAACAGGCCATACCAAAGCAACCAGCACAATTATGTTTATCATAGTATTATTCACCATAGCTAAGATATGGAACTAACCCAGATGCCTCTCAGTAGATGAATGGATCAAGAAAATGTGATACATACACACACACACACACACACACACACAAACATACACATACACAATGGAATTCTATGCTTCCATCAGAAAGAATGTCACTGCCCCATTTGCAAGGAAATGGAAGGACTTGGAAAAAAATCATACTAACTGAATGTACGTAAGCCAGACCCAAAGAAACATAGGTCCCATGGCTTCCATTATTTGTAATAATAGTATACATCTAGGATAATCTTAGCAGATGAGCAAAACAGCTCAATAGCTATGTACATATGACTATATAAGATAATGCTAGGCTAGAAATGAACTCCAAGACATGGACACAAGAGGTTTTTCTTTGTTGTTGCTGTTTTTAATATTCTATGTGATTTCTTTTTTCTTTTGTGTTTTTCCCCCTATGGTTTATCCCCTGTTGTCACTGTATTTGAATTTGGTTCTCTGGGTATTGTATATATGTTAATCTGAATTAGGAAAGGAAAGGGGAACAAAAAATAGTGAGACAAAGGAACCAATGCAACAATGATATTCACAAGACAATATGCTGGAAATGATCTGTACAACCTGGGGGGAGGGAGGGAAAGTGGGAGAAAAATGAGGAAGGGGTAACAAGTTCGATAAGAAATGCACTCACTACCTTATTCATGTAACTGTAACCCCTATGTACATCACCTTGACAATAACATTTAAATTTAAAAAATGAGCAAAGGATTGGAAGAGGCGTTCTTCAAAGAAGAGGCACAGATGCCAACAAACACATGAGATGCTCAACATCACTAGTCATTAGAGAAACGCAAACCAAAACCACAGGCAGATGCCATTTCACACACATTGGAATAATTAGGATATATTTTTTATTTAAAACTGTTTAATTTTAAAATTCATAATTTTTAATTTTTTTTATTTTAAATTAAGAAAATGACAAAATATATTGTTAGGGATGTGAACAAACTGGAGCCTCCATACATTACAGGTGGAATCGTAAGATAGTTTAGCCATACAAACAATATGGAAGTTCTTAAAGAGTTAAACTTAGATATAGCTGCATGGTAGAAAACATGCTTAGCATGTGCAAGGCCCTGGGTTAAAAACCAGGCACACACACAGCTGGCTGCAGCGGCTCACTCCTGTAATCCTAGCTACTCAAGAGGCTGAGATCTGAAGATTATGGTTCAAAGCCAGACCAGGCAGGAAAGTTTGTGAGACTCTTATCTCCAATTAACTACCAAAGAAAGCCAGAAGTGAAGCTGTGGCTCAAGTGGCAGAGTATAAGCCTTGAGTAAAAAGGCTAAAAAGACAGTGTCCAGGCCCTGAGTTCAAACTCCAATACCAGCCCCCCCCAAAAAAACCCTTAATATAGAATTAGTTAATTAATGAATTAAATAAAATATTTTTACAGGTATATTCAATGCAGCAATATTCACAATAGTCAATGGAAACAATACAAATGTCTACTGATGCATGAGGACATGAACAAAATATTATACAGCTACAGGGGAAAAACAAAGGAAATGCTCAATAGGAAATAGTCATTACCTCATACTGTAACCCCACTGTACAGTATCTTTACAATAAAGAAATATATTTAAAAATATTATACAGCTATAAAAAATGCCTGAGGGAATGTGGCTCAGTGGTAGAGTGCTTGCCT
Organism: Dipodomys ordii; assembly: GCF_000151885.1. Classification (NCBI taxonomy): domain Eukaryota; kingdom Metazoa; phylum Chordata; class Mammalia; order Rodentia; family Heteromyidae; genus Dipodomys; species Dipodomys ordii. The sequence goes on along the minus strand of NW_012267239.1, from coordinate 4,517,417 downwards.
AGCATGTATGAAGCCCTGGGTTCGATTCTTTAGTACCACATAAATAGACAAAGTCGGAAGTAGTGCTTTGACTCAAGTGGTAGAACAAAAGAAGCTCAGAGACAGTGCCCGGGCTTTGAGTTCAAGCCCCAGGACTGGAAAGGAAAAAAAAGTGAAGGAAGCACTGCCATACGCAAATATGAATAAACTTCAAAAGCATATTAAGTGAAAGAAGACATAAAAAGTTATAAATTATATTATTCTACTTACATGAGATTTCCAGAATCAGTCTGTAGAAGGACAGAACAGTCAGTAATTACTCAATGAGTATGGGGCTTTAAGTTAATAAAGAGATTTTACAACTAGCCAGGCATGGTAACACACATCTGTAATTTCAGCTGCATGAAAGGGGGAGATCAGGAGGATCATTGTTCCAGGCCAGCCTATGACAAAATCAATAAGACCCTGGAGCTTAACCATCAAGCTGGGGGCAGGAGAACACACCCATGGTCCCAGGTATGTGGAAGGCATAGGCAAGAAGATAAATACAACTAAATATATTCATGTTTTCAAATTCAAAGAACTACACAAACACAAACATACACACACACACACATACACACACACCAATTTGATTGGAAGAGGCTGAGAAATATGCTGGCTCATACCTGTATAATCCTAGCTACTCAGGAGTCTGAGATCTAGAGGATCATGATTCCAGGCTAGACCAGCCAGAAAAAGTCTGTGAAACTGCATCTCCAAAATAATAAGGAGGATGTGAGGGCGATCTGGCTGCGACATCTTTCACCCCATTGATGGCCAGGGTTGATTCGGCTGATCTGGCTGGCTAGGCAGGTGTCCCCTTCCTCCCTCACCGCTCCATGTGCGTCCCTCCCAAAGCTACGCACTTGGTCGAAGAGGACGACCATCCCCAATAGAAGAGGACCAGTCTTCGGTCAAGGGTATACGAGTAGCTGCGCTCCCCTGCTGGAACCTCCAAACAAGCTCTCAAAATAATAAGGAAAAAAATGGAAGCATAGTTAAAGTATGAACAAGTAAAAATGGAAGGCCCTGAGTTCCAGCCCTAGCGCCAGTACAAAAACTGGACTGGAAAATAGATAGCAGTGACCGTGTCAGAAGTCTGTGGTATAATGAATGGCGCTGAGTTGCATAAGCAAACATGGTTAAAATGGGGAATAGTGCAGTAGGTGCATTATCACAGCACAGGCACATGTTTCTTTCACTAAATGAAACAGCTGTACAAGAATGCTCATTACAGCCAGAGGCTGAGAACAAAAGACAGATGCTTTACTCTCACACACACACCATCAGAAGAATACCCTGACACTTCTATGACAGCAAGGTCAAGGTTAAGGGCACTGCTAAAAGCTTTATGAACTGATCTCTTGATCTCTGCAAGTTTGCATCAACTTTTTGTCAAGACTGATTCTTGTTACTAGCATTTAGTCTATGTGTCAATTTCTCCAAACTAGGTCAACCCAAAACCCCAAAATGTAAACCTATAAGAGATAATTGAGATTTCTGAGATTTGTAGATAATTTTGTTTTAATTAAAAATTGTTTTTGTTTTTGTATGCTGGTCCTAGGACTTGAACTCAGGACCTGGGCAATGTCCCTGAACTTTTTTGCTCAAGGCTGGTGCTCTACCACTTAAGCCACAGGTCCACTTATGATCTTTTTGGTGCTTAATTAGAGATAAGAGCCTCATGGGCTTTCCTATCCAGGCTGGCTTCAAACTATGATCCTCAAATCTCAGCCTCCTGAGTACTAGGATCACAGGTATGGACCACCAGTGTCCAGCAATTAAAGAGGTTTTTAAAGCAAAATAGTGCTTTGGGCATCTCAGTGAAAAAATGTTTGTATGCACATATACGCACACCATCGGCCTGCCTGTGAAATGAAAATAAATAAAAATTAAGTGTGATATAATAGACTAAAAGAAATCAGTGATTTATAAGAATATTATATTCATATAAATTCTTTCCTTATATTTATATAAACTTGTATTATTCAAAGTAAAGCTTTAAAATTAAGTTAAAAGATTATAAGTATTAACAATGGTAATATATAATCAATATTCACAGATTCTATATTTGTTAATCTGCCTAATTCCTAAAATCAACTATGAAAAATTTAAGTCTCAGGACCTACAAGTTCCCAGCTGAGATCAAACAAGTTGACATCCTGCCTTCTTCTGTCCACTCTCATATTGTAAACAAGAATCCTCTTGGTGAACAGTTTCACTGTTTAAAATGATCCCCAAGCACAGCCCTAATTGCAAGAAGGCTGTGCTGTACCCTACCAACACCCTGTAGGTAGGTTGTTCAGGGATAAGCAGTGGTACTATTGGTCATGAGTTCAATGTTAGTGAGTTAGCAGTACATATTAAATCAGAAACATTGTTTAAGAAAAGCATGTGAAAGTGAGGTTTCACATGCATCAGGACATAAAAACATGACCAGAGGCTCACAGGACCCAACCCTACATTTCCACTAGGAGTAACTCAGTATGCACAAGTCTTTACAGGACAGTGGTACCTGGAATAATGAGAATCAACTGCATATTTTCATTGGAGGGAGAGTAAACCCTTTCCTCTTGCTTCTGACTCACAGGGAAGTGGCAAGTGGCAAGTGTTCACTGCCCTCTTCTGTGATACTAGGTCTTCCATGGCTCTGAGGCAGGATACATTCATGAACACAGGTAAAATAGTAATAATAACCATAGTAGCTAGGAGTTACTAAAAGGGTTTGCTAGGCTGGGCACAGTGTCTCATGCCAATAAACCTTGGGAGGGCGAGATCAGGAGGCTCGCAGTTCAAGCTGGGAAAGAAAAGTTCGTGGAAGCTCTTTCTGAATCGAAAGCTAGGTGAAGTAGGGTATGACTATCATACTGAGATCAAAAGGATCACAGTTTCAGGCCAGCCCAGGCAAAAAAACATTTGTGAGACTCTACCTCAATGGAAGAAGCTGGGTATGGTAGTACACACCTGCCATGGTGTAAAATAGGAGGATTGTGGTCCAGGTACAGCCTGGGCAAAAAGGAAGATCCTATCTCAAATAATTCAAAAAAGGACTGGACACATAGCTCGGTGGTACAGCCCCACCTCATAAGCACAGGGCCCTAAGTTCATACCTCAGTATTGCCCACCAAAAGAGTCTGCTGATTTACCAAGTCTTCAAGTGCTCTACTCAGTCATTTACATAAATACTTGCATGCCAGTTCTGTGCTAAGCATCTTGCCAGTGAAAATTCTCAGGGAAAGAAACAGACATGTTCCCTACATATAATGCCTCCATGCTGTCAAGAGACAAGTGGTAAGTGAAGAAACAGACACAAGGAAAAATAAGCTGTGAAAGTCCAATAATGAAACAAAATATATTTGTAACAAAGAATAATCGAAAGCAGAAATGGATATTTAAGACCATGTTGAGAAAAGGCACCATTAGAGCTAAGGTAAGTATGTTGGGAACAAGCCAGGCAAGGGGAAAGCCCTAGAGAAAAGAGTGCAAAAGCTGCAGGGATATTCACTAGGCACTATGTTGAAAATGAATAACACAACTTGGAAGAGGGGGGAGGGAGGTTGGGAGGGGGAAAAAACTGGGAGAAAACAAAGGAAGAGGTAACACTATTCAAAAAGAAATGTACTCAGTACCTGACTTACATAACTGAAATCTCCCCATATATCACCTTTACAATAAAAATCTATTTTTAAAGAAAGTACAAAAGCTGGAGGCCAGGAAAGGCTGGTACACTCAGGGATGTCAAAGACAGCAAGACAGCCACTGCTCTGGGAAAGAACACTGGAGGAGGAGTTAGCTCATTCCCATAGATGCTCCAGAAGCTAGCTACTCTTTTTCTTTTCTGTACATTTTTTATTATAAAAATGCTATACAGAGGGGTTACAGTTACATGAGCAAGGTAATGAGTACATTTCCCATTGAGCATTGTTGCCTCCTCCTTTGTTTTCCCCCTACCATCCCCTCCCTCCCCCCCTTACAAATACCCCCTCCCACCCCCGCTGAAGTTGTAAAGTTCATTTTCAACATAGCATTTTGTACATCTCATTGTTGCAATGGGTCAACCTGTATCCTTATTTAAGCATTTTGTTTTTTTTCCCTTCTCCTCCCCGAATTAGAGAAGTATATATACAAGATGCAGGGCACCAACATCAAATACAGTGAAAACAGGGGTTATGAACCCCAAGATATGGACACAAATATCTTTTTTCTTTCTTGCTATTGTTTATCCTTACTCTTTTTTTTTTTTTTTTTTAGTCGGTCCTGGGGCTTGAACTCTGGGCCTGAGCGCTGTCCCTCAGCTCTTCAGCTCAAGGCTAGTGCTCTACCAACTTGAGCTACAGCGCCACTTCTGGTTTTCTGGTGGTTTATTGGAGGTAAGTGTTTCATGGAGTTTCCTGCCTGGCTTTGAACCTTAATCCTCAGATCTCAGCCTCCTGAGTAGCTAGGATTACAGGCATGAGCCACTGGCGCCCGGATTATCCTTACTCTTATAAAGAGAATTCCAAGCTCAGAAAGTTAAAGGAGCTTGCCCAGGTTGCACAGCCAGAGTTCTAGTTCAAGGTGGCCTGTTTCTAAAACCCATGCTCCTTTCCCCTATATCACATTCTTCCTGATATCTTACCATCCACCTCAGTGACTCTTGCAAACTGCATGTACTAAATACATTTGTGAATAAAGCTTAAAGAAAAAATGAGCAAAGTACAGAAACCTCATAAGCAGAGGTGGATGTCAGCAAGCGCAGTAGGTTTATGCTGTTTCTCTGCAGGGTACACTAAGGATCTCACACACTTCTAACTAGTCACGTGGCCTTGCTGATACATGCAGTAATCACATTACCTTCTTCCTCATCATGTCTCTGTAACCCCTGGATGCTAGGGCTTCCTCTCAATCACTAACTAATATGGCTTTCCCTGAGACATGAATAGAAAAGGGCTTTGATTTTTATAAGAGAAGGTAAAGAAAGGGTAGAGTTCAGCATACCTTCCTCTTTACACTTTCCAGCTGTTCCAATAAGCAGTTCTTTTTTGCACATTCTACTTAAGGGCTCCTTTCATCATGAAATGTTCTCTGCTGGGGACTCAGGTTTCTCATCTTCTTTCTTTGTTTTTGTTTTCTTAGGTAGTTATTTATGTGACTGTCCGCCTAACTAAATGGACCAATCTGGGCATAAACCATTTTCTCATTTTCTCTGCTTATAGAAAGGAATGGTTTATTTCAGCACTGCAGATAACATCTTGAGGTCTCAGGGGGATGACAAATTGAAACCGTCTCTTTCTACCCAAGAGTCAAGTGACAATGTGAGGAACAAATCTCTCTTCTCCTGACAATTTGCACTGATTTTCTTAATAGCTCTGCTAAGACTCAATGAATTTTACTTTGCTTAGAGCCTACTTAGTGCCTGCCAACAGGCACAGGAAGCTTTCATTCAACAACATAATAGCCCTATTGGCAATGCATTTCTATAGAATTATGACAGCCATTCTTTAAAAAATAGGGGGGGATGGGGCAAATGAATTGGCGTTGGAAAAAAAAAGCTATCAGAACAACTTAAGCAGTTTCTACATAACTAGAAACTTAATAACTTGTTTTGATTGAGAAATGTTCAGAAATATTATTCAGGTATAATACCAAAGTAGTTAAAAATGACTATTTGTATTTTCAAAAATTGTTTTGAGATAAGCACAACTTGTTGAGTACCAGTGGCTCACGCCTGTAATCCTAGTTACTTAGGAGGCTGAGATCGGAGGATCACAATTTGGAGCCAGCCCAGACAGGAAATTCTGTGAGACTCTTATTTCCAACTAACCACCAAAAAGCTGGAAGTGGAGCTATGGCTTAAATGGTAGAGTACTAGCCTTACGGAAAAAGGCTAACAGACAAGCCCAGGCTCTGAGTTCAAGTCTTAGGACTGGCAGAAAAAGACACACAGAAAAAGAACTACCAAACACAAATACATAACTGTTTAGATGGTCCAGATCTTGGTAGTCTGCATAAAAAGTAATGCTCGCAGGCACTTGGTGCCTCTGCTAGCAAAACAGATTCATGCAGGTCTTTGACCTGGGTGGGTCCTTGGCACCACAGGATTCCAGTGCCCCGATTGATAGCTGTCTTGTGCAGCAACACATTTCTGTACTTCTTTGAAAGATCACAAATTACTAATGTGATTCCTTCTGTCATTTAAGATCCCTTTCCATAAAACACACACACTCTGAACCATGTTATTTTCTAACATTGCAGGTGGCAAAACTCAAATGAGCTGATATTTTTGATGAAAGACATCTTCGGCACTTCTGTATTTCATCCTCATCAGCAATGTGTTCTCAGTTGACTATCTAATTTGTGCTTTGGGATATGTAACAAGAAATAATCTTAGCCAAAAAGCATATCAACTTGGAGAGATTCAAAAAAGCTACACATTAAATAATCCTAGTACATTAGATAATGAGTTGCTTCAAGACTACATTAGAATAAGTGCGGATAAAAATTTAACATAGGTCTTCCTGATTTACAAAAGCATTGTTCTAAAGGTTCATTTTCAAGTCAATTGTTTGGATCATTTTAAGCATTCTTCCACTAGAAGATGGTGCTGTAAAGACTGGTTATATATTCTTTTGCCAGTTCACAATGGCCTCATTCATGCCAAATGTCACTACATTATAGAACTAGCAATGTTACAAGAAGGAGAAGGTAATCTTATTCACAGTAATCTTACTCAGTTCTAATAGCCCTACAAGGATTGATTACTATGTCTTCCTTTAAAGGTAAGGACACTAGAGCAAATAAAGGTTAAGTAACTTGCCCAAGGTAATAGATTGTAACTGGCAGAAAAGAGACTCAAACCCAGAGCCATCTTTCTATGAAGCCATGACTCCATTCCAACAAACTGCAGCTTCCTTTTAAAACATCATCTGTATAGGAAACTTTTTCCACATTCCAAATGGGAGGTCAAAAATTACTTTCATAATCCAAAGGTCCCAGAGTGCAAAGACAATGTTTTTTCATATTACATCTCCAGAGCAATACTGGACAGTTACATAATGATTGCTGACCTAACACAGATATATCATTTATCCATTAAGAGGTACTTTATTAATTGAGGAACTCCATCCCACTTGTACAGTTCTCATTGTGCTTTTTCTAAATATGCAATCTTAACCATTTCCAAGTTTATCACCTAAACTTAGTGTTTTTTAATTTCTGAGTTCTTTCCTCTCCCTTTCCTACAATGATGCTGAAATGCAAAGAGAATAAATCCACTCTTACATCTTTTATGTAGCCAAGCATACTCCCCAGCCAGGACAGATATGAATTTAACATAGAATGTTTTACCCATAAGGCTCTAAGCTTTAAAAAGATGCACTGCCCCTTGGGGAGAAATTATCCAAACTAATATCAATGAAGTAGATTTATCCTGTCCAAAGGAAATGCAAATGAAACTCAGTTGCATCAACTTTGTGAAACTATACTTCTGAAACAAATTAAGAGACTCATTTCCAGTTGTTTGAAAGGAATGTTGGCTGACACTTGCAAATGAGTCTTCTGCAAAAAGTAGCTCTGATTCTGCAGCTTATCATTTCAAATGGTCTTAGAGATGAATATTCACATCTCACATCCATTTTTAATGTAACAGAATCCCAAATGCTTAAAAACTAGGTTCCACTTCATAATCTGTCATCTTCTCTACATTCTTTCAGGAAATATTAATTTTTTAATAAGTTCTTTTAACTTAGCTCCTAAGACACATTTTTTAACCACTACCAGTTCAAAATGGATCCACAAAGCCCTTGTATTAATTGGTATCTCATGTAAAGAATCCCTGTTAGTTATAAAATCATGACCATAATTAAATAAAATATAGAAGTAAGAGAAATACAAGTTTTTAATTTCTTACATTAAAAGTCCTTGAGAAGAAGTCAAATAGCCTTCTGAAGATCTCATACAAGTATATTTACTATTCTATACCAACCATGTTGATTATTTCCAAAATGGTGTTGAATACTATGAATGGCAAATGTTTTCCATACACACCCTGTGGCATTGATAAGCGGCCTCTGAAGGCCTGGCTCAGCAATTTCAGTGGGTATACTTGGAGGAACAGGACTTTTAAGAAAACAACAACAAAATCTTCATTCCCTTCAGTACAATTGGCTCAGAGCAATGAAACAGAAATAGTCATTTTTAAAACATACTTTATATCCACATCTAAATGCCTAATTAATCCTAATAAGTAAATACAACCACGAGCCACTTTCTTTTCAAGATCTTTTTGTTTCCATAAGCTCAGAAATTTAATGGAAATTATTGTGTCATTATGGCTGGAGTAATAAATGCCTATTGGTCAATAAACTCCGAACCTTAAAAGGCAGTTAACTAATTCAGTTGGAAATAAGACCAATAGTTGTAATGTCCTCTAATTTCACTACAAGAGTCCACCCTTATGAACTATGATGGTTTTCATGAGCTCTTCCTGAAGCAGAGTACAGCAATTTAAATGTAACGCACACACACACACATTCAAGGGCTTACACTCATTTCATTTGCCAGGGAGACCACAGATCAGAAGAGATCCTTTTGTGAGAAATATTTAAGTGCAATAAGCAAAGCCAGTACAAACAAAGATAAAATGATTTTAAATTACAAGAGCCAATTTAGTCTACTTGAAGATCATTTAGATTTTCTTGTGCTCATTTCAAACAATTTGAATTAAAAAAAAAAACTGAACAGAGGAAGAACTGTAAATGTACCTTGTAAGAAAGGAAAGGGAGGCTCAGAGACTTGATCTCTTCCGGATGCCTCCTCTCCCTCATCCTCCCTTCAGTGCAGACCTCTTGATGTCAACATAAATAGATGTAACTCAGTACCCAGTATCCGTACACTTAAAATCAAAATAGCGTGGAGACATCAACATCCACTCAACATGATCCTTTCAGCTGTTGACTGACGTTGCAACAACAGAGGAAGCATTTTGAGAGATGAGGTAAGAACGCCCCTTCGCCCTGGGATGCAGGGTGTGAGTGGCTGGACTTTTATATGAAAAATAATTCCTTCTATAGGAGCTATACCCATTCCCAAGAATGCCTCTTGATTTACACATTGGGGCTCCCTTTCCAGATAATCTTAAAAAGCATTTTGTATGTTAATTTTCAAAAAGCTTGAATAGTTGCACAGCACATCCTTTGTTAATTATGTTCGGAGAAGTTAAATCCAAGTTCTCTGGGATCATTCATACCAAACTTTTGACATACCTAAGGAAAATACTTGATTTTTCTAGCCTACACTGGCTCTGTCCAATCCTCTGGATTGCACGGCACAGGGAGTGAAGAAACAGGCACATCCTGGCCTTAATACTAACCAGATCTGGTCCTGGCCAGTTAGAGAACTTTGGTGACTTTTTCTCAGCACTTCAGTCCCATCACTTCTAAAGTGAGGGTCTGAGTCAAGGGGTCTCCCAAGGTTCTCTACAACTATAACCTTCTGATACTATTCTCGGAAATGTAATCTTTGTCTTTAAATATTCACAGTGACTAATTTCCAGAGCACTCCAAATTTTACCCTTATCTCCTCAAATTCACCATCATTTGTGTTGAATTTGCTACTGTGTAGAACCTGTGATTACTATACTTGGTTTCTTTTTAATGTTGACTTACCTTTATTTCAAATATCTTTTTTCTTAAAAGGAAAAATCTAAATAATAAAGTCTTGGCTAAGGAGACAGGGAGCATGGCTGAGGTGGTACAGCACCTGCCCAGCACTTGTCAACCACAGTACCAGGAAAAAGAAAAAACACAACGGAGAAAAGAAAAGCCATGGATAAAAAAATCTGCCACCACAGGGCAAGCTTTTCCTTTTAACAAAACACATGCAATTGGCAAGAAGGGTGTGAGCCAATCTACTTCTTTCCATGTGTTAATGAACCACCTATTGCCAAGTGGAACTCTTTCCTTAATTCCAGACCAGCACGCACCATTTTCTGATGATGTAAAATGACAAAGTACTAATTAGAAGGAACCTAATCTGAGTCACAATTCTCATTAATTGGAAGTTACTACAGTAATTATTAACAACTCACATTATCATTAGACCAAAGAAAATGTCAAAATTGATTTATGCCTACAGGAGCATCTAATAAACAGGGTCTATAGTTTGAGTCCTTTATTAGATGACCGAAGTAGAGAAAATAACATTTTGTAGGCTTAATGAATGCTCTGAAAAATACCACATTTTATTGCTCACATGACTTTTTCCAGTGTTCCACATACCCTGAAATACTGATTAAATTAGGTGATGCAGAAGAGAGAATATTTTATTTTAAAGACTCCAGTATACCCAGCAGCCTCTTTGAGAAATGCAGAACCACCCCAAAGATGACTAATACCCTGTGGCTCCTAAGATGAATCTATTTCTGAGGTCAAAAGGATCTTGCCTTTGTTCCACATCCAGCCAGCTAATGATGATGAACTGAAGATAAATGCAAACAGGAGTTGTGGGCATTCGGAGAGCCATATATCAAAGCAATAGAGAAAGGGGAAAACTGCTCAATTAACTACAAGGTCATAATAACAGGGGTAAATTCAGTATTTCTTTTGAAATCAGTCAGACTTCATCATTTTCTTGCAGGTTTTACAATTTTGAACTAGTTCGGCTGTATCAGAAAGAAACTTCAATGTTAGTAAATGTTGATCTTCATGCTATAAATATAGTTTGAAACTCTGTAATAAAAGTTATCTCTATCTTTGGTTTACAAGAGCTAATATTATTCTGTGTGTTTAATTTCCTAATTGCTGCATGTGGTCTTGGTTAGAAAACCATACTCTCTAGTATATGACTAACATATTCTTGTAATGGTGGAAGAAAAAGGCAATCTTAATAACTCCTTTACAGTTGAGTTTGAGATCTGGACTCATATATTTATGCTAATAGATTTCTCAATTGCAGTTACAATCAATAAGTTTAAAATGTTTCACAGAGGTTTAAAGTACATCTATTTAATGTTAAAGATATATATATGAATATATATATTAGTATATTTAGAGAATATATGTTCATTCTGGGAAATTGAGTAAAAAATATAAAACAACAAAAATTACAATAAATTCATCCTTTGTTCCATTACCCAGAATCACTACTCCCATTTTTCTTTATTTCTTGCTCATACTTTGTCTTGTTTACACCGATTTTAAAAAATTTAGAATTGCTTTAACTTTTTTGCTTAAAATAGTTAAGTGGTAATTTAGTTACATAATCCCTGTCAATAAAAGTTTAAAAAGTAGATTTGCAAGTTAGTTATGATTTCATATATGTATTGTTATGCACAAATATATGTCCTTACATATGTGCATATGAAAGTCATGTGTTAGATGCTCACCTTTCAGACAGACTCAACCAACTTTATATTTTAGAATTGAACTCACAGCATAATTGTACCAAATAAATGTATCCACACAGCATATTTAATTTTTAAACTGATCACATTATAACTATACAATGGAGAATAACCAGATAAGGTAAAATTACATTAGCTTAGAGCACGAAGTATTTTTCAAAAAATGAGTAAGAGCTAAGCACCTGTGGCTAGTCAAGAGGCTCAAAAGATCTGAGGACTGAGCTTTGAAGGCAGTTAGGACAGACAAACTCGTAAGATTCCTATCTCTAAATAAACAGCAAAAGGCCAGAAGTAAAGGTGTTGCTCAAGTGGTAGATCACTAGCTGTGAATGGAAAAAGCTGGTTAAGAGCATGAGGCCCTGAGTTCAGGCTCTAATACTGGTAATAGAAAAAGAAAAAAGCACAAAAATGTTTTCACTATGGTGACATGCAGTGATAGCAGAGGGCAGGTACAAACCTGCACACATAGTGAAAAAGCACACCGCCTTATGCATAATATATCCTGTTCATAGTTTTACCTAAAAGTAACAACTGTCTCCAAAATATAGAATCCGCAAAGGTGTTTAATTATAGAAGGAGATACAATACAATGGCAATTGAAGAGAAAAATGATCAGATTATCCCTTAGAGCTTCTGGCACACAGGGGCGGTGTCTGATGCAAGCATTTCTAAAAACTGCTTTCATGGAGCCCAGGGAAATCCTTCTGGTGAAATCTGAGGATACGGCACTGAGATGAACACACACAAACACCTACAAACATCTCCTGGGCCCACTCTGTATGCAATGACATCTTTACTGCATCCTGTGTTCTCACCCAGCACTGGTGCCCCACAGCCTTCAAACTGGGGATGAAACTGGCCTCTCTCTACCTTTTTGAAAATTGCACAAGCAGTAAAAACCTGGATTTAACCTGATATCTTTAATTTCTTTGGGGAGCCTAGAGAAAGAACAAAGAAAAAAAAGGTTTATTCCAGCATTAAATATACCCTATTGTTTAATATGAAGATAGCATTGTTATACACATCACTGTTAGACTTCAGTAATAGTATAAAATTTTAACAGACACAAATAACATTTGCGATTTTAAAATAGCTTCCTCTGCTAGCCATTTGGAATCTGGTCTATGCCCGAGACAGATCGTGCTAACCACACAGATACCAACCCTGGGCTTACTGGTCTGGCAATCCAGTGAGGTGTCTCACAACACAGCTCAGAATTAAGTGTCTTCAAGCTGTGTCTGAAGATAGACTCTTTATCACCAAGAAAAGATAGCAAACCTACCAGGCTCTCCTTAAGTCAACCTCACAAATAAAATTTACTTAGCTTCCTCTCCTGATCAGAGAATCTCAGGTTAATTTTTTGGATATATTTAAGAATTGAGACATGACAAATGCTTTCCAATTAGTACTGAACCATAACACCTATCCTCACTAGCCAAACCCAAGGATCTAAAGAGCACTATGAAAATTATAGAAATGCCTCCCTAACCTGCTGGAAGACCTGGAAAATTTAAAGGGAAGATAAAGACAATCATATTCTTACTTTTCTAACTGGTCTTATTAAAGGTAAGAATCAAGCCAGGCTCCAGTGGCTCAAGCCTATAATCCTAGCTACTCAGGAAGTGGAGATCTGAGGATCATGGTTCAAAGCCAGCTCAGGCAGAAAAGTCTGTGAGACTCTTATCTCTGATAAACTATCCGCAAAGGGCTGGAAGTGGGGCTGTGGCTCAAGTTGTAGAGCATTAGCCTTGAGCTAAAGAAGCTTTGAGACAGCGCTCAAGCCTGAGTTCAAGCCCCAGAACTGGAACAAAAGAAAAAAAAAAGGTAAGAATTGTTACAACTAAGGACCATATGGGGATTTCATTACCCCCCTCCCCAATCCTAATGTTCTTTTAGAGTAGTTTTGATTCTGTGCCCTGTATCAAGGTAGAGTCCAAGCTATATTAGTTTCCTGAAGGGTGGGCAGTGAGGAGGAAGGCAGGGTTTTTCTCTACCCACTTGGGAGTCAGAGGTTGAAGTGTTTATGAACTAGGAATGGGAGAGGAAGGAGAAGAAACAATAGTGAACCCAACCTAGAGAAGCCTTCACATCTCAGATATGTTGAAGAAATAAATACCAACTATCCCAAAATATATTTTTAAAAAACAACAACACAAAAACTAACCCACTTTTTCCAGGAGCCTCACCAGGGGGAGTGGCCTGCCCCATGGCTGTTTGCACAAACTCCTGAAGTACTGATTTCTTGGAGCAACTGACTTCCTGAAGCACTGAGGTGGGGTGTAAACTCTGATCTTACTTCAACCCCCTGCATTTCCACTGGAGCATGCCACCTCCCCAACTGAAGTTTTATTTGGCACAGGTTGGTCATAATACCTTTCTGTATCAAAATAAGTAACTTTAACCAGCTGGTCTTAATATCACAGGAACTGAAATTAAAAAAGAAAAACCCACAACAGCCACAAATATTTGGAACCACAAAGGAATATGTCATGCTACAGCCAATAAAATTCTAGTTCACAGTACTTCTAAAGCTAGATCCCTGAAATAAAAACTCACAGGAAGGAGGGGGGAAAAATCTGCTGCCAAACGCTAACAATCACTCCCTAAAGATCCCAACACAAAACAAGGGACCATACCAAACCCTCAGGCCCAGACCATGGCTTCCCAAGTCCTCTGCCCTCCCTGCCCCGAGCCCACTTGACAGGGCAGAGGCGCTGCCTCACTGAGGTGCCTGCCATGACCTTTTATGGGTCTGTTGTGCTTGCTCATGGAGCCCAAGGCAAAGCAACTTGGAGGGTTTGGCAAAGAAACTCATTTCTAGTTGTTTTTATTTTTAAGAGAAAACATCATCACAAAAACATTAATGCTCCGGTTACAAAAACAAGAAATACTTCTTATGAAATACAGTCTCTTTTTCTAAGTCTTTTACTGCATAGACATCAGAACTTAAAACCCAGAAAGGCATATTATATTGGTTTTACAAAAACAACCAAGAATCATAAAACTACAGGACTTGAGGGGATCTTAAACAGTTACATAGTCTATCCTTTCCATTTCAAACAAAATCATATAAAAATGTTTAAGAAAAATAGTAATTCATTCAATATTAAGATCTTCTTCCAGAAAGAAGTCAGCATTGGTGGGACTGGTGGTATAATCCCGTAATCCCTGCTGTCTGTGAGGCAGAAATAGGAAGAGCAGCCTGGGCAAAGTTCAAGAACTGTGGTGAAGGACACAACAACCAAGCAGGTCCAACCTAGCAAGTTCAACCCCCAGTACTGAAAGAAAAAGAGAACAGCAAAACATCAACATTCCAGGCCAGAAGTTATTCTTTACACTTATCTGATTAACACCTTCTGCCTTCAGTCCTCAGGGCAGAAGTAGGTGGTGGCATAGTTTGTGTGGAAGAAAGGAAAACAAGTATTCTTGAACATGGAGAGCTATCCTAGATGCTTTGCCACTTATGATATCACCTGTGAAACAGCACTGGTAGCCCATTTTTACTGAGCAGAAAGTGAGTTTCAGAAAAGTAAGAGAACTGCTCAAGGCCATTAAAGTAGCAGTGGCAACTCCTGAACACAAACCTTCCCCACAGGGTTCATCCATCATCCTATGTACCAGGTATCACACCAGGCTTGTCAAGATGTACTGTCAACATTCTGCACTGCTCTCCTTCCAATGTGTCAGAATGGACAGGGGACAGCAACTTGAACAACTAAGGATGAAGACATACACTAGAAGACAATACCTTCCAGTCACACTGGAGACTTCCAAAAGCTGGAGGGGTGACAACAACTCTAGACTCTCACCAGATTTTGAGAACAAGAGACCCACGCTTGCTAATACTGAGCCAGAGCTATCCTCTGTTGGGGCAGGTGGTGGCCCAAAGCTCTTGTGTGTATCCATGAAAACTGCCTAACAGCCATCCTTACTGTTCACTTAATAGAGCATCATCTCCATAACACACGAGACTCTGTGGACAGTTTGGTGAGGAAGAAGGAAACAAAGATGCCAACCCAATCCATTGTTCTGAGCCCATTTCATTGTTCTGTGCCCAAGCCATTGTTCTGGGCTAGGGCACAGAAAGTGGGGAGAGCTGTGGAAAAGCATACAGCACAGCACAGGAGAAAGAAACAGCCTAAAGAGAAAAAGGGAAAACATAAAAAATTAATGTTCAAGGAATAAGCAAGTAAAACCAAACACAAAAACTATTTTTTGAGATGACTAGGGTAGCAAGAGATTCAAGCATGTAAATTAAAGCCCTGAAAGCCGTTGCCTTTTTCTTTCTCTTCAGTTTGTACTGCTTTGGCTCCTTCTCTGCGTCGGCTATCCTTCTGCATTTTCAGGACATTCTATTCAACTTCACATCTCACATCTGGAGTTTCACCTTGGTTCCTCAGAAGCAATGGTCTGTGTATAGTTCTGTCACAATTACATAGGTACATAAAGCAGCTATTGACCGAGTCTATCAAATTTACTCCTCTCCAATACAGGACAGGTGAGACTCTTGGAGGAGAGAGGTAGAAAGAGCAACACCCTCATCATTTTGCATATGGGGGGATTTGGACATCTTTTCTCAAACCAAGTAGGTATCAACCAGTCAAAGCCAAGAGCAGACTTATCACTTGAATCTACAACAAGCAGGAAAAAGGCAGGCACTTTTTTTTTATTAAGCTCTTCTGTTATTCAAGTCAGTCTAGAATCAAAACTTGGTGTCCAACAGCTCACCTAGTGCTTGAGGACTGGGGTAAGACATCTCTAGAGGTACAATTTAGAGAAGAAAACAACCATTATTCTCTAAGGCAGTAGAAGAAACTGCAAAGCTCGTGGTCAACCTAAGCTAAGGGGACAGGTGGCACTAGCCACTGCACGGTGGCCCGCATGTCCTTTCTTGTGCTGCTCATCATCTTGTGCTGCAGCTGAGGGTCTGAGGAGAGAGCTGCTATCCTGGACTCAGTGGGGCTCTACATAGGTCTCCAAAGGTTAATTCTGAGTACTCTGTGAAGACCATGGAATTTCCCAGGGTAAGCCCCATGTGCTGAGAATCGGAGCCCAAGACAACAAACACAGTTTTCCTAAAACCCTTAAGGACTAACTCTGACCCGGGAGCAGACACAGCCGCCTACTACAACAGCCTGGATGAACCAGATCCACGACCCCACATTTGAGCCAGAGCAAGACACAGCTCTACCAGGATGCACAGGCACCCAATTATTTGGGAGCTGACTTCCAAACACACGAGGCTTTCATTCATGGCCAAGTGCTACTTAAGAGTTATAGACTACTGCTAACCAATCGATGGCTTCTGATCCCATACTCCCTGCTCAAGTGAACACAGAGAAACGAAATGTCAGGCTCTTTAAACATGCCAAGTGGAAATCAAAGTGACATGCTGAAGGAGAAGTGACAGCTCCGGGTTTCTCTCTAGTGTAAATTCCCCGATGTGCACTCCTGAAAGAATTGTCCTAGTCCTCCCCTGCTGACATTTCCTTCCTCACTCAAGCTAAAGTGGGTACTATGCATAATCACTGGTGAACCAAATGCCCACAAGACCACCTCGAGTGACACACACAGTGCCCCAACAAAACAAAATCAATCATCTACTGCTCTGTGCCACATGGAGATCCTGACTGTGGCCAGCAGGCATGATGAGGGCCTTGGGGGCTGCAGTTAAGACAATTAGAGTCCTTGGAAAAGCAGAACAGAAAGTACTGAAACCTTCCCAAGTTACACACACACACACACACACACACGGAAGTGAAATGAAATGGAAAGGCCATGCACCTAGAGGTCAAATTTTTCCAGCATGCTAAATTAAAATGACTCAAAACCTCTGTAATTACATGGAAACAGATGAAATTGTTATCTTAACTAAATTGTGAAAGCACTTTAAATGTCATAAGTTTTGATGCGATTTAATATTTTAAGTGGCCATTGCTCAGTGTAGTCACTGATTTTCTACCAAGCAGATGGGGACATAATCTATGTCTGTTACCAAGCTGAACGACGCCCATCCATCTGCCTGGAGTGGAAGAACAGAGTGGAGAAGACATAGAGAAAGGCTTCTCCACCTGCAGTTACTGAAAAGAACCCTGAGGCCCAAGTTTCCACTCCACTCTACTTCTTGCACAGGGCACCTTAGGCAGGTCTCTGCCTCTGTGAAGGTCTCCTTGGCTATGAAGTGGAAGTAATCCCTGCCCTACCTGGGCCCATACACTGTGTATGGAGGTCAGATAAGCTAAAATGTTTTTTACGTAGTTACACGCAAACATAAGTAGTTATTATAAACTATGTCATTATATATTTGGGTCAAAATATGAAAACAAATTGTTTCTTACTGTAACCTAAAACACATTTAAATTGACTTTATACTAAAATTGACAAATTAAAAAGTGAATGAATGACATAATCCCTGTGCAGTACTGCAAGCTCCTCAGAGTGTCCACTTGAAAGAAATTAACACACATCACATTAGTTATGAGGAGATGGAATATCAACATCTTGGAAAAAATCAGCAATACCTGTCCAGCACACACCTAGGAGAGTGTAGGATTAAATGCATTCTTCCCAGTCCCTGGCATTAGTAGAGACGAGGTGAGCACTGGAGGACACAGGTCTATAACCTCTCACCTTTTTTTGTCCTTTTCCTCACATACTGAACATAAAATACTAAGTGCAGACAGCTATAAAAGCAGTAGTAAATAACAAGTTTAAATAGTAACTGCATTTCAGATAAGGTGCAGTTTTTACACAGCTTGGTTGGCTTATTTTCCTTTTATATATTCTGTGCATCTAGCCGACCCACAAGCAATTTTAGAATACAATGCATGGTGTATGTGAGCAGCCACAGGAAGAAATCTGGATCTCTATTCTTAGCTTCTAGCCTTTTCAAAGAACCAACAGCATTTAGTCAGTCATCAAAAATTTGGTTTTTCATGGCTCAATGTTGTTTTTCTGAAACTAAAAATTTGCCCTTGGGGTTAATTGTAGGAGTGGAAAATTTTAGCTTTGATGGAATATTTTTGAGGTCTGGATCAGGTTAAACTACAAGATATTTCACACTTGAAGTGGTACAGGACATAGATGAGACAGTATTTCTGTAATCAGTTTCTTTTGTAATTCTAGGCTCCACCAGACTGCTGCAGGGGTACATACATGAGTTTAGGAACCCCCGGGCTAGTGAACACCCCACACACCACGCTCCCAGAAACAGAAGGCAGGAGTTAACAGGTGGATGCTAGGAAACTTGGCTTGACATTAAGTCTTCAATGCCATTCAATTCACAGATTGGAAACCCAGCTAGTTTTCATAATAAATGAAGTTTGAAAAGCCTTCTGCAATGCAAAAGAAGCATTTCTCCAGAGTGGCCAGGAAAGGACTGGCCACATCTCATATAAAAAATATCTTTTGGGGGCTGGGAAGATGGCTCAGTGATAGAGCTCTTGCCTTGCATGCATGAGGCCCTGGGTTTGATTCCTCAGCACCACATAAGCAGAGAAAAAAAAAAAAAAAGCCGGCAGTGGCACTGTAGCTCAAGTGGTAGAGCGCTAGCCTTGAGCTGAAGAGCTGTAGGACAGCGCCCAGGCCCAGAGTTCAGGCCCCATGACCGGACCCCCCAAAAAAACAAAACAAAACATCTTTTGTTTGTGTCTATAAACAAAAGAACTCACCGTCAGAGAGAACGGAGCTCAGCTTTATGTGACAAGAAGGGGCTTTTGAGTACCCCTCCCCCCAAAAATGAAAAATAGTAGCAAACAAAGAGAAGATCATGTCTTAATACAGACTCCCATCATTGCAGCCGTGGGCTCACTTGATCTCAAGAATCCCATATATACTCTGAGAGGTGAAAAGCCTTTGTGAATAATTGAAGACAAAATAATGAAACCCTAGAATGTCAGAGACATAATATAGTTTTGTAGAATTCATCACGGAGCTTTTAAATTCCCAAATACTACATGCTGAATAATTTATTCCTGTGTCAATATGAGGCCAGCAGATGTTCATTCAGAGCCAATATTAACCCTCCTCAAGCTGAAGAGCAGCAAAACCAGCTCTGCCTCAGATGGGAGAAAGCACTTAGTCAAGTGAGATTATCTTAGTGTTTAGGAGGAAGTAAAGGAGCTTTAGATGGCAAGGAAAAAACATACTACTTAGTGGGTTATCCTTTATCAGAGTCTGCTTACCACGATAAGAAGGAGAGTACCTGGGAAAAACACAAAGGATGAAGGGAGGGCGGTGAACAGAGTAGCCGATAACATGGCTCTGTACTCTCAGAAGCTCCCAGGGGCTTTCCGCTGATTTTGTCTAGAAAGATCTTCTACTGGCTTATTGATATTCCCTCCCTCTTTGCATCACTGATTCCTGGTGCCATTTTAAACACTACAGTGTTTTGGCTACTGGATATTCTTCCTTTATCACCTACCCTCTCCTGTACTTTATTTTCATATAAGCTATGCTATTTGCTTAAGAAGAAAATAAAACAGAATACTAAAACATTAGGCAGTAATAAAGCTTAAAGTTTCATCAATGGTTTATAACACTGGGAGCCAATGTCTTAGATCTCATTTATTTATTCTCTCATTTAACAGCTAGTAACTGAGTTTTGAGTACGTACAAACTGCTACACTAGGGATGAAAACGAAGAACTATTTAATCAAAGATTCTAAAGACTTATTACACACACACACACACACACACACACACACACACACACACACACATGTCCAGATGTGTGCAGAGACTTCTAGTCAATAAGGTATTGAGCTATGTGGAAAGATACATCTCTCAGTCTCAGAATAAACGATAGCACATATGAGAGTAATTTTAGGCTACATGGCTGAGCTCATACCCAAGGAAGGGAAGTCACCGAGTTCCAGAAACAATCAGGAAATAAATAAGCCAGAAAGGTGAGCTGGGGAAGAAGGCAAAAGAGCTCCCAGGAAGGCGTGTCTGCAGCCACTGATGGGGTGGGAGAGGCAATGTTGATGCTCCCTAGGCCAGAGGTGCCAAAGCTGAAGGCTACATGCTCACTGCTTGAAGCTATCTAAATAAAACTAGGAATCACCCAGGTCTGACCATGAAATAAGGACTGGGAAACTCCACCTAGCACCAGGGCAGTGATGTAAATGGGGAAATCTGCACTACAAGAGTTAGATGTAGGGGGCTGGGAAGGTGGCTCAGTGGTAGAGCGCTTGCCTTGCATGCCTGAGGCCCTAGGTTCGATTCTTCAGCACCACATAAGCAAAAAGAAAAAAGCCAGAAGTGGTGCTCTTCAGCTGAAGGCTAGCGCCCAGGCCCAATGACTGGAACCCCCCCCACGCACACACAAAAAAAGAGTTAGATGTAATTTAACAAATCCCATGTTGTCACTGTATTTGATTTTGGCACCCTGCATCTTGTATATACATTTATCTAATTTGGGGAGGGGAAAGGGAATAACAAAATTCTGAAACAAGGACACAGGATGACCCATTGCAACAATGATCTCACAAGACACTATATTGGAAGTGAACTTTACAATTTGGGAGGGGGGAGAAGTGGAGAAGGTAGGGGAGGGAAAGGATAGTAGGAGAAAAACAAAGGAGGGGGCGGGTAACAATGCTCAACAAGAAATGTACTCATTACTCATGTAACTATAACCCCTCTTTACAACATCTTTATAATAAAATAAAATTTTTTAAAAAGAGTTAGATGTAATCCAACAAACAACTTTAAAACAACTACATCTAAGATGTTGAGGAAAACAAAGAAAGGAAGATATGTAATAAAGCAAGAGAAAGAGAGGGAGGGAGAGAAGGAAGGAAGGAAAGAAGGATGAGAAGAGAAGAGAAGCCAAGCCAGGCAGATTTGAAAAAAAAAATAATCAAACAAATCAAAAGAGTACCTTCAGGGAAAACTCACCAGATAGCCCAAGCCATTCACAGTGAGTCAGCTGAAGACTAGGGAAATAACTTAAAGCCACTGAAAACTCCCAAATGCAGGATAGACAAGGAGATAAATATAGGAAAAAGAAATTGACCCAAGGAAGTTAAAATAGTTCAAAATGTATCAAACAAGAGTTCCAAAGAGCTAGATACAAAGAAAGACTTAAGTGGAGAATTATAGCTAAAACTGGTAGAACACAAGTCATCTACTGCCTGCCCTTCCATCATCAACCACCCACCCAAAAGGAGAATCCCACACTGATCTGCAAATGTCTCTTAGCTACCTTGCATTCTGAGTACTATTTACATTGCTAACATATTACCCTCCCAAGGTACATTTCATTTTCAAAATAACTCTATTGCTAATTTTTACTATTCAGAGAAGGTAGTAGTCCAAAGTTACACAAGTAATGAATAGCAAAGCCAAGGTGCAGACAAAAGTGTGTCTGATTCCAAAGCACATACTCATAGTTCTATAACAGACAAAAGTCTGTCTGATTCCAAAGCACATACTCATAGTTCTATAACTATGTCTCTATGTTGATAGAACTTTACAATAATAAGACATTCCTAAAAATCACAAAGATTAATTACATTATAGCCTAGTCTCAATATATGCTGGAGTATGATATTTTAAGTATTATAGCTCAAATTTAATATATTTTATATTTCACTATATGTTGAAAATCACAAGCAGCCTTGAAGATTTTACATTCTTGAGTACTCACAAATTTTTCAGTTTATGTGTATATGTGTGTCTTGGGATTTGAACTTGGAGCCTCTTGCTCAATTCAGCTTTTCCCACTCAAAGCTGGTGCTCTCCACTTGAGCCATGACTCCAGTTGTGGAATTTTGCTGGCTAATTGAGAGATAGAATCTTTAGGACTTTTTTCCCTGCCTGGCTACAAGAATCTTGACCCTCATATCTAAGCTTCCTGAGTTGCTAAGATTAGAAGTGTGAGTGAGCCCTAGGTACCTGGCCAATTCACCATTGTCAAATTTAAATGAAGGTATATAAAGCACATACGGTAAAAAGTACTGTACTAAAATTCATATGGATCCTTTAAGATTTTGTATGAATAAATAAAACAGTGGTCCACAAAGACTAAAAACTACTTGCCCTTTTAAAAATAAACACAAAGGAGAAAAAAACATTAAAAAATAAGTTAATTTCTTTACAAAGTATGTCCCCTTTTGGAAAAGAAATTATCACTAGAAACTTTCTTTCAATGTCAAGTCCACCTAGCATCATTAACCTTAAAATGATTTTATACATTATTTCTGTGACCATCTCTATTACATCAGAATAGTTATACATACATATACAGTATTAGCTCACATACAATAGAAGGCCTGGAGACATGGCTCAACAGTAAAGTATTTGACTAGCAAACACAAGGCCCTGGGCTCCATTCCCATCAGTCAATCAAGCAATGACAAAGTAATAAACTGTCAAGTATCTAGTCACGTGTCACACATGGTACCAGTCCTGTTGTACATTTTATCTAATTCCATCTACTCTGAACAATCCGTGAGATAGGGATTATTACTCCCATTTTACAGATTCAAAAATCCCCCAAATTTAGTAATCTTAAATAATTCTATTCACAGCTTTCAAATTCTGATAGATATTACATTCAAATGGGAGCCAATTAATTTCAATTCCTCAGGGAGTGACAGAATCTTTGGCACTGCCAAGAGTTGTCCCAAAGACTGGAGAGAGCCAATATGACAGCTGTCCCAGCATGCTGCACAGCTGAGGACGAAAAAGCCCTACAGATCTCACACCCAACACAAGGCTAGGGCAGGAGGTCACCAGCTTCACTGTGCCATGGAGAAGAACGGATTGTGCAGCCTTCTGCTTCAGCACCAGCCCAATGCAGCTTAAAGCCACAAGAGAGGATGGTGCCCAGCCACAGAAGAGGAATTCACCCGGCCCACTCCTTCTTGGGTTAAAGAATAGAATCTAAGGCACCTTCTGGTGGGAAAAACGAAAGCCCAAGCATGAACTTTAGCAAAGCCTCTCTGGTACATTTTCGATAAATATTTTGGAAGTGATTATATTTAACTTCTCCCTTATCTTATTAACATTTAAATATGTTCAGTGCTTATTAAAAATAAAAACAAAATATTTTTCCCTCTAACTCCCACTCTGCTTACCATTCATCGAAGACAGTCTTTTTTGTTTGTTTGCTTGCTTTTTTTTTCATTTTTTTTACTTGGCACATAAAAACTTTTAAATTAATTTAATTATGGCATACATTATAAAAATGTGATACATACATCAATCGTACAAGCTTTTTTTAAAATTTCTATCACACTTCCTGACCTCCCTCTCACTCACTCACTCCATGCACTGACTTCGCTACTCAACTGGACAAGTGCCTTTGTCAAGGTCATTATTACTTGTGCCTGGGAACTCCAAAAGCTCTGAAGGCCAGACCAAGTGAGGTTAGATATTTTTCTAAGGCAGTTCCATAACTTGTGGGAACAAATACAAATTGAGAATAAGCATCTTGTCTTAGAAGAAAAGGATTTTTTTTCATTTTTGTTCTATGACCTACATCTCTCTCAACAAGTTATGTTGTTTTTCCACGTTTTATTTGCTACTTATTGTGTAGACTCTCATTGGTACCCAAGATGCCCAGGTGATTCAGTGTGTAGAGTATAGGCTCAATCCTATTTCTCTTGTATAGTACCCAAACATTGCCAGGGTAAAGAGCAGTCCCAGGCTTCAGAAGCAGGGGGTCAGCTGAGATCCTGTCCCAACAAAGTAAGAAGTGCCCAGTGGCTGGACCATGGAGCAAATACCTCTGTCCCATCCAATTTCACTTACAAATACAAAGACCTAAGCCATTCAGAATTTCAAGACGGAAAGCACACAAGAGTAAATCCAACTACTGGGGCTAGTGATATAGCTTAGTGTTAGAGCACCTAGCTTTCCCATAGGCCTGGGCCCCACCCTAGCATAATAATAATACCAAGAAAAACAACAACAACTAAAAAACAATACAGATTCCCTTCTAAGCAGGATACCTCCTGCAGTTGCACTACTCTTCTAGCCAGGCTACATATAATCACAATCATGTCTGCATAAAACAGCAGGGTCCAAAAATACTTTGTCTCATTTTAGCCTCACAATAAACTTACAAACACATTGTACAGGTGGAAACACTAAGTCAGAAGTGAAGCCCACTGCCCAACGCCCTAAAGAGCAGGTGGGCCAGGGCTCTCACTGCAATGTCCTTCTCAAGGAAACAGCAGGCAAGGCAGGATGTACAATGACCATTTGTATACCTGGGCCACTGGTTTAGTTGTTAGGGGGAAATGGCTTCTGTCAATTCTTGTCAGATATTTTTTTAACTCAATCAACTTTTGTTTAACAGTCCAAAATTCAAGGCCCATAGATTAACATGTAAATGAAGAGGAATTAATAGTTGAAAACTTATTTTGTTCCCCAATTTCTCATTCAACAGACACCTTAAATCACCAACTTGGCCCTCCCATCGCTGGGAGCTGGGAACAAAGGATTGTAGAGCCAGCAGATGAGCCATACTCCACAGGGAAACAATGTGAGGGCTGGTTCCTTAATTGAATTGGGGGAAAGCCCATTTGCATGCCAGAGAGGGTGAAGAACTGGTAAGATGGAGTTACCCAAATGACTCTTCTCTTCAGCAAAACTCTTCTTTACCCCAGGCCACATATTTCTATAGTTCAATGTTTCCCCATAGTGAAACTGCAGCTGATCTTCCTTGTGTTATCAGAGTACCTTCTTTTGAGAATTAAACTCTTCACTCACTTCAATTTCCTAATTCAGTCATACAACATTCTCCCCTAAAAGTAAGAGCAGTGCTTTTTGGTTGAACTAATACGCATTTGTTACAAGCTTTCGTGGTGTCAACCCTTCACACTGGCTGATCACCCAGAAAATACCCAAGGAAAAGGAAGTGCAATTGCATGTTAGATCCGAATGGCACAATCTCTCGGCTCACTAGAGCAGAATTTCACTAATACACTGGTCACAGGCTGTATTACCAGCTCTTTTTATCCTATCTCTAGGTAGAAAAGCCATAATTTAAACTGACAGCATTACTTGTCATGAAGTCTGTGGGTTTACAATTTCTAAATGTCAGTTTGAACTTCTGACTAGTTCCTTAGAGCACTACTGTTTGTTTCTAAATGAGGCGACTTGTCAGCTCTGCATACATAAAAGCAGTTAATCAGCAATTTGCAGTGCAACACAAGGAGGAATCACTGCTGTGCTAATAGTGATCCCACCAAGCCCCTCCAATTAGGAAAGAAAGCCTTGTCCTGAGCCATTATATCCTCATCTATCACAAAATTCATCCTCCTACTCAATAGAGGAAATTTTTCATTCCCAGGAACTTATTATTTTGAAGTAATTGTTTGCATTCAGCCTGAGCTCCCCATGGCCCAGTGGCCCATAGCAGAGAACCCCCAGGCTGGGATGGGGTGAGGAGCACTGTGAGTCCTGACCTCCTGCTTGTGGCCCATGCAGCTCCCCATGGGTCCTTACTTTTGACTTGGTCCTGGTTTACATCCCATTTCTCCACTGTCTATGCAGCATTCACATGCCCTGTCCCAGCTCCTAAATACTACAGGATGGGGTCGTATTTGAGAAGTACCCTGGTTCTCTGCCCACTTATGTTACATAGTTAATTTAAGCTATACAACAAAATAAATACCTGAGACATTGATAGCAATAGCTCCAATGTCAGATTATCTTAATAAGAATATCCCTTTAAATTGAGCAAAGAAAGGGGTGACATTGTCCAAAAAGAAATGTATTCATAGCCAGGCACTGGTGGCTCATGCCTGTAACCCTAGCTACTCAGGAGGCTGAGACCTGAGGATTGCGATTTGAAGTCAGCCTGGGAAGGAAAGTCCAGGCAGGAAAGTCCGTGAGACTCTTGTCTCCAATAAATGACTTGGAAAAAACCGGAAGTAGCACTGTGGCTGACGTGGTAGAGTGCTAGCCTTGAGCAAAAGAAGCTCAGGGGCAGTGCCCAGGCCCAGAGTTCAAGGCCCAGGACTAGAAAAAAAAAGAAAAACACCAAAAAACAGAAATGTATTCATTACATGACTTACAAAACAGTAATTCCCCTGTATAACACCTTAATAATGGCAATAAAATTCTATTAAAACATACCCCCATAAGGATAAAAATAATTTTAATAGTAAAATAATTTTAATAGTAAAAGTTTTAAGGTATGAGCTGTGAGACTCTTACCTTCCATTAACCACCAGAAAACTGGAAGTGGCAGTGTGGCTCAAGTAGTAGAGTACTGGCCTTGAGCTGAAGAGCTCAGAGACAGCGCTCAGGCCCAGAATTCAAGCCCACAACTGGAAAAAAAAAAAATTTAAGCCTATGCAGTGAATTTTATGGATCACAATTATTAAAGAGTAATAAAAGAAGTCTAAAGGACTTCTCTTGCATCATCCTAGTGGCTAGGTTAGGTGTCAGAGAGAATCATATCAGGGGCTTGACTGTGGGCTTATACTTTGCCCATTTACAGAACATCTTTACCTATGCCGCCTCTCCATCAGATTGTAAACTGCTTGAGTAAATTGGTGTAGTGATTGGGTCAAGGAAAACAGTCAGCAGTCACCCAGCCAATGTCTGGAAGTCCATTCTTCCTCATCTGAGACATAATGTACTGGAGTTAGAAAGCAAATGCTTCTATATATGCTTCCGAGTTTTTCTTAGTAACTAAGACATTGGAGAGGAGGGAGAAATCTTTTCTGGATCCAGCCACAAACACCTCGTTGTCAGACAGCAAGTAGTGAGTATATGGCAGTACCAAGAAACAACATGACTCATGGTACAGCCAGGTGCCACTTGCCAGCCAGCAAGAAGTATACTATGGTAACCAAGGATGCTATGTTTAGGGGTTACCATAGGCCACACTACTAGTCCCCATTCAACACAGGGGAAATTCTGTTAGCACCAGGCCTACATGTGTCTTCAAAACCATCTGGCCCAGGATATGAGAGTGCTGGTTCATAGCTTTGGCCTGAAGGTGCATGCTCAGGCAGCAATGTACAGGTGATTACTGAGGTACCATATGTCTTGATATCATCCCTTTTTTTTTTTTGTCTATTGTGGCCCTGAACTCTGGACCTGGGTGCTATCCCCTCAGCTCTTCAGCTCAAGGGTAGCACTCTACCACCTGAGCCACCGCACTACTTCTGGCTTTTTCTGCTCATGTGGCACTGAGGAATCGAACCCAGGGCCTCATGCATGCAAGGCAAGCACTCTACCACTGAGCTACCTTCCTAGCCCCAATATCATCCATTTTTAAAGCTTCCCTTCACCCCTCTCCTATTTATTTACAAAAGAGAAAAAATTAGGGACCAGAAGTCACTTGCCCAGGGTGACATGAAGCTAGCACAGTTAGGTCTGATTGAAACATATTGGAATCTTAATCTAAACCTTTCAACTCTCTACTCTCTCCCATTCTTTCCCTGCTACCATCCTCTCCTTCATCCTCATCCTCATCATCAACATCATCATTATGAAATACCAGTATCTTTCTTCACCCAAAGTCACAAGTCCAAGATAGGAAAATAGATTTAAAAGGACCAGCTCTAAAAAAATCAAAGTGAAAAGGAAGACAAAAATACATGTACCAGGAGCCTGGGGTCTGCCTCAAATGAAAGACCATCTGCTTAGCACAGGTCCTGAGTTCAAGTTGCACAATCACCAAAACGCATGTGCCAGCATCCTGCCCACTTAACTGAGTCAGGAGCCTCTTCTGGGGTTCTGGGTAGAAGACTGTGAGCTATGTTTGAACATGGAGATCTCTTTCCTTGAGAGCTTGCAATAATTCTAGCTTTAAACACTAATTTAGATTCACAGCATTTTTACATGAAGTTACTATCCTCTAAAATATCAATAGAATATATGTTTGGGGTAGCAGGTGCTTTTGAAAGCTAATTCCTCTACTTAGTTTTCATGTTAATTTTGTGTGTGTGTCGGTTATGGGTCTTGAACTCTGGGCCTCGACACTGTCCCTCAGCTCTTCAGCTCAAGGCAAGCGCTCTACCACTTGAACTATAGCGCCACTTCCGGTTTTCTGGTGGTTTATTGGAGACAAGGGTTTCACAGACTTTCCTGCCCGGGCTGGCTTTGAACCGTGATCCTCAGATCTCAGCCTCCTGAGTAGCTAGGATTACAGGCATGAGCCACCGGCACCTGGCTTCATGTTAATTTTTAAACAAAGTCCAATGTTCTCAAAGGTTGGTGCAGAGCTAACCTTCTCAGTAAGAATCAGCACAAATGAACAGCTCTTATGTGACTTACTTAGCTGATATTCAAAATTAGGAAATAAGTCCATGAACTGATGAACAGTTATAAAACAGAAGCATCATTCCAAAAAGCTTAGCTAGCAAAACAACAACAACAACAAAAGTACACTACCCTCAAAACACAGAAACAAGCTTTGGGAAATTATTTATAGCAGAAAACATTTATGAGATTACCACATGCAAACATAAGCCATCCATCTTTTTCCCTTGGGTGACTCTTTTCATTAGTGCTAATGGGCTCAAGGCCTCTATTTAGAGGCTATTTCTGCAAATGTTTGAAGAGCACAATCTTGTTCTCTTTGGATAAGTCCATTCTTGTGAATGAAATCTATGTGTTGAAATTAACACATGTACATATGCATATCTGTGTATTTCTTCTCCTCTTCCTCATTTGAATTGTATCAGTTCCATTACAAAAAGAACCAAAATTAGATCCTATACACATTTTTAATTAAATCTCTTTTCATCAATATTAGGGATTTTTAAAAAGTGGTTATCACCTGAAGTTGCCTAAAACAATAAACAAAACATAGCACATGCCACCAAATATTTCTTAAACATCTATATGCACATGGTTAAACGCTAAATAGGATATAAAAATGGACCCCAAAGGAAAGCATGGTGACTGAACTCAACCACTTCCTTCCATTCTCTCTCTATGCAGATGGGTTAAAATACCATTCTCAACATACTGTTGTTAACATACTGTCTTCTGCTACTTTCCCATGTCATTTGCTAACTGCTGGGAGCTCGGGGCTCATACCTGCAATCCTAAATACTCAAGAAGCTGAGATCTGAGGATCGTGGTTTAAAGCCAGGGCAGGAAAGTCTGTGAGAATCTTATCTCCAATTAATTACTCCCTTCCCCTCCCCCCAACTCCCCACACATATACCAAAAAAAAAAAAGCTGGAAGTGGAGCTGTGGCTCAAGCGAAGTGTTAGTGCACTAGCCTTAAGCACAACAGCTCAGGGACAGCGCCTAGGCCGAGTTCAAGTTCCAGACCCAACACTCACAGACACACACAGA
Organism: Dipodomys ordii; assembly: GCF_000151885.1. Classification (NCBI taxonomy): domain Eukaryota; kingdom Metazoa; phylum Chordata; class Mammalia; order Rodentia; family Heteromyidae; genus Dipodomys; species Dipodomys ordii. The sequence goes on along the minus strand of NW_012267239.1, from coordinate 4,487,737 downwards.
AACAATGTCAAATTTCTATGCTATGAAGTTGACACTCAGGCAAAGTTCTTCGCTTCCATCTAAGATGGCCTATAGCTATATCGTACTCTGCTCAGAAAGGCAAACTCAATTCAATCTAAACAACAATGGGGGGGGAGGGGGGATGTTTGTGTATGTGTGTATGCTGAGTCTTGAACTCAGGGCCTCATTCATATTCTCATGGGCTTTTTTTACTAGGCTCTGCTCTACCACTTAACCACACCTCCAGTTCTACCTTTTGATGGTTAATTAGAAATAGTTTCTTGGGCTTTCTTGCCAGAGCTAGCTTCATATCACAATTCTCAGAACGCAGCCTCCTAAGTAGCTAGGTTTACAGGTGTGCGCCACTATCACCCAGCTAACAGTTTTCTCTTGAGACAGTCATTTATAATTTCCTCCTTCTTTCAGTCACCACTTTCAACATTTTCTTATTCATGTCTAGCCACTGTGATACAAAAATGAATTAGTCATGATCCCTTGTCCTATCTTAGATAATAGCTACTAGGAAAGTTAGGTATAAAGATAATCTCAATAAAAAGTAACAAATAGTGAATAGAGAGGTCAGTCTCCAGTGCTTTGGTGACTCAATAGAGAGTTTAATTAATTTAGGCAGTGGGAGGTTAATAGGCCCAACAAAGGAGCTGCTTCTCTGCCTAGGCAGAGGTATGTAAGGTAATGGCACAGTTGGAAACAGAGAGCAATGCCACGCTGCTGAAACGGGAAGAGACAAGTTATGGCAGGAGAGGAATATGGAGAGTCAAATGAGGGCTGGTTTGTCAAAGGATCTTGGCGTTTATCTATTCTTTGTTTTTACAATACTAACCAGCACAGCAAAAGGGCAGATGTGCAAATTAGAAAATCTACTTTTTGGTAAATGTACAAAAGCAAATACAATGGAAGAAAGGACAGGCTTTCCAACAGAGAGTGCTGGAACAATTGGATATCCACATACCTAAAATAAAATAACATAATAATGTGAATGACAGAGAATAGAGATCCATACCTCATACAAAATACACAATCAAATAAGACCACAGACCAACTATAAAACCTAAAAGTATGAAACTTCTAGAAGAGAAAAAAGAAATCTTTGTGACTTTGGGTTGATAAATATTTCTTACACATAACACCAAAACACAATCTATAAAATAATAAATCAATAAATTAGACACCATAAAAATTAACAATTAGAATGTTGAAAGGAGTGACATTGATCAAGATGCATTGTATACATAAACTGTTTTGTTAAATAGCAACTCCTTTTATAAGTACTTCAGTAAAATAAAGCAGAATATTTAAAACTAACATTGTTGTTCCTTAAAAGACAATCAGACAAATAAAAAGACAAGCCACAGTGTGAAAACAAAAACAGCTTTACAAAGTATATGTCTAACAAAGGATTATGTTTGGGGTACAAAGAATTCTCAAGATTCAACAATAAGAAAAAAAACAGCAAAACATTAGTAAAAGATTTAGATACTTCCCCAAAAGATATATAGATACCAAAGAAGCACATGAAAATATGCTGAAAATTTTTAGTCATTAGGGAGATGCAAATTAAAAGCACAAAGAGATATGACTATATGTCTATGAAAATGGCTAAAATTACACGACTTGGACATTGCTGCTAATAGCAGTCTTATTTGTAAGAACCCTCAAACTTAAAAAAAAACAAAAGCCCAGTAATCAAGCAATGAATCAATAAATTGTGGTTTATCTATCTATACATAGTTTTGTGAACAATAAGGAAACAAATCTCAAAATAAATAGGCTGAAGGACAGAAGCCAGACACAAAAAAGAATATATACTGCATGATTCCATTTACATAAAAATCTAGAAAACACAGCCAATGTGTGGTGACAGGAAGGAGACTAGTTGTCTGGAAGGACATATTAAGAGGGATCTCAAGAAAGGACCAAGAGGTACACAAAATACTCTTGGAGGGTAGCAGATGGTCATTGCCTCAATGGAGATGATGATTTCATCAGCATAGACCTTGGTAGAATTGATCATATTGTAACTTTAAATGTATACAGTGTTTTATATATATGTATGTATGTATATGTACACACACATTAAAGCTCAATAAAGCTTTTTAAAAGTTATACTAAAGTAGTAACAATGATTGTCATTTCTACCCTATTTACATTCTTCTTTGCAAGAGACCTGAATAAGTAAAACAGTACAATACAGTCTGCATCTTCAGGTATTTTCTATATCTTTGGTAAATTCCAAAGATGAAGTGAAGAGAGTAGACAAGGAAGAAGGGATCATGCTCTATAGATACCTCCAAAAGAAATCTGGTGTCTATATGGTAGAAATCCAGTATCTGTATGGTAGAGATCTGCTGTCAATATGGTAGCTGGGCTGCAGGTTGCTATCCTGATAACTTGATGTTCCATGACTGGAAAATTGTAATAATTCACAGTAGCTTTCTTTTTAAAACAATTACTTTTCCAATGTTAGGGATCAAACCCAGGGCCTTTCATATGTGAGGCAAATGTTCTATACTCCTAGCCCCAAAATCATTCTTTTGAAATCTTTTCACTACAGTAATGAAAGACTGCAAACAATGTTTCTGTCTGCTACAGTAGTACTGTGAATCACACTTGAAAATGTGCATCATGACATGCAAATACTATGTCTAGTAAGATGCATACTTGAACTGATAGAACAACATGAAAAACATTTAAGAGAGTATGAGACTTAAAAGTGCTTAGCAACACCCACTTCAGTGTTTTACAAAAATAGATTAACAAAATAAATACCCTTCAATACTTCCATTTTCCATCTGTATGTACTGCAACACACACACACACACACACACACACACACACAC
>NW_012267239.1:4416195-4484409 GCF_000151885.1 Dipodomys ordii | reverse complement strand
ACACACACACACACACACACACACAAACTGTCTCTTCACTTAGGCTGAAGATGATCCTTGAGTAACTAAAATCTTGGCATTTCTGCCTTCATTTTGCTCCTTCTATCACCTTGGATTCTAGGAACAAGTCTGATAGATACACATCTTGTAACAACCATCAAAATAACCACTAGGAGCTACAACTTTTTTTTTAAACAACAAACACCCCTCCCAACCTAAGACATTGACCAACCCAGTCACAGTATTCTTTTTTTTTTTTTTTGGGTCCAGTCGTGGGGCCTGAACTCTGGGCCTGGACGCTGTCCCTCAGCTCTTCAGCTCAAGGCTAGCACTCTACCACTTGAGCCACAGTGCCACTTCCGGCTTTTTTTTCTTTTTGCTTATGTGGTGCTGAGGAATTGAACCCAGGGCCTCAGGCATGCAAGGCAAGCGCTCTACCACTGAGCCATCTTCCCAGCCAGTCACAGTATTCTTAGGTACACAGAATGACTAACTGTGTATGCTTTTTTCAAGTCCACTTTTGTCTCTTCCCTGTCAGGGCCCTGAAGACAGGGCTAAGGAAGAGGGTCTTCTGTCTTCCTGACAGTTCTTATTAAAGCTCCTTTCCTGCTTTTCACTATTGCCTCTTCATTTGGTTTTTGGGGTTACATCTAATTTGTTGGAACCCCTAGATTAGGCCTGTAGTCTAATAGTTCAGTAACAAGCTGATGCACTTTAGGTCTGTATCAAGAGGTAAAAAAGGTCCTTTGACTTTTCAAAGAACTACTCCCCCCCACCTCTCTTCCCCCTACCCCATCACTCTCTGGTCAGTCATGGGGCTTGAACTCTGGGTCTGGGCACTGTCCCTCAGCTCTTCACCTCAAGGTGAGTGCTCTACCACTTGAGCCACAGCACCACTTCTGGCTTTCTGGTGGTTAATTGGGATAAGAGTCTCACAGGGACTTTCCTGCCTGGGTTGGCTTTGAACCGTGATCCTAAGATCTCAGCCTCCTGAGTAGCTAGGATTACAGGCATGAGCCACCGCGCCTGGCTTCAAAGAACTACTTCATAGAGTATCCATTGTTTCTTGTCTACCCTAAACCATTCTTGCCAAAAGAGAAAAAACACCCACCTTTTTGTAAAAGTCAAAATTGTAAAGCTAATATAGCTCTAGTGTTTATTGACAGTACTATGATCTGGTATACTGGTAAGATATTTGGCCCCATTTTTTTCCCTTCAAGTTCTCTTTTCCAGATAAATGTCCCTGAGCAGACAGTTCAAGAGAAACCACTCTGGCTATAGAACTGCATTCACAGAGTTCAGAAATATACTACAAGTTGGGGAGGGGCGTACTTATTTTTAACATAGAACTCTCTCACTTAGGGAATGGCTCGGTATGTGCTCTGATGGGTCCCCAATAAAGCTGACTTTGAAAGCCATTAGCTGGGTAGCTGGTGATGGAAAAAGCCAAGTTTTGTCATTTGTACAGAACTCTTTGAAAAAGATTATCCTGTGTGATCCCTTGTAACAAGTACTATAATTAGATTAGTACTAGACCATTCAAAAGAAAAGATTGGGGGCTAAAATAGACTGCCCTCTTTATACAGTCCATGTACTTCAGAGAAATGGTCATGTTTTAAAAATGAAGCAGCAGGTTCTTCAAAGATTCATGCTTAATTTAAAATATCTTTCATCAGCCTTGAAAGAAATGTCAACACTGCCAGCTAGCTCATCTCCTTTTCTAGAATGTAATAAAGATTTACAGAAGTAAACAAAACCTAGAGAACAAGCTGGATTTGGCTTTTAGCAATTATATAAAATTCTCTCTCCTTAAGGAATTCACAAGGCACAGAGAAAATTATTGCCTGTAAGAAGCTTACGGGATATCCATGAACACATCATGGACATGAGAAGAAGTCGTAGACAGGCTTCCTTTTACATTAGGGCTGAATTCTCACTGAAAATCAAAAGATATCCTTTTTGCATTGGTCCTACTGCTTTCACCACCACCATCACCCCCCCGCCCCCGCCCCCCATCTCTAAATGCATACCCGGCTTTGTCAGCTCTGTCCTGGCCCAGGAGGCCAGCCTCAGTGGACAGCTAGACTCTCCTGCCTCCTGGCTGAGCTCAGCTAATGGAAGGCAATACCAAGAGTAAGCGCCACATATGTTTCCAAGACCGTGATGTCTTGTACTCGAATTAGCAGTATGTCCATTTAGAGATCCTAAGAGTAAAGTAGTGGAAGTGGTGCTGTGGCTCAAGTAGTAGAGCACTTGCCTTGAGCTGATAGAGCTGAAGGACAGCACCCAGCCCCATGACCAATAAGAACAACAACAACAAAGAGTAAAGAAGTATCCAAAGTATCCAATGTACCAAGAAGCCAAAGACTCTCAGCTGGGCAGTTTCAACCTCAGAAAAATGTGTTGTTGAATTCTGCACTCAGGTAGTGAAGGCTCCAAAATGTAAACTACATCAGATACCAACCAAATAATGATGAGGGGGAAAAATGAGTAGTGTGTTCTAAAGACTATTCTTCATATCCATTAGTTTGAATAATTAAGAGATGATTGTAATATATCAATGAATCTTCAAATTAAACTCAGAACCTAGCAGATCTAGCCCTGTGTCACAGAAAAAGAAATTTATATTTTTGTGAGGAAATGCTGCAACCAAGAATTTGAACCAAACAGCTGATATCTGAAACATTCCATAGTTAATGGTAAGAACTCAGTTAACAAGAGTCTTGGCAACCAGCTAGCTAAACATTCTTGTTTCATAGGTGAAGAACTTCATGTCAAGGATCAAATAAGCAGTTCAAAGAATCTTATCAGACTAAGTCTTGAAGGAATACAGAAGTACAGCTTCTTGCAAGGAAAGGATTAAATCTGGTAGAGGAATTGAAGCCTAAGGATTCTGAACTAGCATTGTCATGCCTAGTAATAACCAAGCCAGCCTGTGGGATCACACATGTGCTTTTCTAGTACATTTAAAGGAACCTGATTGCCTCCAGAAAGATGGCAGTGTCCAATGTGAATTAAAATCCAGACAACTGAGAGGGGTAAGGTTTGGAGGGGTGTGAGAGAATGATGAAAGTAATTATATTGATCAAGATGCATTGTATTCATAAACTGTTTTGTTGAATGACAACTCCTTTGTATGTGTACTTGAAGATAATTTTTAAAAAGTTACAAGTCAGGCAATTCCCCGCCTGCCTGGCATTGTTTCTCATATCTGAGCACAGAGAGAAGGAAGGGACTGACTTAGACACTGAAAGAGACACTGACTTAGACAGAAATATATTGTCGTCAATCTTCTTTCTTGAAGCTTGCACTGTCCCTGGCTACAAATGAGCAAATATTCAAAGTAACAACTTACCTAAATCATCTGATTTTCTGAGTAAAGTGTGTGTGTGTGTGTGTGCACGTGTGTGTGACACAGAAGAGAAAAAGGGAAAAAAGGACATGCTTTGGGTGTGCTTTGTCTCTCCCTCAAGCTGAAATGTAACTGCTGCTGTAATGGTGCTGGGAGGTGATGAACATATATAGTATTTGGGTCATAGAAGCAAAGCCCTCCCAAATGGATTAATGCTTTTCTCTATGGACTTGGGTTAACTGCTGCAAAAGCAGGCTTTCTCTTGATTCCTCTCTTTCAAGTACCCACTTGCCTCCCACTCCCACCATGTACAGAGCAATATAAGGCCCTCATCAGAAGTTGAGTGGATGCTGGTGCTATAGGCCTAACACCCAAAATAAACATCTTCTCTTTGAAATAACCTGTCCTGGGTACTCTGTGTTATAGCAACAAAAACAAGATTGAAGACTTAAGATGGAAGGGAAGCCTCAAAAGACAGAGATGCTGGAATTAGAGAGAAATAGAAAAGAATGAGAAAGGAAGACATACAGAGAAGGAAAGAAACAGGAGTAATAGAAGCAGAGATACAGAGACAGCGGCATCTATGCGTCAAGAACCAGAGACACCAAACTAAAAGAGAGTGAGGGGAATAAGTAGCTAAGCAACAGCAGAGAGTCTTGCCCAATCCTGTCCAGCCCAGTGGTATCAGCACTGAATGACAGTTTGTTAGAAGGTGGAGGTTCAGGTTTGGCTCTTTGAATTTACCTTTTCAGACTATTACTATAGGATTCAGGTGTGACACTACAGATCTCATGAAAGCAGAGGAGGAGATACTGCTATGTGCAGTGCCACAAGGTCCAATACTTAGAAACCCCAGGATACACTAACTTCATCTCAGGCTAGAAAGTCCATAGGCCTGCACACATCCGGCCTAATCACCCTTCTTTTGGGTTCACAAGTAGAGTTAATAATAGAACCATTTGTTTCTATAGAGATTTTCTTTCCAGGGTTCAGAAAACAAGAAAATCAAGACTGACTGACAAAAGATCATCCTATTGATCATCCTTTATTGGAAAATTTCTGAGCAGTTAGTACTAAGAACTTATAATTTCCTTTTTTTAAATTTAAGATGTAGACCTATCCCATGGACATATGTATTTTAAATCTCTGCATTTCAAACATAGTAAATGTACAGCAACCTCACTACAGGATGTTTAATTAAACAGGCATGCAATTAGAGGAGCTTCAATGTAAAATTGCTGCTGCTTGGAAACTCCAGCATTTCCCACAGCCACAAGGCAATCTCTCAATCAAGTTCCCTGAACGCTCCACCAGCTACCACTTTACCTTCCCATGTCTCTATTGTTTATAGTTGTCATGTTATTTTTTTATAAACTGGAAGGAAAGAAGTATGAGATACTGATGTCTACTTTATCCAAGTGTACACCCTCTGTCATATATACAGGTTACAATAACTCAAATGAGCCTCTCAAATGCTGATGGTCAACCAATCTCAACAGCCCCTCAATCTTGACAACACAACCCAGGTAACAAATATCTAAAGTGGGGAAAAAAAAAAAACACAAGATCTGTGTTGTCAAGGCACAAACACAGTTAGGAAAATGAGGCTATAAGTCTCATACTGAATGACCAAATGACCTTGGACAAGTCATTTCCAACCTTAGGGATGCCTCCATCTTTTACGAAGGCAACAATCTTGAACTCAGCAAAGGTCCAGGGGGAAAGAATGCCACACATAGGTAGTAAAGCAGGAAGAGCAAGACAATGGGTAAGAAACACTGTTTGTCCCTAAAGATCACTTTACATTCTAGAATGAACTTCACACTATGTACTGACTCCTTTTACTTATTCTAGGAACAAAAATTGATCTAGGTACTGTGCCAGCTACTTGAGATGCAGAAGAAATCAAAATACATGCTAAATTTTATTCCTACTTTACTAGTGAAAAGGAAATGGAGCATGTGGGCTACCTGATTTGTTTTTACTCCTCCAGGCACTTTATGAAGCCCTTCATATGATACACAAATGTTTGGTTTATAAGGAATGAACACATCAAGGAGACTCTAGATCCTTGTAGAGTAGCACTTAGCATCCTGGGTGTTCATTATGTAGCTACTGGCAGAAGGTGGAGAAAAAAGATGAGATCAGAGTCTGCACATTACAATCTCATCTCCAAAAACATCATATCTGTATTAAGTATCTTAATTATGACAGCAAGTGCCATCGAAGAAACATTCATCTCTAAAGAAATGGGTTTTGCAAATAAGCTTGTTTAACAGGTAATTATGAAGCACATAATCATAGCCAAGGAAATAAATAATACTACCAAAGAACTGTACTGAGTTTACATGGTGATTTGACCAAAACAATATGGACAGCAACCCTCTGTCCAAGTCCACAAGCAATAAATCTCAATCAAAATTCATCAACACAGTAACTGTAACCCCTCTGTACAGCATCTTTACTATAAAATAAAATAAAAATTCATCAACATAGACTCCAGGAAGGAATACAACTTTTGTCATACAAAATAATATTTATCCAAATGAACTCCAGGAAATGAAAACAAGAGCTTTTTTTCCTTTTTGCTGTTTTTATTTTCTTTTTGTTCCATTTGGTCATGTATATGTCTTTGGGAATATAAGGAGAGGCACAGAAATGGAAGGCACAAAGGGTGAACCAATGCAGCAAAGGTACTCACTGGACATTATGTTGAAAATTAACTATATAACCTGTTGGTGGAGATGAAAGGGAAAAACTGGGAGAGAGCAAGGGAAGGGGTGACATTGTCCAAAAAGAAATGTACTCTTTACCTGACTTATATAACTGTAACATCTCTGTATATCACCCTTATTTAAAAGTTAAAAAAATTAAAAAGAAAATCAAGAAAAAATATAATCAATCAATGGCCACATATTAACCATGATAATTAACCATAGTTCAATACCCCAAAGAGAACATCTCCCTGCAAAGACACTATCGTGTAGGCAAAGCCATGAAATAGAAATTGAAGGTGCTTTTGTTTTGGTTCAGTTTTCTCTGAAAAGCAAACATGGGGAAAGCATCCTTTTTTCAAAGGGGCTACTTTTCAAAAGAAACTACTGAGGACATCCATCACGTGAACATTCAACTCCTTTCTTTGTTTTTAAATTCCATGTAAGCTATTTTGAGCTTACTGCTTTGATCAGATTTAGCTGTAAGTAATTATATTTAGTCATAGACATTTGATCTATAAATGGAATCTTCTAAAGGAATTACTACAACTTCCATGAAATTGGCAAATAGCAGCTCCATTTCATATGATTCTAGAAAAGCTTTGGTCTAAAAAGAAAAGGTAGTACATTTTTCTACAAAGAAGATACTCGGTTTCTAAATGAAAATCTCTCAGGAACATTGTAAAGACAGAATTATTATTAAGCAATTCCTTAACTAAATGTGTATTACTTACTTAATAATAAAATAATAAGTAATCTGCAAGTTGGGGATTTAAATAGCAAAATAGGTATTATATAAATAATATAAGCTGGGCACCAATGGCTCATTCCTATAATACTCTAGAAGCTGAGATCTGAGAATAGTGGTTCAAAACCAACCCAACCTGGGCAGGAAAGTCTATGAGACTCTGATCTACAATTGCCACCAAAAAGCCAAAATTGGGGCTATGGCTCAAGTGGTAGAGTGCTAGCCTAGAGCAAAACAGGTCAGGGGCAGTTCCCAGGCCCTGAGTTCACGCTCTAGGTCAGGGACAAAAACTAATATAATATATATACCACAGAAACCTAGAATTACTGGTACCAACCTAAAGCAAGAATTCTCTAGTACCTAGTCTAGTTATAGCCCTGCCATTTACTAGCTGCTTGGACAGATCATTCCTTATCATCTCTGAGTTTCTATTTCTTCACTAAAAATTAAAAACAATGATTCAGATAATGAGTAAGACACAAATGTATTTAAAGGCTCAGGTGTGGTGGCACATGCCTGTAATCCCAGCTACTCCAGAAGCAAAGCCAAAAGGATCATAGTTTGAGACTAGCTCAGCAAAATTAAGGAGACACCTTCTCTGGAAAAAAATAAAAATAAAAGATAGAGCACCTATCTAACAAGCACAGGCTCTGACACACACACACACACACACACACACACACAGATAAAAACATATGTGGATACATTCTGTAAACTGATATTAAGCAAGTTGTATGTTGGAAAGGCCACAAAAGGGAAAGCATGGCCTAGGAAGTTGGCATTAGCTACAGTGATTTCAGTTTTAGATCTCTAAGATGAACTTTACAACAGTTAGCATTTATTAAGCTCCAGGTATGTGACATGTTCTGTGTGAAAGAGTTTATGTATGGGCTGGGAAGGTGGCTCAGTGGTAGAGCGCTTGCCTTGCATGCATGAGGCCCTGGGTTCGATTCCTCAGCATCACATAAGCATAAAAAAAAAAAAAGCCGGAAGTTGCGCTGTGACTCAAGAGTGCTAGCCTTGAGCTGCAGAGCTGAGGGACAGCGCCCAGGCCCAGAGTTCAGGCCCCATGACCGGACCCAAAAAAAAAAAAAAAAAAGAGTTTATGTACACCTACTTGACCTAATTCTCCCACTCTCCCTGTGGACTGAGGCATTGCCTCGTTGCAGAAGTGAGGACTGGGCAGGTGGAATGAGCATGCTGCTGCAAACTGACAGGGAAAACGAGGAGCTGCCTCCAGGTTTGACTGCAGTATGAGATCCCAACTGCTGAGCTCTTCTTCTGACCCAACATCAAAGATGATTTCAAAGAAAATTACTACCTCTATATTAATTCAAATATTGAAAATGATGATTAGTCCTTGTAAAAAAAAATAATAGGACATGGAAGGAAAGGATGAAAAAATAGTCCCACTAACAGTACTTGCTTTTTATACTACAAATCAGTGAAGGAAAATCAAAATAAAACAGATTGTCTACTGATCCTGGTGTCCTAGACTGCTATGAGCCATGTATGGTATCCTCCTTTTTTATGTGCTAATAGTATCAGCAACCAACATACTAAGTATTTAGTATGTGCTGGCAACTGTTCTAAGTGCTAAGATAACTGTCCTGAAATATTATCTTATTCAGTCCTCAAAATCCGCGGTGTTGTATTCATTCTATTGATGAGTAACTTATAAGAAGATCAAATAAATGGCTCAGATTCTGCTTTGGCAGGATGGAATAACAGGAACAAAATTTCACCTACCAAATGGCTTAAATAACCAAAACCTTAAAGAAAACATAACAGTTTTGAGACAAGAAGCAACAAAGGACTGATGTCCCTGAAAAGAAGAAAGCAAGAGGGAATCTATATGACCACCCAAGCTCACCTCCTAGAGAGTTTTGAGACTGCAACTCTGGAAGGGGAACCCAGAAAAGAGCTTAGAGGTCCAAATGGTTGAGAAGACAGAGTCGGGTGCTCAGAGAGGCTGAAGGGGCTAAAGTTCAAGGGCAGAATACTGTACAACAGACAGGACATAAGATCAGACCATTTCCAAGCAACTTAGTAACAACCAAGTTCAAAAGTATTTCCTAATACAAGAATACCTACATATTAACTAAGAAAACAATGGAAGGGAGTGGAAGCCAGAGCTATAATCACAAGGTGACCAGAAGGTGCAAGAAGCCCTGGTGACAGCAGGCTGGCAGTCCTAGCACAAAAGAAACTGCAGCTCTCACAAGCCTTGAATTCAGCGTGGGGATTTGATCTGACAGTGACTCTACTTTTATTCTCAGATTGCTAGATCCAGATGCCATTTTGAGAGGGACTTTTTGTTTGAAACCCAGCTACTCTGTGGATTCTCAAGTCAGGGAGTGAGACAGGGCAGGGGAGGTACCACACAGATCTAATACAAAGTTTAAGCTAAGGCTAAATTTCTATAAGAACTATCAAAATTAAAGCGAGAGGATATAAACAAACTAAACAGATCTACAGATAAAGAAGGAATCAATAAGTCACTCAACAAAAGAGTAAATTATGTTATGCATATTTTAACACCATTCAACATATTTTTTTAAGCTGAAAGAACTCAGCAACAACTGACTTTCACCAGGAGAAATGCTAAATGAAGACTGAAAAAGGAAGGCAAGGAAAGTCACTTGAGGGGAAAAGACATCATGATGAAATGTAATGTGAAATACCGAATTGTATCCTAGAATCAAACAAGGACATTGGTGGGAGAATGTGAAAACTAAATGAGCTGCGATTTAGTTAATAGTATTGTTTCCATGCTAATTATACTATACTTATGCACAGATGCTAACATTCAAGGAAGTGAGGTGAAGGGTATACAGGAATGCTGTTCTAACTCTGAAACTTTTCTATAAGCCTCACATTATTTCAAAATAAAAAAGAATGTATGGTAAAGATTCCACTTCTGACAAAAGTCAAAGCTCTACAGCTAATTCAGATGAGCAAACACCAAAGTAAGCACACTTGGTGTGCTGTAGATGTGGTGGATTCTAGATAGAACTCATAGAAAGAGAAACAAATTTTTTGTCTATTTGTCTAAATGCAACAGAATATGCAGGATAATAAGGTCAGTTAATACTATTGGAACAGGGCAGGGAAAGTGGCTTAGTGGTAGAGTGCTTGTCCTTCATGCATGAGGGCCTGGGTTTGATTCTCAGCACCACATAAACAGAAAAAGCCAGAAGTGGTGCTATGGCTCAAGCACTAGAGCCTTGGGCTGAAGAGCTCGGGGACAGCACCCAGACCCAGAGTTCAAGTCCCACAGCTGACAAAAAACAAAAACCAAAAATCTATTGGAACAGTGAAAACTTATGGGTCTACACTCACAAAAAAAATTAAATATCTCCTAAACACATATAACAGTAAAAACAAATCCCCAAACTAACCCCATGATTATAGGAATTCAGATACTAAAGAATGTGGGAGAAATTAAGAATAAGAAACATGGCAGGCTGGGAAGGTGGCTCAGTGGTAGAGCGCTTGCCTTGCATGCATGAGGCCCTGGGTTTGATTCCTCAGCCCCACATAAGCAAAAACAAAAAAAAGCCTGAGTGGTGCTGTGGCTCAAGTGGTAGAGCACTAGCCTTGAGCTGAAGAGCTGAGGGACAGTGCCCAGGCCTAGAGTTCAGGCCCCACAACCGGACCCTCCCCCCCCCAAAAAAAAGAAACATGGCAATAAAGTATTGGCTTGCACAATTCTACATGCTAAGTGTAAGATCTAGTCACAAGTGAGCCTTTCTGCAAAAGAGTAATAATTTTCCGGTTAGATTTCCATAAAAGAAGAGTGTGATTTATTTACTTTTTCTCACTCTCTACAGTTCCTGTCCATGAGATCAAAGATAACTCTCAACCTTTTTAACCCACTTACTCTGAAACAGAAAAGCATGAAAGTGAAACTAATATTTATTGATCAGCTACTCTGGGCCAGGTCCTGTCTAAGTACTTGACACGTTGTCTGCCTTATAATCTTTTAATCCTCACTTATAATCTTCTATCCCCACTTTTACAGACGTGTGCTCTAGTCTTGGCTCTTCAAGTCTGTCACAAGGAAGGATTACCTAAATTACAACTTCGCTGGGATCTAAGAAGTTAACACCTGTAGGTTGTCACTTCTAGCCTTTGCTTCATACTTACCTTATTCAACCTACTACAAACTCCTACAAGATAAAAACAAACTTGGTATCTAGCTCATACATACAGAAGACATAAAGTTGTTGAAAAGAAGGACTAAACTAGAAAGACAAGCCATAAAAGTTTTTTACAGTGATACGATCTTTTTTTTTTTTAAGTACGCATAAGGAAACGCAGTGGAAAGAACAAACTAGAAATGTAGACTTTGAGGTCTGGTCCCAGGCTCCACCAACGATCAGCAGAGTGGCAATCCACACATCCCTCTCTATCTGAGATTCCCAGCTATTCCAATATAAATTAAAACATCTGCCCTTCTAGATTCAGCAGATTGTTATGAGAAATTAATGAGTTGCCTTAGGAGGCTTTTGGCAAACCTGAAGGAACTCACGTAAAGTTCCTGGTACAAGACCAGTGTCCAATGAGAGCAGCTCCTCCCTGCCCCCAGAAGGACTGCAGGAGGGAGCTGCCTTATTAGGAGATGGAGCCTCCCTGTCTGCAGCATTTCAGTAACCTGGCATTTTTCACTCTGATGATATTTTTTGTGGTATCCTACAAATGTTGGTACAGAGAGTGATTCATCATGTAAACTAAAATCACTGCTTACAAGGAAATGCAAACTGCAAATTACAGGGAGAACAGAGGCTTAAAAATGTACTTAAAAATAATAAAAACTCAAGTGAAGTCAGTTAATCCAATATTTTATTAGAAACTGGACCAACTCCAATTCTCTTAAGGGTACCACAGTTTGGTAACCAGATGTTAATACTAGTTCTCTGCCAAAGAAAACTGCAAGATTTAAAGGCTATTTTTTCTGATAAAAATTATGTTCTATTTATATTTGCAAACATATATTTCTCTGACACACCAATAGATTCGATTTTTTAAAAAGTAATCAAAGTATCCCTTCCATCTATTTTTTAAGGCATTCTAGAGGTATCCTGGCAGGAGGCACAGAGAGAGAACGTGCCCATTCTTTAAGCTTTGGCTAAAGTGCAAACTGGATACCAGTAGGCAGCCAACATTCATTCCGACTTACAGCTAAAAGATCAGCATTGCAGAACCAGCCCAGACCCCATGGCAGAGCTTAATTAGTCCATTGTAACAAACGACATGAGCCTCCTAAGGAGAAGGGCACCGGAGTCCTGAGAGAACGTGACTATTGGTATGATCCAAGCCATCAAAAGAAAGAAAATGAACCATCATCCAAACCAATCAAATTTCAAGGTAAAATATCTGCACCTTCCCTCAAGATACAAATATGAATATAGTAATCCACAGTACCAGAGTTGCAATTATGACAACTATGCCAGGCATATTGTTGTTGCTGTTGTTGTTGTTGTTGTTGTTATTATTTAGACTGATGTTTCCCACATCATCAGTGAAGCAGTCCCACTGAATCTCGAGGCTGTCTCTAATATAAATGAGGCACAGAGAATATGATATTCCCCTCCTGCCATCTTCAAAGTATAGATAACACAATAGATTGGATTCTTAGGGAGGATTGTCTGTTGATTTAACCTTTGATAATTCTTCATTGGTTATACACCACCAGTTAACAATCTAATGAGCAGAGGATAAGAATGCCTAACAACAGAGCAAATACATCTACATCCAGGGTAAATACCTTCAGCTTGGAGTCTTAATTATCTAATGGAATAAGAGCTAAAAAGTACAACATAAGACCAAATCCTATTTCAGAGACTTAGAGCAACTAGCCTTAATATTAACATCAAATAAAACAGTCTTGAAACCAAAAAGCAGCAAGGAATACAGAGGTAACATTGTTACCTCTGCAATAATAGAGATTTTTATAATTATTAATGGACAAATTCATCCAAAAGCCTAACTAGTAACAGAATTTCAAAGTACATGAAACTACATATTCTTACTACTGTGTCTCCCACTTTTCTTTTCATGAAGCATCTTGACCAAAACTTCTCTAAGCAAGATCACAAATGACCATTGATCAACTTTCTGTCTCATCTTACTTGATCCTTCCTCTCCCTGGAAACATGTTTTTCTTTTGGTGTCAAAAGCTGCATCCTCTTCAGTTTTCTAAAGTCTATCATCTTTCCATACAGGAATGGCAGAGGCAAGAGGCTGGATACAGAAAGAGCAATAATAGTCATGCATCTATTCATCATTTCCCATTCACCAGCTGTTATCTCTTGGTTTGACTGCCTAGTTCTTCACCTTACCTTTCTAAATATTAGAGTACCTAAGACTTGGGTTTTCAGACCTCTTTTCTATCAATTACACCTATTTGTAAAATCTATGTACATTCTTAGCTATGGTATTGTTAAGTCTGAGACACTTTCCTTTGCTCACAGCAGTGATGTGCTATCTCAAACTTCCTATATTCCCTCCCTTCCACTTACACTGTGTGAGTTCAAGGCAAATGACACAGTTATCATTTACAACTCAAAATTTTACAACTGCACTGAATTCCAAATATATACTCAAATCCCACTCCAATATGTAATAGGCATCAAAAACTAAACCATTAATCCAACCATTAATCCTTTCTCTAAACCCTCTTTCTCCACACTCTGTCCCTCTCAATAAATGATAACTCCAGTCTACCAGCTGGCTCCACCATCTCTCTCATATTTTACATCCCATTCATCACACAATTCAGAAAGCAAAGCAAGTGAGCGAGCGAGCAAGGAAGGAAGGAAGGAAGAAAGGAAAGGAAAGGAGAGAGGAAGAAAGAAGGAAAGGAAGAAGGAGGGAGGGAGAAGGCAAGGCAAGGCGAAAGAAAAAAAGAACTGGGATGTTGCTAAGTGGCAAAGCATTTGCCCGGTTCAATCTCCAGTATCAAGAAAAGACAAAAGAAGAAGAAGAAAGAAAAGAAAAACCAACCACTTCTTAGGATTCAGCATTTTTTTCTTCCTAGATGACAAGGATCTCTCAAATAGCCTCATGGTCTGGCCCTTGTCTGATACAGCCTAATCCTACAAGAGCAGCCAGGAGGAACCTTCCAAGCACTAGTCCCATTATGTCATTATTTTACTCAAAACCTAATGTCCTCTCATTAGAGTAAAACAGTATTCTTATTTATGGCCTTCCATTCCTACATGATCTGACCTCCCCACAGCACCTGTTTGACCTCCTTGGCCTTATTTTATACCACTATGCCTGTCAGCAGTTCATTCAGATTGTCCCTAATGTGGGCTTTTACCCTTGAGTGTCCCTCTGCTTGGCTAGTCTTCCCCAGCAGCTACATGGCCTTTCCCTTCAACCCTTCTTCCCTTTGTCCCTCCATCCCTTCCTTTTCTCCTTCCTTCCTTCCACCCTTATCTCTCTCCCTCCTCCCCTCCTACTCTCCCTCTCTTGTTTCTGTTCACACAACTCTCCTCCACCAAAACCTTCTAGTCTACCCAAGATAAAATTGCATCCTATCCCTTCACCATAATTGTGTTTGTTCTAAGCACTTAACATCATTTCCCAGACAATGTACTTATTGTCTGTCTCTTATACTAGGACATGACCACCATGAAGCAGACACCTGGTTTTATTTAATGCAGAAGCCTCATTGCCTAAACCAGTATTGGGTAGATAGATGATGGATGCACATTAAATATTTGGTCACCCAATGAAGATATTCTCCCAGCTAACCAAGGACTTCAGTACTCCTGCTGTCATCTGAATGTCATGAGCCTCCCAAGTCCGTATCCATAAGCAGTGCATTCCCATTATTCCTGCTATACAAGCCCCTCATCACCTGTTGTCTATGGTAGGTCAACCCCCACCCTTGTTGCACATAATCTTTGTCAAATGGAGGCGGAAAGAAGACAGGAAATTTGTTCATTGTTAAGTGGGGATATAATATCCATGTGTAAAAGTTAAAAACTTTATGAGCAAATATTAATTGTGCAAAACAGTAAGTTTCATTATGACCTTTCCATACATGTATATATTTACTACTACCATTCTTTTTTGTTGTTTTGTTGAAACAAGATCTTGCTGTTTAGCTCAGGCTGGCCTCAAACTGTGATCCTCCCCATTCAGTCTCCCAAGTACTGGAATTATATGTGTATACTACCATACCTGGCTCAATAGACTTTATTTGTTCATCTGTTTGTTTATAACAGGCTCAATTTCATTTTTTTTTCCTGGTCGTGGGCTTAAACTCTGGGCCTGGGTCCTGTCCCTCAGCTTTTCAGCTCAAGGCAAGTGCTTTATCATTTGAGCCACAGTGCCACTTCTGGTTTTCTGGTGGTTAATTGGAGATAAGAGTCTCATGGGACAATGTCATTCTTTCTGATGGAGGTATAGAATTCCATTGTGTATATATACCACATTTTCTTGATCCATTCATCTACTGAGGGGCATCTGGGTTGGCTTGGTAAATAATGCTGCAATAAACATAGTTGTGCTGGTAGCTTTAGTATGGTCTTGTTTGTGATCATTCCGGTAAATGCCCAAAAGTGGGATTGCTGGGTCATAGAGGAGCTCTATGTGGAGTCTTTTGAGGAACCTCCATACTACTTTCCAAAGTGGCTGAACAAGTTTACCCTCCCACCAACAATGCAGTAGGGTTCCCTTCTGTCCACATCCCCTCCAGCATCTGTTGTTATTCAAGGTCTTGATTAAACCCATTCTAACTGGGGTGAGGTGGTATCTCAGTGTTGTTTTGATTTGCATTTCTTTTATGGCTAGAGAAGTTGAACATTTCTTCATGTGTCTATTGGCCATCCCTCTTTCCTCTTCAGAGAAGTTTCTCTGTAAGTCCTTAGCCCACCTATTTATTGGGCAGTTGTTTCTTTGAGGATTTGTTGTTGGGGAATTTAATTTTTTGAGTTCCAAGTATATTTTAAATGATATTGCCCCATTTGTTAGGAAATGGAAGGACTTGGAAAAAATTATGTTAAGTGAAGTAAGCCAGGCCCAAAGAAACATAAGTCTCATGGTTTCCCTTATTTGCAGTAACTAGTAAATGTCTGAGACAAGCAGAAATGGTCAGATAAGTTGATGTTAGGCAAAATGAACCCCAAGATAAGGACTCAAATGGTTTTTCTTTTTTCCTATTGTTTCTAACATATTTATAAGATTATTTCTTTGTTGCTTTGTATGTCTCTCTCCCCCCATGGTATAACCCCTGTTTTCACTGTATTTGATGTTGGTATAATTTGTGGAGGGGAAGGGAAAAAACAAATTGTTTAAATAGGGATACAGGTGGATTCATTGCAACAATGAGATGTACAAGACGTTATATCAAAAAACTAACTTTACAACTTTATAGTGGGGGAGGGAGGTGTGAGGGCAGGGATGGTAAGGGGAAACAAGGAGGAGGCAACAATGCTTGATAAGAAATGTACTCATTACCTTGCTCATGTAATTGTAACCCCTTTGTACAGTATTTTCACAATTAAAAAAACAAAACAAAACAAAAGTCTCACTGGAAACTGCAGAGTTTCTGCATGGCAAAGGACATAGCTAGCAAGATCAAGAGAAAGCCTATGGACTGGGAGAAGATCTTCACTAGCCATACAATGGACAAGTATCTCATATCTAAAATATACTTAGAACTCAAAAAACTAAATCCCCCTACAACAAATCCTCAAAGAAACAACTGCAACTGCCCGGTAAATAAGTGGGCTAAAGACTTAAAGAGAAACTTCTCTGAAGAGGAAATAAGAATGGCCAATAGACACATGAAGAAATGTTCAACTTCTCTAGCCATAAAAGAAATGCAAATCAAAACAACACTGAGACTCTATCTCACCCCAGTTAGAATGGCTATAATCAAGAAATCGAATAACAACAGATTCTGTAGGGGAACCCTATTGCATTGTTGGTGGAACTCTACTGCATTGTTGATGGCAACCTACTGCATTGTTGGTGGGAGTGTAAACTTGTCCAACTACTTTGGAAAGCAGAATGGAGGATCCTCAAAAGATTCCACATAGAGCTCCCCTATGACCCTGCAATCCCACTTTTGGGCATTTACCCAAACAATCACAAACAAGGCTATACTAAAGCCACCAGCACAACTATGTTTATCGCAGCATTATTCACCATAGCTAAGATATGGAACCAACCAGATGCCCCTCAGTAGATGAATGGATCAAGAAAATGTGATACACACACACACACACACACACACACACACACACATATAGGAATTCTATGCCTCCATCAGAAAGAATGACATTGCCTCATCTGTTAGGAAATGGAAAGACCTGGAAAAAAATTATATTAAGTGAAGTAAGCCAGGCCCAAAGAAACATAGATCCTATGGTTTCCCTTACTTGCAATAACTAGTATAAGTCTAGGATAAGCAGTCAAAGGTCAAAAGCTATATGTAGCATATGACCTGATGCTAAGTGAAATGAACCCCAAGATAGGGACAAAACTGGTTTTTTTCTTTCTTACTATTGTTTTTAACATATTTAAAATGTACTATGTGATTTTTTTTGTTTCTTTTATATGTTCTTCCCCCAAAGTATAATCCCTGTTTTCACTGTATTTGATGTCAGTGCCCTGCATCTTGTATATACATTTTTCTAATTTGGAGAGAGGAAGGGAAATAACAAAATGCGTAAATAAGGATACAGGTTGAACCACTGTAACAACAAGATGTACAAGACACTATGTTGAAAATGAACTTTACAACTTAGGAGGGGGAGGAGTTGGGGACGTGGAGAGGAAAGGGATGATAGGGGAAAATAAATAAAGGAGGGTATAACAATGCTCCATAGGAAATGGTCTCATTACCTTGCTCATGTAACTGTAACCCCTCCATACAGAATGTTTACAATAAAAAGCATTTAAAAAAAAAAAAGAGTCTCACGGACTTTCCTGTCCAGGCTGGCTTTGAACCACGATCCTCAGAGCTCAGTCTCCTGAGAGCCAACAGCACCCAACAACATTTCACCTCACCAACACTTCTTTTTCTCTAAATTGTTTTATTATAACAAATCTACTGAATGTGAAGTGATGTTGTGGATTTATTTTTCATTGTACAAAATGATGGGTTTCATTATGATATATTCATACATTGTACACAATGTACACCTGCATATTACACCAGTAATGCATATAATGTGAGGTTATGTTCACCTCATCCCAATACCCCTTTTGTCCCTCTGCCTACTCTTGCTGGCTGGCCCTTTTCCCAAATAGCTCTCCTCAGACTCCTTTTTAAATAGTTTCATAAGTTCACAGCAAGACAGAACAGAAGTCAGAGCTCTCACATACTTCCTCTGCACATATAATACCTACACTCAGGATTAGTATGTAAAACAAATAAAACAATGCAAAATATGCTGTTTGATAACAGCGTGTGTAGTAGGCACACAAATAGTGTGAGTTTTCCCCTCGCCAAACTGATTAAATTATTCTCTGCTTCAAAACTTTAACTGGCTTGCTACAATACAAAGAATAAATCATATTCCTCAGTCTGATTTTCAAAGACTTCCACAATTTGGGTCCAATCTCTTTTCCAAATTTGTCTTTCACTAAACATCCATCTAAAACCCTTACTGAACCTTTACTTCATCCACAACTGTACTCACTATTTCTGATCACGTTCAGCATTTTCCTACTTATGTTATTTTGTTCCATCTCTGCCAGAAATACTTTCCCCTCTATCATGTCTGCTCAGCCCTCCCAGTCTTTATGACTTTCTGCAAGACTCTCCTAGTTTTACCAGCTGGCATTTATCTGACTCTCCTAAACTTTCATGTTACTTTGTTTATGCCTCTTTTCTGCTCCTCCAGGTAGGCAGGGACTACATCTTGTTTAGCGATTAGCACAGTGCTGTGTGATACCTGGTGTTCAGGGGAAAAAAATCTATTGAGGGCTAAGATTGTAGCTCAGTAGTACAGTACTTGCCTGGCATATGTGTGGCCCTGTGTTCAATGCCCAGAAAATGATAGATAGATAGATAGATAGGTAAGTAGGTAGGTAGGTAGATACATACATACATACATACATACATACATATACATACATTAAATAGATCTGTTGAAATGATAAAAGTGGATCAGATTGAATTTACTGACAACACGATCACAAATTACTCAACACTTAGAAATCTAAAGATTGATCCCTGGAATATGTATCTTTGAACGTGTATGGCATCAGGTGCATGTATTCTTTTTGTACTAAGAATCCATAAAGTAGTCTACTTTATCAGCTTTTTTTAAGTGCTTAGAAGTTCAAAGAAGTATGAGAAGGCAAGAACACTAATTAGCTCATAGGTATAGAATCCTTAGGAGTTGTTTAACATCTCAAAGCATAACTAAAATGTTGATTTTATTTATCTTCACCTTCAAAGTAAAGGTTAGAAAAGGAAAGTGAAATCAAGGGCCCAACCTTGTCTTAAGCTGTCCCTAACCATCTCTTCCTCTGAAGAGTTTCCCCCCCCCCCAATTATAAATCTCTGGGGCAGTCTGCTAGTATTAATTACTCATTTAAGAATTTTGTCTTTTCTTGTGGGATTTCCTTCAGCCACTTTCAAACTTCCCATCATTTAACTTTGTTTCTCATATCATCAGTTCCATGATCAATCCCATGTGTGCTGAGTTTGTATCTTGCACGTCCACAGTCTGTTCTGCTACAACACACATTTTCTACTGCACCACTTAGCTCATGTCAAAAGAACATAGAAGTTGGACTGGCTCATATTTTTTTCTTCCAAGGCAAAAGGAATGGAATAATGTAATCAAATTCAGAAAGAAAAATAAAACAGTATCAGCAGGATATTGAACAGACAGATCCCTTGACTTTAGTTAAGGAAAACCTTAAGTGAATGCCTACACACAAGGCTCAGAGAGGCGTAATTTCTGGTTCTCAGCTCAATCGTCTTCCTTCCTTCCTTGGCACCTTAATGGCAACCCTGCTGGCTCAGGGCTCTACCTTCAATGCATTATCTCACCTTTCTGCAAGCCAGCATTTTCCCCTCTAGTTTGTGTATGCATTTCCCACATCTTTTTGGCACTTGCACCCATGCTAAGCCTCTTGACTACAGGGTTCCTGTATTGTTTCTTTGGTTCTATGTTTCAAAGCTACAATGATGTTGAGCAGTTGGTATCTAACCCTATTGTTTCTATAACCTTTATTTTGTTGTTGTTGTTGTTGTTGTTGTTGTTTTGGGGGGTGGGGATGGGTCGTGGGGCCTGAACTCTGGGCCTGTGCACTGTCCCTCAGCTCTTCAGCTCAAGGATAGTGCTCTACCACTTGAGCCATAATACCACTTCTGGTTTTTTCTGCTTATGTGGTGCTTCAGAATTGAACCCAAGGCCTCATGCATGCAAGGCAAGCACTCTATCACTGAGCTACCTTCCCAGCCCCACCTTGTTATTTTTTTAAAGTGGCCATTTCTTAACGTGCAATCATAGTAAAATGTCTGATTACATAAGGAAAATAGTATAGTACCTTGAACATATATAGCACCTAAAGTTTATTACATTCAGTCTTGGGAAAACTAAAAACACTTCATTTTCCCACTATTCCCAAAATCAATCTGCTTTATCCAAATCTGGAATTCTTAAAACTCCTCTGCCCCTCTTAAGGAGACCTTCCTGCTGAGGTTTCCATTCAACACACCAAAATCACTAATGAAACTAGACAGGTTATGTTGATAAGAGATTCATTTTAGCATTTAAAAATGATCTGGTCTGCAAGTGTCAGTGTGACTATCAAACCCCAATAAGCAAGGTGGCTCTCTGCTTTGTGATGCTAAACTTTGGAACAAAATGAATTGAAAAGCCAAGATCAACAGGGACAGTTTTCTATTCACTTCCACAGCTGCCTGGGCTACTGTCCAGTCTCCATCATGAGGGTGGTCTCTTGCTTTGTTTTCCTGAAACCTATACCATGTAGAACACACTGTACTTCAATTGTTTGAATATCAGCCTTCAAGACACTATGGTACCCCTAGTTGCTCAGTATTTTGTCTCTCTCCCTCCCAGAATTGTCAGAAACCCACTGGAGCTATAACACTACCCTGTACTTGCACATGAACCAGCTCAAGTAAGCTAGCTACTTACTGACAATAAGATGACTAGCCAACATAGCATTTTAAGTGAAAACCTACACACCTTTGTCTTTAATTACAAGTCCCCAAACAAGGACTTGGGTTTCAGTTTGAAGCTTGCAGCTCTGAAGTACATTATACTGTACACCCAAATGAAGGGGGACAATGCTGTTTTACCACACTTTAGCAATTTGTGTCATGTGTGTTTTCATAGACACAGCAACAGGGTCTATCAACATACAAAATCTGTTGTATGATTCTTTAAAATGGTGAACACATTAATCTATCTTCATTTGTTTCTTTCCTTTCTATCTCCTTTCTGTCTTCTATTCTTCCAATTCTTGTCCCTTCCAGGCAAGAGAAGCAGTACCTTTATAAAACAGCAACAATCCAGTATGTATTGTTACTGGGTACACAACGCCACATCTTTGTAGTGCTATTCCTTCCCCTCACATATTCTACTCAGCCAAGATATTTACATATTCAGACAGAAGTAATGGCATTTTTAAACATCATACACACATATATATATGTATATGTGCATATATACATATATATATATATATATATATATAAATACTTAAAACGAAGCAGTAAAAAGCAAACCCCTGGGGAAACAAGTTGATAGGAGCAGTTACTATGTACTTAGGCTATCAGTGCTTTTCACTTATTATCTAATTTAACCCTGTTAATGTTCTCATTTTATAGATGAGAAAACTGAAACTCAGAAATTGAATATTTAGCCATGATCAACTGTCAGCTACTAAGCTTCAGAGCAAGGATCCCACACCAAGCATTCTACTCCAGAACTCCTGCACAAACACACCACACTACAGGGCCTTTTTCTCCACACATTCTAAATAAAAATAAGGATAAAGATGTGGCTTTAATAGTTGAGTACTTAAACTAGCAAACATGAGACCCTTAGTTCAAACCCTAATACTGTACCCCCCAAAAAAGACCAAATGTAAATAGTTACGATTTTTTATTAGCTGAAGGTTGGAAAACTAACACACTGCATCTTCTTTTATAAAGAGTAACATTTCAACCCTCAAAGAAACCTTAGAAGTCATTCATCCAAGCCCTTCTTTATAGCTCAGTGGATGTTCAGGAAGGCCCAGTGATTTGTCCAAGGTCATACATTTATTTGGTGGCAAAGTTTATTTATCATTACAGTCTACTTCCTATTATTCCACATTGCTTCCCTCTGCTAAAAACAGATCAGAGTATATAGTATTTAAAGTAGTAATGGTAGGTATCAGATAAGTAGTCTAAAAGGAAAACCAACTTGGGAAAAGCAAATTTCTAAAGAGTGATACATCAAAGAACAAAGAGTGTGTGTGACTTGGTGATTACATGTTCCAAAACAGGCAGAAAAGATTTCACTAGAAAGCCAGAACCAAGGGTTATGGTCTCCCTTAGAAAATAAGAGATACGTCACTAGTATTGATTGGCCCAAACTGACACCTGGCAGTAAATGCTGCCTGTCCACTGGCTGGCTGTTTGCACTTGGCTGAGTAGCTCCCCTTGTGAAGGCTATAATCCTGAGTTATCAGTTTCTGGATGCAAGTGTTAAACAAAGCCTACTGCAGCAGCCAGATCATTTCCTCCTCCCCTCCGTGTTTTAATGAAGCCACAAGTTCAGTGGAGTCTGGAGATTTAAATTCTAATCATTTTCCCTTTGCCCTTTAACACTAGGCCTTCCCAGGGGAAACTTAACTTCCAAGCATTACCATTTTAGGGCCCTGAATCAATAACCCACAGCTCTAAAAGGCAAGAATGCCAAGTAAATGCTATTTTCATCCTCCTTCCCCACCCCAATTAAAGAAAATGAAATCTGTAAGGCTATGGAAGAGACGCCCATTGATACACTATAATATTATAGTATTATAATAATGAAAACCCTCAGAAGATCTCAAACCAGACTGAACAAAATGCTCCTTGCACACAGCCATGTGGTAATCCAGTTGTGCATAGTGGGAAGAATGTGTCCCAAAGAAAGCACCTAAACATGACTGCCTTTCAGTCCATGCTCCAAACCAGAGATACCGAATGCTCCTGCTGTCCCCATATGTGATGGGTGCTGCCAGACCACAATTGGGCTGGCTTCTGCATCATGGATACTGCTCTGCAGAGAAGTCTGGCTGGGTGGCAAACTGACGCAATGCTAAAGACAAAAAATATTTTTGAAGCTAAATTTACTGTTCATTGCTTGACTATCTTTTATATGCCAAACACTGAATTGGATGCTGGAGACAAAGAAAAGAAGGGGCAAAAAAACTCTCAACACTAGAAATAAAGAACAAATAAAATTCTTACAAAAATCCCTGTCTAAAGCCGGGCGCTGGTGGCTCACGCCTGTAATCCTAGCTACTCAGGAGGCTGAGATCTGAGGATCGCGGTTCAAAGCCAGCCCGGGCAGGAGAGACCGTGAGACTCCTATCTCCAATAAACCACCAGAAAACCGGAAGTGGCACTGTAGCTCAAGTGGTAGAGCGCTCGCCTTGAGCTGAAGAGCTGAGGGACAGCGCCCAGGCCCAGAGTTCAAGCCCCACGACCGACAAAAAAAAAAAAAAAAATCCCTGTCTATCTCTAGCCCTTTAGACTTTATAGAGCCTTTGCATCCTTCAGAGCTCACTGTTCCTTACAAGAGTCCTGAGGAGGAAAGACAGGGCTAGTCCCCACCTGGTAAAGAAGAGCACAGATTCCAGGCCCAGAAGTACTAAGCAGAAGACTCAAGAACTAACATACCCGAAGAGAGCACCAGAGCACAAGTGTGTTTCATGAAACCCCACATACTCCTGGATCACAGTTACAATACAGAACACAGGCAGGAGTGAACAGCCCAACAGTGAGGGAGTGCTGGGGGTGACTAGATAAACAGTCTACAACCAGAGACATAGCTCCCGGCACCCAGACTCTGGAGACTCTGACTATAACCACTGAGCAGCCATTGGTTTGATACTACCATTTTCAGTCTTTTACTCCCCTCAACTCTGTTACCAAAACTGTTACAAAATATACCACAAACATAAAAGCTGGGAAAGTCCAACTGAAGAACAGGGAGCTAAGGGCAGTACACCCCTCAACCGGGGCTCTTGCTGGAGCTAAGTGGCGGCACACCCCTCATCCATGGCTCTGTCTGGGGCTAAACAGCGGTACACCCCTCATCCAGGGCTCTTGCTGGGCTAAGTGTTAGCACAACCCTCATCCAGGGATCTTGCTTCTGTAAATACAAGGTCTCCATGTGTCTTGAAGTGGACAAAGGCAGCTGTAGTCTCATCCACTCAACTTTGGAAGACCTTCCTTTGAAACTCCACAGGGCTCTCAGTCCATGACTCACCAGTGTATCCCACATCTCAAACAGGCTCATAACAACTCCCAGAAACCCACACAACTAGGAAATCTAGGAATTTGAGGATTAAGCCTGCATATCTTAAAAGCATCTACACCATATTGGATGCCCTCAGGCATTGTTCAGATGTGATCTTCAAGGTGACACGAGTCCTCTCAAGACTAAGTTTGTCCAGAAAAATAGAGACTGTGCATCTACACAGGACGGAACACTATCCCCACCCCATTCTACATAGGAGTGATTCCTGTGCCTACAATCCAAAGGGCACAGTGGCCCCACATACTCACTCAGAAGAGATAGAGACCAGGTGGGGACTGAAGAGGAGGAAAAGAAACAGAATGCATATGGCGGCAATGAGAAAGATGTGGGAACAAAAAGGAAAAATGTGGGCCTAAGCAGAGATGCAAGATGTGTATCTGCTCTTCCTTACATTGGCTTAAGTTTCTATGAGCCTCCTGACAGGCTGAAGGCGGGTCCAGGACATAAAGAACTCCTTGCCCCTAAATACATGATACCTAAATATTATGGCCCCTAAATACAAACCAAGCATGCCTGGGTCTCAAACAAAGAAATGTTTCTTTGTTGTAACACTGGTTCAACCTGCTGATCTGTAACATGGAATTGCTAGAGGAAACTTTCAAGGGAATTTTTGAGCATCCCATTTTTACTTTTGCTACTCACTTAGGACTTCATCTCCCACATGAGATACAGCTTCATTACCTGGTCACCTGAGTATGCCCTGCTTTTTCTGTGATTCTAGTTCATCACTTCTATAGCTTCCTCCCTACTTAAGCTTAGAAAAACAGAGCTATAACAAACAAAACTGTTTTTTTTTTAATTCTCGCTGCAGTGATTTGGCAGTGAAAAGTCATTGCATTGGTGATGATCCTAATGTATGATGCATTTCAGCTCTACCAGACTTTTTACTTCTCCAGCCAAATGTCTCCTGTCAGCCTTTGTTTGAAATTTCTTAACTCCTGGGGATTTCTGCCAAACTCTTAATACCATGAGCCTAGCATTATCTCTGTAAAATTTAAATCCCAGGCTGGCTTCCCCAGCCACGCAGCTCATTTCTGAGCTCTTTCCAGCACAATCTGTGTATAATCTGAGAATAGAAACATTTTATTATCAATGTAAGACATAATTAGGAAAGTAAGTCACTAAATTCACACAAGTTGATAATTGTATCTTAAATACTATTAGCTCAAAGGTAAGAAGTTTTTATCCCTTTTTTTCTTGAGAACACTGGGGTTTGAAACTTAGAGCCTTCACTAGGTGTGTGCTCTACCACTTGACACTCTTCTAGCCCTCTTTGTTTTTGCTACTTTTAGGTATTTCCTGGGCTCTTATTTTACCCAAGCTGACCCAAACAATCCTATTTATACATCCTGAGTAACTGAGATGGTAGGTATTTGCTATCACTCACAGCTTTTTATTAGTTGAGATGGAGTCTCATGAACTTTTGCCCAGGCTGGCCTTGAACTACAATCTTCTCAGCCTCCCAAGTAAGTAGGACTACAGGCATGAGCCACTGCACTAAGCTTTTTGCTGGTGACATATATTATTTATCTGTAGGCTAGCCTTCAAAGCACTCCATCACCTGCCTTGCCTTATCTACCCACAATAACAAGCTGATAACTCATCCTCATCTATATTTGAGGAGATTCACCATCTATTCCTCTCCAACAGCCAATTGTTGAACAGTAATCTTCTACAATGTTAATAGTAGCATGAATTAGAAAATACATTTGGGTAAAAAATTATACTTAACGCTCCCCATTTCTATCATCCAAAGATGGGCACTGTCCCCATGAGCTGCTCATTCTGCCCCTCCTCCGTCTATGCATATTTGTATTATATGCTTTCACCAGAACAATACTGTACTCTACAAACTTTTCTGCAACTTGATGTTTAGAGCCAAAAGTCTTTACCTTTCCACTCCTGATAGTTTTGATCTCATCTAATTCCTAAACCAAATCCAAATATCCTACATGGTAGACCTCAGCTGCCTTGTCCAAACTAGATCAAATCAGACCACCACCGACCACTTTTCAAATGAAGCTCGCTCTCTCTCACATTAGGAATGATATGCCCTCTTCCTCTTGCCAGCCTGCCACCCCTCCCCTGAGCCCTAGTACACTAGTCCACCTGGAGAGCAGTGGCTGTCCAGGAAGACAGTGCTAGTAAGGGCAGGTAAAATAGGGACCAGGGAGGTCTATAATAAGAAAGATAATGCAAAGCAGTATACAGTCTAACAAAGAAGCAGAGATGGGCATTGTGTCATTCCAGCCTGAGGGCGGTAGAAGCAGTAGGACTGAGAGTTCAATGCCAGCCTAGGCTATGTAGTGACAGCATGGCTCAAAAAAACAAAAACTGGATATAGATCAGTGGTAGAGCATTTACCTTCCATGTTCAAGGGTCTGGGTTTGATACCCAGAATAAAATTAAATAATAAAAAGAAAACAGAAAGGTAGATAGGTAGCCAGAGAGAAGCAGAAACAAGGAAAAATTCAAATATTTATTATAGTCAGGCAAGGAT
The DNA here is from genome assembly GCF_000151885.1 of Dipodomys ordii. Taxonomy (NCBI): domain Eukaryota; kingdom Metazoa; phylum Chordata; class Mammalia; order Rodentia; family Heteromyidae; genus Dipodomys; species Dipodomys ordii. The sequence continues at coordinate 4,457,570 of NW_012267239.1, read as the reverse complement.
CAGTGAGAGGGAACAAATGCACAATGGCTGAATTGAGCCTTCCATTGAGTACAACTCCTTAGACAAACAGCAACAGAGCTACTATTCACTAAGTGATCCTTCAAGGCATATGGCAAAATAGAAATCAAAACTTTCAGACAAGCTTAAAAGACACTCAGGGAGGCCAGGTTCATACACACACACACACACACACACACACACACACACACGCGCGCGCGCACACACACACACACATTATATTTGTATTTCTATTCCTTCATTAACTCACCAAGTATCTTTGAGGAATAAATACAAGTGTGTTACACACTCCTAATGCCAAGATAATTATCTTCACATTATTATCATGTTGTTGTTGTTGTTATAGTTGTTGTATGTTAGCTTAGCCATAACATTTTGAATTTTTTAAAATGTGCCTCAGATTGTAAATAAATAAAAAAGCACAACATCCTTTACCAGTTCACATAACATTCTCAGTGAGTTAATGTCTCCAAATGAAGAGCAGAGTCATCCATTTTAAAACTAGGCTAAATGCCAATATTCCTCAAACTTTTCCATGAAGTAGAAAGGGAAAGAACACTAAACACTGTTCTATAAAATCCATGTTAGAATCATTCTCATTCCAGAATCCAGACAAGAACACAATAAGAGAATTAGAGCCCAGTCTTTTAAATAAACATAGATGGAAATTATTTCAAAAACTACTTGTAAACAAAATTCAGCAACACATTAAAAATCATACACCATGATCAAGTTGGTTTCATTCCAGGAATGCAAGACTGGTTAAATATACAAAAATCAATAAACATAATGTGGTACATAAACAGAAGCAAGGACAAAAATCATGTTATTATCTCAACTGATATAGAAGAACCTTTGCAAAATCCAAAAGTCCTTTTATGATAAAAGTTCTGGAGATACTAAGAATAGAGGGAATGTATGTAACTCAACAGAATAAAGGTCTATATGACAAACCCATAGCTAACATCCCACTAAACTGGAAAAAATTGAAATCATTTCTGCTGAAGTCAGGAATAAGGCAGAGGTGTTCACTCACCCCACTCTTATTCAATATTGTTCTGGAATCCCTAAGCAAAGAAAGAAAGAGAAAGAAAGTAAAGGGATCTAGAGAGGGAAAGAATTGAAATTATCTTTATTCACAGATGATATAATCTTATATTTAAAATCTTAAGGATTCTGCCAAAACCTTCCAGAAGATCAGCATACAAAAATCAGCAACTTTTTTATATATTAATAATAAACAGGCCAAAAAGAAATCAGGAAAACAATTCAACTCATAATAGCATCACAATAATAAAATATCTAAGTATAAATTTAACCAAGATAGTCAAAGACCACTTTAAATTATAAAACCTTAAAGAAATTGAAGAAGATACCAGAAAAAGGAAAGACGTCTCATGCTGGTGGATTGGCAGACTTGATTTCCCCCCAAAATGGCCATACTACCAAAAGCAACTTACAGATGCAATGTAATCAAAACCCCAATGCCATTCTCTGCAGAAATAGAAAAATCAATTCTAAAATTTGTATGGAAGTATAAAAGTCCCCAAATAGCAAAAGCAATCCTGAACAAAAAGATAAATACTGGAGGTATCACAATACCAAACTTCACATTATACCACAGAGCCATAGTAACAAAAACAGCATGGCAATGGCACAAAAACAGACATGAAGACCAATGAAACAGAAGAGCCAGAAATAAAACTACACAACTACAGTTGTTTTGATTTTTAGCAAAGGAGCTGAAAGCATAAACTGGAGAAAAGATAGCCTCTTTGACAAACAGTGCTGGAAAAACTGGTGGTCTACTTTGCAGGTGTATGAAACTAGATCACTGTTTCTCAGTCTGCACAAAGATCAACTTCAAGTAGATCAAAAATCTTAATGCAAGACCTGTAACCTTAAAACTACTGCAGGAAAACTCTAAAAGATACATAATTATTTTCTGAATAGGACTCCAATAGCCCAATAAATAAAGACAAGATTGAATATATGGGACTGTATCCAGTGAAAATTTTCTTCACATCATAAGAAATAATTACCAGAATTAAGAGACAACTATTCAACAGATAAAAGATTAATATGAGAATATACAAAGAACTCCAAAAACAAAACAAAATAAAACAAATAATCCAACTAATAAGTAAGCAAAGGAACTGGACAGTTCTCAGGGAAAGAAATGCAAATGGCTAATAAAGACAAGAAAAATAATTTCAACATCCTTACCTGTAAAGGAAATGCAAAACAAAAACCACACTAAATTCCATCTCACTCCAGTCAAAATGGTATACATCAAGGAAACAAACAACAATAAATGCTAGAGAGGATGTGGGGAAAATGGAGTCCTTATACATTACCAGTAGGATTTAAACTAGTATATTCACTATGGAAATCAGTATGGAGGATCTTCAGAAAACTAAAAATTAACCTACCTTATGACCCTATCATACACTCAAGCATATATCTGAAGGAAAGCAAATCAATTTACAAGAAATATACGTGCATACTCATGTTTATTGTAGCTCTATCCACAATAGCCAAACTGAACTGAACCAAGGTTCCCAATAACTGATGAATGAAAGAAAAATACAGTATATAAATTTACCATGAAATATTACTTATCCATAAAGAATAATGGAATCATGTCATTTGCAGAAAAATGGATGTATCTGGAAATCATCATCTTGAATGAGGTAGGTCAAATTCAAAAAGCCAAATGTCTCGTGATTTTGCTCATTTGTGGGGTATAGACCTAAAAATGATGATGATAGTAATATTTTTAATGGTTCATAAATAAAAGGGGGGCTGTTTAGTAGGGGATTGGCGGGAGAAGGGAGAGGATACTGAGAGGTAAAAAGGATGGAAGGACATTGAGCGTGTGCACGCGCGTGTGTGTGCGTGCGTGTGTGTGTGTGTGTGTGTACATGAATATAGCATAATGAAACCCACCAAATGATGTTTGAAAAAGGATAGAAAGGGGTGGATTTGTTCAAAGTACACTGTGTGCATATATGGAAATAACATAACAAAATCCCCTCATGTTACAAATATATAATCTCGGGCTGGGAAGGTGGCTCAGTGGTAGAGTGCTTGCCTTGCATGCATGAGGCCCTGGGTTCGATTCCTCAGCACCACATAAGCAGAAAAAGCCAGAAGTGGTGCTGTGGCTTCAGTGATAGAGCGCTAGCCTTGAGCTGAAGAGCTGAGGGACAGCACCCAGGCTCAGAGTTCAAGCCCCACGACCAGCAAAAAACACACAAACAAACAAACAAAAAACAAATATATGAACTCAAAAAGAAAAAAGAAAAACCTAGGCTGGGTGCAGTGACTCAACACCTGTTATCAGTTCCTAAGAAGCCTTGAGGATCACTGTTCAAGGTCAGCCCAAGGCACAATCATAAAACCCTGTCCAAAAAATCACTAAAGAAAATGGTAAAGCACCTGTCTAGCTAGCAAGTGCAAGACACTGGGTTCAAACCCCAACACCCCCAAATAAGGAAAATAGAAACTAGACTATTAGCCCCACAGAAGAACTTAGATAAAAATCAACTAATTTATTGATCCATTTCAATCTAACTATCAGTTTATTGGGAAAGATGTATACACTTAATTAACAGTTGCTATGTTTCAGACAGTAGAAATTTAATTGACCCTTTTCTTAGATCTCCCTTCCACCTGTTAACTGGTCAAGTTTCCCTATCCTTAGTCTAAATTTAAAGTCTGACTTCAGCATTAATTGCGCTTAAATATGGTTTTCTAAAGAATACATCACTCAAGAAGAACTGGTGTCCTGGAGACTGAAGTCTTCTGGTGAACCCCAGAAATAGCACACATATTCCATTACGTATACGAGTTGATCCTAGGAAGCTGGCAATGGTAGGTTTGGCAGAATATCAGTTTGTAGTAGAGTGGTAGATGGCAGAAGGAGAGAAACAAGTTCTTAGTGTTTACTCTAAATGATGACTCACACAGTGAAAGGAGATACTGGTTTATAAGAATTGCTCCATGAAGCCTAGAAAATCAGTTTGTTTAAAATCCTATATTGCACATAGAAAAATAATAAGGCCTATTAATACTTTTACCTGAAATTATCTCAGAGTGTTATAGTTAAGTAACTTCTTCATTCATTTCAACAATCATATGTAATGTTGGTTTATGATTTTCAGTAACATGTTTAAAGTTCTGCTTTTTGAGACTTTATGCCTTAGAAGTTTGGGCCACAACTTCTTTCTAGATCCCTGTAATTTTTTCCTTACCTTAAAGCACACATATATGAGACAGACCCAGGCTCTAATCCTACACCACTGCTTATGAATTCTGTGATTATCAGAAAGTGACTAACTCCCCCTGGACTCAGCGTCCTCCCCTGTAAAACTGTCATTGCACAACTCTCCCAGCATTGTTAGAATATAAAATGTAATGATGCCAGCATCATGCCTGGCATGCAGGAGCACTTGATAAATGGCAGCTATTACTATCAGTAGTGTTGACAACTTTGCTCTAGTTTGTCTATGCCTCTGGTTAGCTCCATCTGTCAAACTGAAAAGAATTTAGTTTCCTTTTAGATGTTCTTTATATTAGACAGACAGACAGACAGACAGACAGATCTACTCTTGAGTCAGAGCTTAGTAAGAGATGTATACACCTATATAATTTCCCAGTCCCAAGATGGTAACAACCCATGGAAGTTGCCATCTCAAAGAGAGCAGATGGTGTGCTTTTATATATTTTAATTGTACATTGGTCCGGTTATTAAGCAAAGCAAGAGAATTACACAAAAGTTTACCCCCAAGTGACTCTTGCCAAGCTTACCAGAGGAAACACAGAACAGCCATAGCTCTTTGTTCTTTACTCCAACTGGCACTGGACACCCAACACAGCTACCTAGTAGGCTGGCACATGGAAAAACAACTGGTCCAGTTTGTTTCAGCCTTGGATGACTGTGCTAAGGAAGCTATCCTTATGATCTTAGTAAAGCTAATTTAGAATGGCACATTCCTAGAAAATGGGGCAGGTAAGTTCCATAATGACTCTTTCAACCATCAGGTTGAAACCATCAACTGGCCTGATCTCTTGTTAAACATGACACTGGTTTCCAAAGTAAAAGCTTTGCTAACGTTTTTCCATGTTACCTCATTTCATGTCCTGATTCAACTAACTACCCTGAGCCTAGTGTCTCCATGATGGTTCATCTTGCCTTCCTTGCCTCCTCACTTTGGTGCTTCAAGACAAATACTAAATACAAGCTTCTGCTGGGCACAAGTGGCTCACACCTGTAATCCTAGCAACTCAGGAGGCTGAGATCTGAGGATCACGGTTCAAAGCCAGCCCAGGCAGAATAGTCCGTGAGACTCTTATCTCCAATAAACCACTAGAAAGTAGCGCTGTGGCTCAAGCAGTAGAGCGTTCGCCTTGAGCTGAAGAGCGCAGGGACAGTGCTCAGATCCAGAGTTCAAGCCATACGACCAACCAACCAAATAAATAAATAAATACAAGCTTCTACAACTCTCAACATAGCTGGTGGTTGTCTCTTAGCTGGACATAGTATCCTGTCTCACAACTGCCCCATTTTAGCCTGCTTCACACATAGCAAGAGGTGAAGACAGGAGAACTAGTAAATAGGTTTTACTAGGCTTCTTGTCATGAGAGGTAAAGAGCTTTGACTAGTATAAAGTAGTCATGGGTTATATTCCCTCTAAAAACCATCTATGCAGCCACTCACAGTACAGGTCTAAGGTCAGTCAAGCTGGAAAGGCAATGGGAAAGACAGGCTTTCTTTAAAGTGAAGAAACATCTGCCCCCAAAAGCTTAAGTAACAAAGCTTCCATCTTCATAAAATGTACTTGGCTTTTGATCTCTTTGCTTCTCAAATAACAGGCTCCAGAAGCAAAAAGCCCACAGTTATTAATGATAAGATGGAAACACAGCATATAAGAACAGGAAATGGTGGTGCTGGCAGGTGTGGAAGGCGCTCTCCTGCCTCTCTCAGGTGCAGGCCCACCTGCCAGCGCCTGCTGTTCCCTCCTCTCCTGCTCCTCCATTATGTGTCCTCCCTGCACCTAACCCCCAGCTTCCTCCCTCTGTCCAGCCAATCGCTCCTTATTGCTCGCCCAGCCACCAGATTGCCTCACCTTCTTTCCAGGTTATCCAGGTAACAACTTACTAGAAGCATTAACAATGGTTTTATCACTGGTGCCTAAGACCACACTATGCTATTATTTATGACAGTAATAAGGCAAGACAGATCTTTGAGAGACATGAGTCTAGGAAAGTGGGAATGCTGATCTCAATGCCCTGTGCCAGCAAAGGTGTGACACAGTGGTGATGCGAAGTTGTTTCCAGTCATACCAGGTTGGGAATGACTTGTGGCTGAGGGAAACAGGGTTGGATTGAATGTTTTGTTTTATAGTAACTTAAAATGCATGGCTGTTCTGTTCATTCATTAGGTCACAATTTCATAATGTGTGCTTTCAAGACAAAAGATTTGAGTGATAGCTAGCTCAAAATTCTGTCATGGGGTTTTCTAGATGGCTTGATTTACTTTGTATTCATTTTATAAGACTGTTAATTTAGCGAAGAGGATCATATGCCAGCCTCTTTGCAGATGCAATTCAACATGCAGAAGTTTTTGTCATCATCACTGTCATTGTTGTTTTAGTGGTTCTGGAATTTGAACTCAGGGCTTTGCCCTTGCTAGGCAGGTGCACCACCACTTAAGCTACACTTCCAGCCTTTATACTTTAGTTACTTTTTTGGATAGTCTCACATTTTACTCAGAACCAGACCTGGATTTTGATCCTCCTATCAATGGCTTCTAATGAAGCTGGGATCACCAATGTGAACCACCACATCTAGCTTATTTCTTGAGATGGGGATCTCACTTTTTTCCTTCCTTCCTTCCTTCCTCTTTGGCATGGGCTAGCCTCTAACTTCAATCTCCTGGATCTTGCCTCCAGAGTAGCTTGGATTATAGTTATTAGCCACTGCACCCATCCTCTTAAGTTTTATGTGTTTTTTTAATGATTTTAACTAAAATATTTCACATTTGAAAATCAAAGCATCTCTAAAGCCTAAAATCAGGTAGTTCCTAAGACTCTTCTTAACACTTTGAAATGATGATATAAACAAAATTAAAATATATGTTGTTTCTTTCTCCCTATTATCCACTCAACAGATACTGTGAAGCTAACACAATGCAAGCCATCACTCTAGGCTTCATGGAGACAAAAGTGGGTAGTTGCAGAGCCTGCCTTCAAGATGACTCATTTATATAACCTGTGTGACCAAATGGCTACAGGAAAAGGTGGTGAGTAAAGCATCACACAAGGACACAAGATGGACATCAGCGAGGGACCCACACACAGGTCCATAGTGGTAGGTGGTGCCAACCAGTGGCTACCAATTTCACCAGGGAATGGTATTGCAGTGATGGGTGACTCTCTGGGGAGATAAATTTCCTGAAACTCACAGGTCCTGTCTGTTGCTAGGATTCTTTGGATAACAGCTCTCCAGTCACCTCTTCCATTCACCAAAATGAAAATGTAAGGAAAAAAAACATGAAGACTTAGCTCTTGAATTACAATGAAATTAGTAAGAGCACTGAAACACAAGTTTAATTCACCCAGCTAAGCCTGATGCCCTTTGTATCTGATAGTGATAATCCCATAGCAACTGGAAAACACACTTATCTTATTAACGAGACTGGAATTATTTTAATTAGGTATCTCCACATGCACCAACTGTTAGAAATCAGACTGTTTTGAAACAGTTGTTAATGACTTAACACGGCAAACGTTCTCCTCAATTTCAGGCTGAAATCTATGTCGGAGACAGATGGGGAAGAGCCTGGCCCTGCTGTGTAGCAGAGGAGCAGCTTTGTGGGCCTGGAGACAAGTTTTCCACTGGGACCCAACAAAGCAATCCCACAGACACCCAGAAAGACAATCATAAACTTTGGTAACATCTGCTACATTAAAAGTTTGAAACCTGGCACTGATACCTATCCAATTAAGGGACAAAATGCTTTCCCTCAGATACAAGTGTGTAAATTTCACTGTCTCCTAACCCAATACCAACATCAGAAGTCCACAGTGTGGCCTCTAATCTCCTAGTTGGCCTTGGTGCATTTGCACACACTCACAGACCCACTCATTGACAAGAACCAGGACTCAAAGGTAACTCCAGCCTGTGCTTCAATTCCTCTGAAAATTGGTTGTATATGGTTTATTATTCATTCATGAACTGCTTTAAAACTTTGAAATGGCTAATACCCAATTTCGAGGGCTAATTTGGCCCTCTGAGGAGACTAATGCCCTAGGAATCCTGACCTGACCTATGTTCAAGAGGTATTTGATCAGTCTGAAGCAGGACAGATATCTGGAAAGGCAACAACTAAAAGGAACATATTTTGTGTTTTAGCAACTAGATGAGTACTATCCTTTTTGATATTTCTTAGATGATTTCCCACCTCCAAAAAGCATGTCACACTGCTGGAATTTCATTCACTCTAATTTATTTACTGGTTTAATTAGAAAGAAGAGAAAGAAATCTCTTCCAATCTGTCTAATCTTTTCCTAGACATATAACAAAAATAATTCCACAGAGAGTGGGAGGGAGGAAAGCAAACAAAAACAGCAATACTACTTTCCAGAATTTATTATATTCTGTATCAGTATTTCTCCAATGATGCAATGAAGAAATCTTTTCCCACTGGGCGCTGGTGGCTTATGCCTAACTACTCAACAGGTAAGATCTGAGGATCGAAGTTCAAAACCAGCCTGGGCAGCAAAGTTCATGACTCTTATCTCCAATTAAACATCAGAAAACCAGCTCTCTGGCTCAACCTGGTAGAATGCTAGCTTTGAGCAAAGGACAGGGACAGCACCCAAGCCCTGAGTTCAAGCCTTTGGACAAAGAAAAAGAAAAAACTAATCTTTCCCCAGCATGTCAGACTGGACTGTGTAGTTTGGGAATGTGGAAGAACTGTTACTTACAACACACACACACACACACACACACACACACACACACACACACACACACACACACACACACACACGCTGCCTTATACAGGTTTGGGTGTTTGGATAAGATAGTCTTGTTGACTATAAGGCTGGGGGTCAAGGAAGGAGTGGCTTCCATTTAATTGCCTCACTGATTAAATTTTTCAAGGCTCTAATCTAATCTTACAGGAAAGAAAAAATTACAGTTGTTATGTACAATAACATCTGCAGTCTGGGCATTTGGGCAGCCTTTGTGACTTGTACATATAATGAATAGAAGGACTGAGTTGCTCTGGGAACAAATTCTTTTTTCTCCATTCTTCTAGTTCTCATGTGCCCAGTCACTTATATTGGTGCTCCAGGGCCATTCGACTGGTCACTATGCCAAATACACAAACCAAGGAACTGGACATAGAGTCATCTGCCACAGAGTCAACAACAGCCTTTTGTGAGGCAAATCAGGGAGAGGAAAGTTAAGGCTACTCAGTGTCAGTTAACATTGGCTAGAAGAGGTATAGTTGGTTCTGTGAAGAGCAGTCGAGAAGGGATGTCTGTGAAATCTTAGCAATTTACTGATACTTTAATAATCTCTCCTTTAGATACATTATGATAAGAACTACTATAAATTCCCATAGCTCCTTGTTGTAAACACATTTTTTATAGAGTAGACTTACTAAGATGGTAGGAATCATACTTTCTAAAAGTTGCAAAGAATTAGAAAAATAATAAAGAAAATTTCTAATATACCACTATTTATGAGGCAAATACAAAACTTTCCAGTTCTGTTTCTCAATAGGTTGTTTTAGTTCCTCAAGAAGAACAAGGAGATCAGACCAAGTGTCTTCTAATATCAGTCCCACCTAGAAGATTCCATGCATCTCAGAGTAATGGTCACTTCTTCATACATACCATCAACAGACACTCTGAGGGCAAAATCCCAACTTTTTAAAAATTTTATTTTATTGTCTTTAAGTAGTATACAAGGGGTTTCAATTCAAAGTCAGTTTATGAGTACAATGCATCTTGACCAGTGTCAGCCCTATTCTACTGTATCACCCCTAGCTCTATTTTCACATTGACTATAATATTATGACTACATTTGCCTACCTTTCCTCTCTCCATTCGTCTGCCCTAACTTTTATTCTAAAGCTCAGTCTTAGAGCAAGGCTTTTCTACATCTGTCCTGCATTGACCAAAGGCCATGAACCCATGTTGGAAAGAAGCCTGCAATTACAATAGGCTCTTCAAGTAAATCTGGAACTGCCACTATTGACTCTGAGAGCTGCTCCTCCTGTGGAGCAGGTGGTGTCCTTAGTAGAGGTCACCAAAGACCCAGGCAAGAGTACTTCCTGCACACAATTTCTTCTGATCCTGCTTCATTATTCAGTAAACTCAAAGCTGAATCCTTCCTGAGCTACTGCAGCAGACAGGAATCAGCCTTAAGCTTCCAGCTGCAATTCATGACTCTTACCCTGGCTTCTGCAGCCTCCATGCAACATTCTACAACATCTAATCAGGAGAAGAAAACTAACAATTGTTTAGTTATACACAGTTATAACTTAAAATTTCAAAAGAGGCCATTCGAATAATCAAGCCAACTGTTTACTCAATCTTATATGACTCAAGGGCTGAGAAAAGTGAACCTTTCAGAATTACAGACTCACAGTGTTGGAGTCATGCATCTCATCCTACCATCAAGTGCATAAATTGCACTAGCAGCTGTCCTGCAGCACATAGCTGACCAAACTTAATGACAGAAACTCACTCTTTGCAGAGGCAATACATCACCTCTGGAGACTTCTGTACTTACTGAAAGCCTTCCCAAATATAAACAAGCAAGCCATTTCTGCCAACAGGTCCTCAAAGCACTATATATGCCACATAATTATATACATATATATGTATGTATATTCCACAAAATAAAATTTACCCCTAGCAATTTACCGTTAGGACAATGCAGCAATCCTTCAATTGCTTGAGAAAGGTATTGTAGGCCCTTTCCTATTACTAAACGTCCATTGCCTCTATCCTCCTTCATTTGAAAGAATTTAAAAGCTACCCCTCTTAGCCACTCTGCTGGCCTTCATGGCTGCTGTGAACACATATCAGTTTATCTAAATTCATTTTAAAGTTTCTTAGACTTTATCACAAACATGTCAAATAAAAAATGAATCAAAATCAGTTATGAATGCTAGTAAATGTTTCATTGTGAGAGCGAACACAAATAAGTTGGAGTAGCATGAAAGAAGAGGAATCCTACACACATATTAGTGATCAGCTGAAGATACCTGAGGATCAGAATACTTCTCTGCCAAGTTTGGAAAATATCTGCTGGTTCTAAAAACCCAGAACTCCTTAGTGTGACTCTCAATATGAGCCAGTTTAGTTTTCTACATAATGCCCCTCAAAATATATGAGATTTGATACTCTACCTCTCTGGTACACCATGTGCTTTACAATTCCGTGCTGGATAGATGTATTCTCTGCCCTTCTTCCACCTGATATTCCTCTCAAAGTTACTTTATTAATCTTCTGCTCATTTCACAGTTTTAGCATGATGATGATAAGGTGATGCTATGTAACAAAATAGTTTGCCACAGGGCAAGTAGGCTGCAAATAGACAGGAATGCAAAATAGAATTGTGAGCAAATGCTCTCCATTTACAACACTTGGCCTAAGCCTCTGGTGACCAACTTGGTTTAAAAAATCACATTTGCTTTTTGGCTTATATCCCTGGTACCTAGGAGCCCCTTCAGGTGGACTTTGATGAAAGATTCAGGCACCGACATGCTCTGCCTCTCCTTTAGGATCAGACTATTTCCAGTCACTTGATATATTACAGGAAACAAAGCAAACTGAGTCTTACTTTCATGAAGTATTGAATAATAAAGGTTTCAATGTCTCAATTAACTCTGGTACTTATGCCAATACCAGAAGCAGCCGGGGAGGCAGCCAGTTGCATTACAGGAAAACTTATTTAAAATTTATAATTTGGTAGAAATATCTTGCATTTCTAGCAACCTGTCAAAATTATCTAGAATGACAAAGAAACAAGCCTTTTACTTTCAGGGGAAAAAATGTGCCTATACCAGAGCTTGAACTCAGTGCCTTGTGTTCCCATTCAGCTTGCTTGCTCAGAACTGGCACTCTACCACTTGAGTCACACCTCAAGTCTGGCATTTTGCTGTTTACTTGGAGATGAAGTCTCAAAAACTTTTCTGCCTGGGCTGGTTTTTAACCATGATGATCCTACAGGTCCCAGTCTCCTGAGTAGCTAGGATTACAGGCATGAACTACCAGTGCCCTGCAGAATTTTTTAATTAAGACTCTGAGTTCAAGGACAAAGCGGCAAGTGCTCCCACCATTGCTATAAAGCTGTGGTCTAAGCCATTAAATGATGATATGTGAAAGAAATAAGGTCACTTCCCTCAGGTTCTCCGGAAGCAAAGAATGATGACAGGCAAATGACGTTAAACTCAGATGAGAGGTGGAAAGTTATGTTTTCTTTAAGCCTTTGACAAGGTTCTATAAACAATGAGAAGAAACTACTGACTAATCCAAAGTCAGAAACAATTCTCTATTTAATTCACTATGAAACCTAGACACCTGTCAAAGCTTAGATGAGCTTAAACATCCTTATTTTCATCTATTTCTGTCAATCATTGCTGTGTCACATCATCAGGTAATTTTATGTGCTGTGCAGCACATCTGAAAGGAGCCACCGTTGCTCCAAATAAAATGAGTACACAAGAGAAACAGGGATGTCCCCTGGCCTACTCTCCTTGGGCTGGAATTCACACCAGGAAATGACCTTTCAGAAACAAACACCCTGTACAGATGCAGCCTGGCTCTCAAGAGAGCAACAGTAAATCTGAACTTGATCAGACTACAACTGGGGAGTGAGTGCAGGAAGGGATATTGGAAACATCTGTAAGTTCGCTGCAGCCCTCTAAAATAATGTAAGGTGATAGGGAGTGTGGGGAGAGCCCACACCCGAGAGGGATGGTTCTTGTCAGACTGATGTAGCTCAGGATTGAGGAGCTGGTTCTTAGTTGACAAACACGGCAGAGATGGCCTACAGTGAGAAACTCACTCTACCTGAGACAAGTGACCCAGAGGCATGGCATAGGTGTCCATGATGAAGGCTAGTGTGGGTAGCCAGGAAAGAGCAGCAGGAACCATCAGATCCATGCTTGTCCCTCCAAGCTTGTCCCTCCACTGCTAGGCAAAGAAAGGGAGGAAGAGCAGAAAACAGGACAGGAACGCAAGCCAGACCCCTAAGGAAGGAGAATTGACTTTGCTGCTTGTGTTCCCCACAACTTTGTAATAGTCTTATCACTAAAAATGGGAGGGGGAAAATGCTGCTAATTGTCCACTAAGCTCAGTCTGTATAGTTCAATTTCCAATTCTGCATAGAAACTTAAAAAAAAATCTTCCTTTGAAACAAATGGAGTCATAAGCAATAATCAGAACAATATTTATGACTCTTAAAAAACACATTATCAAGTTGAATAGACTTGATCAATTTACTTTTAATATTTTAATCATATAATTTGTTGGATTATGGCAAAACCAATGACCAAAAAACGTATTCTAATAAAATATCTGAGACAAGGCCTCACAGTCTAATTCACAAGCTTAATTAAACTTGGCCCAATATGAACACTGCCAGATGGATTGAAAAGTGGCTCTGAGATCACATAGGAAAAAGATCAAGGAAAATATGTCAAATGAGAGGAGGGTCTGTAGCATGTGCCAGGTTAGTACCGGGTCTCAGCTTAATTAACATAATCCTTAAATGACAGAAAATAATAGTAAGATAATACCACATGAATGAAAGCCTCATGAGATGAATAAAAGAAAATTTAAATAAGAAACAGTTATAGAAAACTGGAGACTATGCTTTAGAGACATGCAGGTAAGCAATTCCAACTTTTATTTTCAAAAAAACTTTCTGACATTTATGGGAATTATCTATTATTTTATTAAGTTAGCATGAAACACATTTTCAGTGTGACTTATAATTATGATGAGATCATATTTGGAAATTTATAAAAGTAGAGACTTACTTAGACCACCAAAAGGCAAATATGATTTGAAACCACCTTTGGAGACATGATAACAACAGTATATTGTTTCACAGTTTCCGTGAGGCCCCCACAACAGCCTATGGGGCAGACAAGGCTCCATACCCAGCTGAACAGTTAAGAAGTCCAAGCTCAGAATGAGGGCATGTGTGCCCTTCCGTGGCCACACAGGTGCGACACACCATTGTAGCACACATAAACTCACTAACTTCTGTTCCAGTGAAGAAAAGGAATCACATCACTGGGAAAAAGCTAATGATATTACAGTTATTTACTTTCCTGTAGTGCTCCACCAGGTACTTCAACTTCCTCAAGGGCCACTAGATACTTCAACTTGCCTCAAATTTGGGCAAAATCCAAATAATGATGCAATTTATTAAAAGGGCCAAGTAAATTTTCAAGTTTTTTTTAAAAACACTTAACTCATATATTTTCTACTTTTTTGCAAATTTCAATAAAAAAATGTAAGTATGTCTATCTCTACAAAAGGCAAAGAAGCTGGGAACAGTAGTTTAGGCCTATAACCCTAGCTACTCAGGAGGCAAAGACAGAGAGGATCACAGTTTGAGGCCAGTCTAGGCAAAAAGTTAATGAGACCTTATCTCAACAAATAATCCCAGCACAATGGTAAGCACTTTTCATCCAAACTATGGGGAAGTGTAGGTAGGAGGACTATGATTGGAAGCCTAGTCCTGGCCCAAAAAAAAAAGAAAAGAAGCTCTACCTGAAAAATAACTAAAGCAGTGGGGCGCCAGTGGCTCATGCCTGTAATCCTAGCTACTCAGGAGGCCGAAATCTGAGGATCATGGTTCAAAGTCAGCCTGGGCAGGAAAGTCCGTGAGACTCTTCTCTCCAATAAACCACCAGAAAACTGGAAGTGGTGCTGTGGCTCAAGTGGTAGAGCACTTGCCTTGAGCTGAAGAGCTGAGGAACAGCACCCAGGCCTGAGTTCAAGACCAATGACTGACAAAAAAAATAATAATAATTAAAGCAAAAAAAGGTTGGAGGTGTGGTTCAAGAGGTAGAGTAAGTGTGATGTCCTGAGTTCAAATCCAGTATATATATGTGGAAAATTCTTTGATTAAGGATCTCTTTTTCTTTATGGTTCTTTTTTTGGTGGTACTTGGGTTTGAGAAACTCAGGGCCATGCACTTGCTAGGCAAGTGCTCTACCACTTGAGTCATTCCACCAGGTCTTTTTTAGTGTGCTTATTATTTTCAGGCTAGGATCTCTCTTTATACCCAGGCCAGCCTGGACCACAGTCCTGCTATTTGTGCTTCCCCATGTAGCATGGGGAGATGATGAGCATAGCCCAGCACATCCAGCCATTGATTGATAAGGAGCCTCACAAACTTTGCCCAAACTGGCCTTGACTCAAATCTTCCAGATCTTCCCTTTCCAAGTAGCTAGGATTACAGGCTTGTGCTACTGTATCTAGCCAGAACAAGGAAGACTTTTATAAAGTTCTGTTCTGAAGAGATGCCAACATCTCAATGTTGAACTTTTAATTTTCCTAGACATCTCTATGAAAGAACACTATGAAAATTGCCAGATTCTTCTGTAAAAATACACTGAACCCTAAAAAATACATTGAAGAAAAAAATAGCATAGTTACAAGGAGTACATCTGATGGTCCTCTTTCCCACCAGTTTCTAACTACTTCAATGCCTTTGAAAGCAATATTCTACTAGGGATGTAGCGCAGCAGGAGGGTGCTAACCTAGAAAGCAGTATAAAATGCATTGATTTTTTTTCCTTTATCTTTTAAAAAATTTTTTCTCACCTAAAATATTTCTTCATTGAGAGAATGTTAGAGGGAAATAATATTCTCAAGTCACAATTTCCTCTTGAATTTTGTACAGTCTCAGCCTAAAGATCTGAAGTGATGGAAATTTGAATATCATGTGCACATTACCTACCAAATACAACTTTTTCACCTTCACCCTTAAAAAAAGTTTACTTCTCTAAAGACAAACCATAGTGAGGTTTGCCAGGTTGTAAAATGGGACTTTTGTCACTGTGGTTGTGCTCTTAATTATTCTGATTTCTGGTGTCCATCAGTCCAGCTGCTTCAGTGAAACCTGGCTGAGTTTCAGAGTGCCATGATCTGAATGCCTCCACCAAGCCTCACTAGCATTTAGGGAAGCCTAGCACACAAGGCTCAATGAGACAGTAGTGTGCTCTGCAAGGAGAGCTGGGAACATTTAAACCAAACAGGAAGGCTGCCGTGAAAGGAAAGATTTAGAATCCTGTGATAAACCTTCATTACAACCATTCCATCAACAAAGTCTCGCGAGCCCCTTCCTCCTATATAAAGAGCACATTCATGGAGCACGGCACACCCACAGTATGGCTGCAATATTAATAACCCCACAAAGCAATTGCTCAGAGGGCTTTCTCTTAACAGTCACTTTTTTTCCCCAGTTTGGACAAAGTTCAGACATAGAGGCTTGCTAGCCTGGGTCCAGTGAGAGGTGCCTGATGCTGCCATGGAGCTTAGGAGGAAGAATGAAGTCACTGTGCTCCATGTGGGATGGACACCATCTGGCCAACTCAGATGACTAGAGGTTTACAAGATTTAGATTCTACCTTCCTACCAACACTGCGGTAGACGCATTCAGAGTTCTCCTACCGAGGCATATGTGCATGCATTTTCATTACATCACTAGCAACCATAGCCCAAGTCTGACAGAAAAATGGCACATTTGATTCCTAATCTCCATATCAGGCAAAAGTGTGGATGCCCTAATAGCTGTACGCCTAGAAGCACAAACCCTCTGGGTACAGCTTAGGGCAGCAGGTTCCAGTATTAACCTAGAAATCCAAAGCCAGGCATTACTCTGGTTTGTATTCTTGCTCTGAATAGCACAATACTATAGTTTCTCTAAAATAAAACATCTTCTTATGGTACTCTCCACACACTAGTATAGATCTCTTCCCTTTTGTCTGATTGTAACTAATAGAACCCAGTTTTAAATAGCACATGAATATAACTGATAGTGGAAAAAAAATCTCTCCAGATTTGAGCAAAGAAGACTTAAGAGGGAACACCTTGAGAAGACAGTAATTGGGCCACTGGAGTTTCTTCTCACTAATTATCCCTGAGTGGCCATTAGCTATGCAACCAAGGAGGAAAGTATGTCAGACTTCAGCAAAGCTGTGTCTTCAGCATCTATGGAATGCACCCTAAAGCCACTGTGTAATTAATTGCAGGAAAATGCTGAGCGAGTAGAATAAAGAAGCTATAACAAATCAAGTATATGGCACAGTTCAACCACCAATGACAGCAGTTGAACTGCTCAGAACTTCACAACACTCATCAGCATACATTCCCTCTTCAAATCTCTAGAAACAGACATTAGAAAGACAGGCCACAAAAGAGGCTTACAATGACAGAAATCCTCAGTAACATAACTGCTTTATCTAGCTGCCCTTCAGTACGGAACAGGAACTTGGCTCTCAGTTGTACTCAAAGGATGGGCCACAAGGAAGCTGCAGGGCTTTGCAGAAAATCTAAGAGCATGCTATCCTGGGATCAAATGAGATCAAGTGAGAGAGAAAGAGAGAGACCCTTAAAAGAACTTGTTATGGAATACTCTTCAATAAAATCTTAAGATTTCTTAATCTAACCAATCTGTTCAACAAATAGTTATTGAATACCTGTATTTTAATAGCTAACAATAAATTCCAATCTCACTTGAACCCTGAAATTTCAAGGATCAAATAACTAAACATAGAACTGGAACACAGCCATTTGTTTCATTGGGATTTAGGATCTGGGAAGTCAGAAGAAAAAGGGTTGTGTTCATGTAGGCAATGAGGACTCACAAAGACAGTTACATTCCAAACATGGTTGAATAGAATCATAGAAAACTTAAAAAGCAGAATCATAGCCAGTATAGTGGCTCATGTCTGTGATCCTACCTACTCAGGAGGCAAAGATCGGAAAGATCATCATTCTAAGACAGCCTAGCTGAAAAGTTAGTAGACCCCATATCTACAAACAAACCACACTTGGTGGCACACACCACAAGTAATTCTATCTAAAAAATAAATGAAGCAAAAAGAGCTGGAAGTATGGTTAGACTGATAAAGTACCTGCTTAACAAGCAGAAGGCCCTGAATTCAATCCCAGTAAATAATAATTAATAGTGATATTAAACCAGAATTGTGAGTCCTATTCAAGATTTATTTACTAGGACAAACTCTACAGGAACAGAGCCTAGAAATATGGGAATGGGGTATGTTTTTCAATAAAATGTCTCATTCTATATGATTGTAATGACCAGCCAGGTCTGGGAGTCAATCCTGTATAGTTATCTGAAGCCAGTTTTTCTTCGTATAATTTCCCTCTTTCAAATGCAGTGTTTGAAAAAACAATGTATCATTTTTAAATACTTTCACCCCAGGTCCACACTTGTTGAAATTCTGCCCATTTTTCATGCCAAATTAAAACACTATTGTTTTCCCAGCATCCTCTCTGCTCCCTCAGGCAGAGACTGCCCCCTCCTCTGTGTTCTCCAGCACTGTAATTATGCTTCTCCTACTCAGCCTTGCTTGTGTCACACCAGGTTATTTATGGTGGGTACCTGATAAGTTGTTAACCTCTTGCATAGATGGACCCTCCTCTATAAAATCTCTACATTTACTCCAGCACCTAATGCCATGAAGTGAAAGCTTCATACATACTTGCTTAATTGAACTAAACTTAAGACACCAAAAGAGAATGTTAGTCTTTTTCTTACTGTCTAAGATCAATGCTAACAAACACTGCTGAGTTAGAGCTCTTGCTAAAAATGTATTATGTAAAACAAAACAACAATTTAAGTTTAAAAAAAGAGCATGGTGTGTTGGATTTTGTCCATGATGAACAAACTGACCACAATAAAAGATCCAGTTTACTTTAGGTAAAATCTAGGGCCCTGCTGTAAGTGCTGTAGACTTGCTCTGCTTTAGTTTCACATGTGATAGTGGGGACCCTGGAGTGTTGTTTTACCAAGTGCACCCAGTGACACTGGGACTGCTTGAATATTCAGAAAATGAGGGGGGGGTACAGATTATTATAAGTAAAAGCAAACTGTCCATATTGCAGGACATTCACTTACAGATTTATTGGAAGTTAAGTGATCAAGTTAGCGAGCTTATTATGAAAGTCTGGTGTCTTTCCCTTACAGCAACTTTGATTTTGCAAAGTTTCATGTTTGATGCTTTGGCAGCTGCTCCTCGTGTTTGTACAGCCCTTGTCATCACCCCAGATGACTGCTGAGTGACAAGACTAATAAACTTTGCTTTAATTGTAAAAGAAGACAGATGAAAGATTTTGGCGAGATGACTAAGTGCTCATCTTGAGTAATAAACATGCCTAGTGCTCTATATATATGTTTAAAAAATCTATTCAACTTGCTATTAACTAATAGTGAGGGTGTCATTAGGAAAGCATTGGATACAATACCAAAGTTCAAGCTTATCTCTTGGGGGAAAAAAGTGTTATTTCTAACATTATTACATTTAGTGAGAAATCACTAAGAGTGGGTCTTAGCTCTCTGACCTTCTGGCTTCTTTTCTCACCCCAAGCAGTAGAAAGTAAGCAATTATAATTGTTTTTACAGTCACAAAACCAAAACATACAATATTTTAAACATTATTTTACCTGAGACATGCTTGGAAAACTATATAGCATCCCACTTTTTACTAGAGGGAAGGAGAGGAGAGGGAAGAAGTGTAAAAAAGGGGGGAGGGATGGGGAGAAAAAAAGAAAGGGAAGGGAGGAAAGAGGGGACCAGGAAAAGATAAGGGAGCAGGGAAGGGAAGGGGAGCAGGGAATGGGAGGAGAAAAGGAAAAGAGGGACCGCCAGATGCCAGTAGCTAGCTACTCGGAGGCTGAGATCAGAGGGTTATGGTTCAAAACCAGCCTGGGCAGGAAAGCCTATGAGATTCCTATCTCCAATTAACAACCCAAAAGCTGGAATTGAATTGGTGGCTCAATTGGTTAAATGCCAGCCTTGAATAAAAAACGCTTAGGGACAGTGCCCAGGCTCTGAGTTCAAGCCCCAGGACCAGCACAAAAAAAGGGAGAAAGCCAGAAGAGAGAAAGAAGGGGAGAGAAGGAGAGAGAGAGAGAGAGAGAGAGAGAGAGAGAATGGAAAGGCAGGAAAGGAAAGGAAAGGGAAGGAAAGGAGGGAGGGAGGCAGGGAGGGAGGCAGGGAGGGAGGGAGGAAGGAAGGAAGGAAGGAAAGAAGGAAGGAAGGAAGGAAGGAAGGAAGGAAGGAAGGAAGGAAGGAAGAAAGGAAGAAGGAAGGAAGGAAGGAAAGAAGGAAGGAAGGAAGGAAGGAAGGAAGGAAGGAAGGAAGGAAGGAAGGAAGAAAGGAAGGAAGGAAGGAAAGGAGGGAGGGAGGGAGGGAGAGAGGGAGGGAGGATCTTGAGAGAAAGAAAGAAAAAAAGAGGATCTTGTGATCTAACCTACCATAAGCTTTAAACACATTTGAAGCAGATGTGATCATCTCCGGTTGTATTTTTAAAGACTCTAATGATCTTTTTTAAAGAAAAAGAGAGGGAAAGATGAATATAAGGACCTCTGCTGATTCCACAGAGAATGAAACAGTAAACTTGAAGCAATAGAGAGTAATAGTGTAACTTGAAGCAATAGAGAGTAATAGTGTAACACTCAAAAGCACAAAAAGGCAACCAGAGGTCCTCCTCCCACTTTCCACTGGAATGGCCTCCATTTACAGTACAGGTTTCTACCTGTAGACAGGAGAACTACATGTGTTTTACAGAAAGGAATGATCAAGGTTCCTTTTCAGATACAAGTAACTCAGTGCCAGAAACACTCTGATCCTCACATCTTGTCACTGTAACTTAAACTTCATATAATTATAAGTTCTGCTTGGCCTATACTTTTTGTTATTCAATAACATTTAAATAAGTTAATTTATATTAATGACTATATGAACTCAAAAACATTTAAAAATCAAACGGTACATCCTTAGGTGATAACATCTAAATGTCTAATTTTATTTTAAAATTCAAAGTAGTATTTTTAAACATGTTAACATTGTTAGCAGTTCCTAACAATTAACTGATAATACAGTTGCCATTTTCTTATTTCCAGCACTTTCTTCTTCACTCAAACTAATGAAAGCTCAGTTTATTTTTTGTAATAAATATGATACACCATGAATTTGCTATGAAAAAGTTTCCAACTTAATAGTTTTTTTTAAAAAGTACTTAAAAATGTTAGAAACTGCTATAGATCGCTGACATCCCCACAGATATAAATACAACACAAATTCACTAAAGTATGACAAAAGTTTAGGTAACCTTTTTCAGAACTTCAGTCTATAAATACGGGACTAATGTAACATGTAATTCCATTAAGGCAAATTAGGCTATGCAAATAAACACTAAGGTCCATTATGCTATATCATTACAGAGCTGCATTAACCTTACCTGTGCAGAATCAGAGCAATGCTTCTGAGCGCTAGTAATGGCAATAGGGCTCTGATAAGGAAGACAATGATGGCCCTGCAGAGCAAGAGGAAGTTAGACTGCACTAGCACTAGCCCAGTAGTGGTTCATTTAGAAAGTGGATTCATGTGAGCTCGCTGGGTAGCCAGCTATGTCCACTCATTGGCCAACCAATTCACACTGTATATTTCAGCAAAATTGCAAACTTCCACAGCACTTTCTTTCTTTTTTTGGGGGGGTGGGGGGTCCGGTTGTGGAGCCTGAACTCTAGGCCTGGGCGCTGTCCCTCAGCTCTTCAGCTCAAGGCTAGCGCTCTACCACTTGAGCCACAGGGCCACTTCCGGCTTTTTTTTTTCTTTTTGCTTATGTGGTGCTGAGGAATTGAACCCAGGGCCTCATGCATGCAAGGCTCTACCACTTCCACAGCACTTTCTAAAGACTGCTACAGTAATTTAAACCTTGAATGTTACATCTAGAAACAGTTCTCTGATATATAGCCACTCTTCAATGTCTGCAGGAACTGCATCTGGGTCTCCTGCAGACACTAAAGTGAAGCCTTTATACACAGCGGAGTAGCATGTCATACAATGTCTACATCCTTCAAATCATCTCTACATTACTTATAACAACTAGTGCAATGTAAATGCTGCTTATATAGTTATGTACTGAGAATGGTGATGGAAAGGGGAAAGTCTGTACATATTCAGTGTAAACACAATTTAAAAAAAAAAACTTCTAGTGGTGCTGTGGCTCAAGTGGTAGAGCGCTTGCCTTGAGCTGAAGAGCACAGGGACAGTGCCCAAGCCCAGAGGTCAAGCCCCATGACCGCCAAAAATAAAACTTCTTAGCAGTGGTTTGAACTCAGGGCCATCCACCTGCCATGAAAGGGCTTCACCACTTGATCAACATTCACGGTCCTTTTCTTTATACTTTTCAAATATGGTCTCACTTTTGCCCTGGGCCAGCCTCAGATCTCAATCCTCCTATCTCCACCTCCCAAGCAGCTGGAAAAACAGGCATGCAGCCTCATACCAGACTAGACAAAAATGTTTCCAAATATTGTGGAACCAACCCTTCAGGATGGTTGGTTGAAGCCATGGACGGGGAACTTACAGTTGTAGAGAGATGACTAAATTGAACTCATATGAATTAACCATATGAAGTAACTTGGGAAGCATCTAATAACACACCTGGACATAAAAAGGGTATAAGAGAAGTTTGTACTTCATTCATTTAGTGGATGCTGCATTAAATATCAGAAAGTCTTATAAAGACCAAAGAATATCATTTTCCTGGCTAGGTATCATTTTGGAATTAGTTATATCAAGGGAGATAGGCAACTAGGCTCTTTGCTTTTACAGCCTTATTGGAGTTGGACTGGCAAATGGAACTGAATATATATCTACCATATACAATTTTGCTCTTCATATAGAAACTAGATGTTCCTTCTTGGCAGTTCTGGGGTTTCAACTCAGGGTCTCATTCTTTCTGGGCAGGATTACTACCATCACTACTTGTGTGAATTCAGTCCAAAAATTAGACTCTTAATAATTATGTAACGGCCAGTGGCTGTAATCCTAGCTTCTCAGGAGGCTGAGATCTGACAAAGCCAAACTGGACAGACAAATCTGAGCGATACTTATCTCCAATTAACCAACAAAAAGCTGGAACTAGAGGCATGGCTCAAGTGGTACAGTGCTGGCCTTGAGCAAAAAAGCCAAGCAAGAATGTGAGCTCAAAGTTGAGTTCAAACTCCAGTACTGGCACAAAAACTAAGTAAATAAAAATAGTTACTTGCCCATCATATCATACTCCCAGTTTTTTTTAAAAATCAAGTGTGTCAATTTCTTTTTGTTTGCTGTGGTTTTTTTTGTTCTGTTTTGGGGTTTTGCCAGTCCTGGTGCTTGAACTCGGGGCCTGGGCATGGTCCTTGAGTTTCTTTTGCTCAAGGCTAGTGCTCTTACCACTTAAGCCACAGTACCACTTCTGGTTCTGTTTTATGTGGTACTGAGGAATCAAACCCAGGGCTTCATGCATGCTAGGCAAGCACTCTACCACTAAGCCACATTCCTAGGCCCAAGTATATGTCAATTTTTAAAAACTGTTCCACTGTGCACAACTTTTTGCCTTTGCCTGAAATCATCCCCTCCTCCTCCCTCTTTCTTCCTATGTTTCCATCATTTCCATCAGCATGCTTAGAGCCCTATATCTTAACTCAACATTTCTCAATCTTTCCCTGTCTCTATGTGCAGGATGGCACCTCTCCAGGTCCTGTTGAAGCAGCGTCTCTTTCCCTGGGCTCTCAGTCTGTCTAAGAGTCCTTTGAATCAGTTCCAGGTAAAAGTATCTCATGCCCATTCCTGTGCTTGTTACATTGTTGGGTTTTTGTTTGTTTGTTTTTACTTTTTTTTGTTCTCTCTGACCACTTGGTGATTTCTCACCTCTGGGCTTTACTATAATCACATTTAGTGAGATATTTAGATCATTGCTAGTTTCTTGTCACCCCCATCCATATGCTCCCCTCATACAATCCTCCTGGATTAGATCAGTGAAGAACGGAGGCTGGCAGCTGTTTGTCATTCACTTTTGCTACCATGAAAGCATGTGAATATTTCATTGTTTAGGCATTGCAGAGACTCTCTGCAAACATTTACTCTGGGTTCTTGGATTAGGAGAACATGTGTGGTAGGCAAAAGGTAAATAATAAACCACAACACTATTCAATCAATGACCTAAAAGCGTTCTGACATCTGACTCTATTGCTTACTAAATCATTATACACATAAGCAAAATCCCACCTTTCATTTCTACTACAAATGATATTTCTAAAACACAGTTCATCAGTTACCTAGTTTATTTTAAATAAGCTAAAGACACAATCGTTTAGTGGCTTTAAAAGTGACATAAAATATATCAGAATATGTATTTATCTGTTGCTGACTTACTAAATAGAACTAGATATATCAATTAATATAACCTGTCACAACCCCCAGCTTCCTCCAGTAGAAGCTTGTTATCGAAATTCATGATGGACCAACATACATGGACCTTCAGTTCTGTTTGTAAAAGAAAAACAAATTCTATGTAGTCAAAGGTACTTGGAAAATGTATTTTGGAGGAGAAGTTGTTGTTTGTGGGTTTTCTGTTGTTTTACTTTGGTTTTTGTTGTGAGTCATGGTCTCACTCGATAGCCCAGGCTGGCCTTGAATTCACAGTTCTCCTCCTTCAGCCTTCCAAGTACGGAATTATAGACCTATGCCACCACACCTTACATAAATGCCTTTTACGACCCAAGGTCTATTCTTGGTACACAGAGAAGATGAATGAAAACCCACTCTGCTTTAGGGTTTTTTCAGTGAGAGAAAATAGGTAGAACACACACACAGAGGCTTACACAATTTTCTAAATCTTCATATTGATTTGCCCTAAGAGTTGGATCAGCCATTTAAATTCCTAAAAAATAACCACACTCTCACCCAAGTGAGATCTGTACTACTTCCTGTGTCTTTCTTCCTACTTCCTGGGCTGTTTAGATGTTAGAGGATCACTTGGTGACTCCGCAGGCAAGAGCTAACAAAGATATTCTGGAGCTTGGTCCTCCTCTTGGCTCCTGTTCTTATGTGAGCTAGTAACCAGCAGAACTGCAACAGACAAGACTCAATGACCTCCCTGGACTCCCTCTACACAAGTTCAGAAATGGCCTTTTTCTCAAGAGAGGTCCAAAACAATGATAACACCTCCCCAAAACAGTCACCAAACCGAAGTCTGTGCCCTCATTGGACACTAGAGCCTCTCCCTCAGGCTGCAATGGCGCAGCCAGCACCTCGCTTGCGCTCTGTTCACGTCACCTCTCGCCTGTGGACCCTTTACAAGCAGGAAGGAAAAGTGCTTATCTGATTATGGAAGCTGCCAAGGGAAGTACACCCTCTTATCTCATTTTATATTGTTAAATTTTTAGTCCTTTAATAATAAAGCAAATCCCACAGATATTATTTTGCAGGAAAAACAGTAGGGACATGTTTTAAGAACTGTGAAAAATTAAACTAGAAAAAAAAAACCTTTGGCACTTAGCAATATTTTATGTCTCTGGGGAAACAGTAAATCCAGAAACTTGATAAATGGATTTTCACTGTGTTACATTTTAATAACATTTTGTACTTTTACAAGATACATTTTCTTTTCAACTTTCTGTCACTACCCAATTTTTTTCCCATATGAACAGTGAAGTCTTCTCATTGCCTTTCTCTTGTCTTTTTCCCTCTTATTTCCTTCCAATTAATTGCAACCACAAAAGGAAAATAATATTTTTATCTTGACTATATGTATGAATTCTCACATCTAATCCAAAACAAAGATACATTACAAAAGCAATTCTCAGGGCCAGGCAGTGGCTAGCCACTTGGGAGGCGGAGAGAGGAAGATTGATTCCAGTTCAAAGCCAGCTCTGGCAAAAAGTTAGTGAGCCATTACCTCAAAAATAAGCTGGGTATATGATTCGTGCCAGTAATCAGAGTACAGAAACAAGAAGGGGCCAGCGGGGGGGGGGGGGGGGGTGGGGGAAGGAAACAATGAAAGCAAAAGGATTGGGAGCATGGCCCAAGTGGTATAGAGCCCTTGGCTAGCAGCTTGAGACTATGAGTTGGAGAGGAAGAGGAACAGAAGGAGAAGGAAGAAGGGGGAAGAGCAGAAGGAAGAAGACAAGGAGAAGGAAACGAGAGGAGGAGGAGAACAAGAATCTACTATTTGATTGCATAAAGGTAGAGACATCTCAAGAGAGTAGGACAACTCCAAATCTTCCCAATGTGTTGGATAAATCTCTAGGAGAGAGTATACAGACCTCTTCTAAACTTTTTTTAACAATTAATATTTTTCTTTCACAGAGAATCCTGTGGAGATTCTTTAGGGACTGCATACCTAATTTTAACAAATTTCAAGAATAAATGAATTAATGTAAGCCTCACTCAAAAGCCCTACTAAGCTGGGAGCTGGTAACTCACGCCTATAATCCTAGCTACTCAGGAGGCTGAGATCTGAGGGTCGCGGTTCAAAGCCAGCCCAGACAGCAATGTCTATAAGACTCTTATCTCCAGTTAACCACCAGAAAGCCAGAAGTGGCGCTGTGGCTCAAGTGGTAGAGCGCTGCCTTGAGCTGAAGAGCTCAGGGACAGCACCCAAGCCCAGAGTTCAAGCCCCACAACCAACAACAACAACAAAAAAAAAAAAGGCAGGGGGAGAGGGTGGCCTTACTAATTAAACTGCTGAGAATAAAAACACTAAGCCAGTTGGACACCAATAGCTCATGCCTATAATCCTAACTGCTCAGGAGGCTGAGATCTGAGGATCACAGTTCAAAGCCAGCCAGGGCAGAAAAGTCTGTCATTCTTATCTCCAATTAACGATTAAAAAACCAGAGGTGGTGCTGTTGCACAAAGTAGTAGAGCACTAGACTTGAGCAGAAAAAAAGTCTCAGCGACAGAGTCCAGACCCTGAGTTCAAGCTCTACAACCAAAAAAAAAAAAAAAAAAAAAAAAGCCATCAGAAAAAAGTTATAACAGACACTGAGCATTCCCCCATCCAAAAATCTGCAATCTAAACTCCAAAATTGAAGTTTCAAAATTGAGCACAGATAGGATGCCACAAGGAGAAAAGTGACCTAATGTACTAAGGCACTGCCAAAAAACAGGTGCTCTCAAGGTGTTGTATGAAATTACTTTCAGGCTGGATGTACAATGTACTTGAAACAGAAGTGAATCTGTGGCCAGACTTGGACCCCATTTCTGAGCTAACTCACAATGTGTATGCAAATACTCCAAAATCTGAAAAATCTCACATCTAAAAACATATGGTCTCAACTATTTTGGATAAAGGACATTCAATATGAATTAAGAACCCAATTGTAATTCCAGCACCAGGGGTTCATGTGTGTAATCCTAGATAATTGGTAGGCTGAGATCAGGAGATTGTGGTTTCAGGCCAGCATGGGCAGGGAAGGTTGAGTGACTCCATCGCAATGAAAAAAAGGTAGGCATTGTGGCATGGGCCTGCCATCCCAGCCATGACAGGAAACTAAAAATAGGTGAGACACTATCCAGACACAGGCCAATAAGAAGCAAAACCCTATCTCAAAATAACCAATGCTAAAGGGGGGGGGGGGAAGGGGGCTGGGAAGGTGGCTCAGTGGTAGAGTGCTTGCCTTGCATGCAAGAGGCCCTGGGTTCGATTCCTCAGCACCACATAAGCAAACAGAAAAAAGCCAGAAGTGGCACTGTGGCTCAAGTGGTAGAGCACTAGCCTTGAGCTGAAGAGCTGAGGGACAGCGCCCAGGCCCAGAGTTCAGGCCCCATGACTGGACCCCCCAAAAAAAAAAACTTCCTACTCAGATTTTCTCATCAACTTGCTATCTAACCTGTAAATTCCTTGAGAATAGAGATGATATTGTATCTGAACCTGCATCTCTAATATCTAACACTGAATAAATTATTAAGTAGCTTATAGTTAGAAAATTAGCTGGCTCTCTTAAATTCGGCAAACACTCATAAGGGTAAGCGTAAGAATCACACATTTTAAAGTAATGGAGTGACCATTAATGTCACTCAATTTTCCTACTCATTATGATATAAATAGCCAGTAATTAGCACATTGTAGAATGAATCCATATTAAAGCAATTGTGCAATCTATTCACCTAAGTTTGACTAATGTATATACCTTCATAGGAGTGGACCCTTTGGGGAAGAGCCCCTGCATCATCTGAGCTTCTGTGCCTCAACAGCTCTGCCTCACCACCCTAGCTGAAAGCATGACTTCCAGTTCCTCCCAAGAAGTAACACCGTAACACCATTTTCCTCTTGGACCTTGAACACACGAAGTGTGGAGGTGCTCACCAAAAAATAAAATCCCACAGCTTTTTAAAAACAACCCCAGCAGCTCCAATGCCTAAAATCATCTATTCTTGCAGACAGTTGTACCCTAACAATGAGTTGACTTTCTATATTTAGCATCTGTGTCACCTGTCTAGATATATGTCCATCATTTTTTTCATTGTTCTTCCCAGTTAATTATATTCTACCATAAACCCATTCTTCCCCTTTTCTGTCTTATCCTATATATACAGGATACCTTTCCCAAATGGTATAATTAAATAACTGAAAAAATAGTCAGAATTCTAGCTTCATAAAAATGCCCAGAGACCCTGCATTCCTTTTAAGCCACAGCAATTACCCATCAGCCTAAAGGCCTTCTCAATTTTAAAGTCTACTGGGAATAGCATGACAGGAGAATACTCCAAACATGAGTTAAAGACTCTTTTCACTATGCAGATTATAACTTCTTTGTTGGGTTATTCTCCTAGAAGTGATGTATCATTCTCTTAGGATGGGTGTCTAAAGTTCTCTCCAACAAGGACTCTGGAATATGATTTTTTTAAGTGAAGGTTGCTTTTAACCGAAATTCAAATAGAAGTGTGAATTAAAGGGGTAATTTCAGATGTAGTGAAAAGCTGTAATGTCCATTCAGAGTAATGAAGGCACACGGCATTAATCTCCTAAAAAGATTCAAATGCGATGAGTAGAGCAATTCTATTTCTTAGTGGGAACAAATTAAGATGATTTCCCTTACAGAAATTGCCATAATTACAAGTAATTATCTTGTACTCTCTAAATTTACCACTATAGCACATTCTGCAAATATCATTCCCTTCAAATACTTTATTTGGAAATACAGGAGAGATTGTTGCTTTGTGAATTGTGCTACAGAGCTCAAACTGATCATCAGGACTGCATAATCTGTATAGTAAAGAGATGGCATTCTGAAGTTGGAAGAGCTTAGAATTCAAAATTTATGATATTGCCCTCATCAGGTAACTAATATTGCCCAGAGGAGTGCAGGCAAAATGAGAATGGCAAATGTTCAAAGACAGACTTGCATCGAATGTGGGTTTACGCAGGAAACAATGGGAAAATCACTCTCATACGCATGGGGCAATCATGGAAACATGTAAACAGCTGCTGCAGTATTTATAAAGTCCTTGCTGGGCCAAATAAAATCCCATCGTTTGCAGCCTACTCAGTTTTTCATTTTGCTTTAATATGAGAATGTGGGAAAAACCAGTTACTCACTGGGCATTAGGAGAAGAGGCATGTGGAAAACTAATGTCACCATCTTTGGGGCCAATTACAATCTGAATTTCAACTGGCATTTGAGGTTTATTCTCTAGCCAAATTGGTATTCCTTACCATTGTAAATGACATACCCAAAGCTTGCCTTTGCCTACATTATTTTCACTGCCCCATCTCTGCCTAGTAAAAATCAGATGACCCCTCAAGTTGAGTTGAATGCTATTCCACCATGAAGACTCTTGGTCAAGTCATTCCTACCCACAAAAACTCTAAATCCTTCCTCTTCTTCCACCCAGCTCAGCCTTCTCCTTTCATTCGTTCCCCCGAGAATACCCTTTCTGCATCTCTGGCAACACTTGGTATATCTCATCTCATATTTCAAATATGTATACACTTGTGACATCCTTTTTTCCTAGATTGTAAGTTGAAAATGTATTTCATTCATATATGCATCTCCTGCAATGCTAGCGTTAATATTATAATCAGTTAAAACAAATGTTATCCATTTAAAACATTCCCCATCAACACCAATGGTGCCCACCTAGAATCCTAGCTACTCGGGAGGCTGAGACCTGAAGGATCCTGGTTTGAGGCCAACCTAAGTAGAAAAGTCCAAGAGACTCCATCTCCAATTAACCAGCAAAAATTTATGCTAGAGGCATTGTTCAAATGGTAGAGCATCAGCCAAGCAAACACAAAGCCCTGAGTTCAAACACTAGTACTAAAAAATCCTACTTAGAAACATATTATTGAGAAGACAAAATGGCTACAGAGCATAAATAAATACTTGGTTTTACTAAATAAAAACTGCATTTTTATATTAGTGTTTAAAAACAATTATAACTCAACATATATATGAACTAAGAAAACATGAGGAGATGGGTAGAGTTAGAGAAAAAGACAGAGAAAGCACAATGGAGGGAACAATGCAAGGGATGATATTGATCAGACACATTGTATGCATAAATAGGTAAGTTGAATTGAAACCTCTTTGTACAACTATTTACAGGTAATTTTACTTTAAAAGTCTATAATGAGATTATAAACTCTGTACAGTCTATTAGTCTCCCCTGGCTTATTTGGTAAGTATAATTTTTTCCAGCAGTGAGGATTAATCCAGGGTCTCATATATGTAGTCAAGAGCTCCACTACTGGGATGAATACCCCCAACTCAGGGCAGTGTAAATATTAAGTATACCTAAACAAGTGTTTACACAGTCAATCACTTGTCATTTACAATCCTACCTTTAAATGATATGTAAGGTTAAAATTTTTTACTTAATTTTAAACCAAAAAAAGAAATATGCTGTTTCCCCATATTTTCATCCTATTTCATCATTATTTAAGCATCAGCACTACATTCTATAGATTTAAAATACCTTAAAAATTAGCTTTGCCAGGCACCAATGGCTTATGCCTGTGATCCTAGGCAGTCAGAAAGCTGAGCTCTAAGGATCACTGTTTAAAGCCAGCCCAATTAAATAAATCAGTGAAACATCTCCAATTAACCAGCAAAAAGCTGCAAGTGGAGCAGTGGTTCGTATGGTAAAGCAAAACTCATAAGTAAAAAAGCCAAATAAGCGCACAAGTCCCTAGTTAAAGCCCCAGTATTGGAAAAAAAAAATAGCTCTAAGAGTTTACCTTCTCACTGATTTATTCTTAGTCCAGTTTGAGATAATGAAAACATATCACAGGTTCACTTTTAGAAATAAAGTCACAGAGTTCTGCTCAAATCAACATGGGTAATTTGCACACAGTTACAGTTATTTATGGGAAACATTGGTTCCATAATAGCCAGTTATTCTAAATTGTTTGCTTCATAAACACTATAAACAAGATAGCATTTTTATGGTTCATTAAAATTTCTTGAGAGCCACAGCTAACATCAGACATAATTAGAACAATGGCAATATTTTCAGATAATGAGTTACTCATCAATGAGGTCTTTTTCATGTTTGTCTAAACTGACAGACATTGTTTACTTGTCACAAAGGTTATTCTGCCTTTACTTAAAGGGTCATCTATAGTCCCACCCCACCCCCCACTTAGTCCTTTGGCATTATGTCCACTGGCCTAATGATAGTCTTGAAGTTATGAAGTGTGAGAAGTTTGTGGTAAACATCCTCTCTCTCCCTTTCTCTCCCTCTCTCTCTCACACACACTCTCTTTCTCTATTCCTGAATGCCTTCTTGTCCTGTCCACAGCATGCAACTCCTTCCCACTTAATGTTGTTAAAGTTATTTGCTTACTTATTTATGTACTTACTGGCCTTCTGAGACAGAATTTTGCTATGTAGCCCAGGCAGACCTGGAACTCATGATTCTCTTCCCTTCTCTTTGTTAAGTTTTGGGATACATGCCAGGATTACAGGTGTGCACCTCCAGGCCTAGCTTAATTATTTAGTAATAATGGGTTCCTTGATCATTTCTTCCCAAAGTCGGTCATGTACACTCCCTAGGCTATGCAACTCTACCCTCCACATAAACACTAACCTAAGTTCCCTCTGCAATGGGTTTTGTTGCTGTTAAGATTTTTCTGGTTTGGTTTGAGACAGAGTCCTACTATATGCCCAAAATCCTAGCTCAAATGATACTTCTGCCTCAGTTTCCAGAGTAGCTGCGAGTATAGGCACATATTACTATACCCAATATTACCATATTTTTGTTGTTATTTGTGTATTAGAATAAGGTAATGTAAAAATGCCAAACCAGATACATGAAAAAAAATTCATACGGGGGAATAATATGATTTATCATATCATTCAAAATGTTTTGGTTCCGGGCTGGGAATATGGCTTAGCAGTGGAGTGCTTGCCTAACATGCATGAAGCCCCAGGTTCAATTCCTCAGTACCACATACACAGAAAAGGCCAGAAGTGGGGCTGTAGCTCAAGTGGTAGGAGTCTAGCCTTGAGCACAGTGAAGCTCAATGTCCAGGCCCTGATTTCAAGCGGCAGAACTGGCAAAAAAAAAAAAATTCTAGTTCCTACACTGATGCATTCTCAAATGTATCTAACCCTTGGTAATTAATGACATAATAAATAATAGTTCACTCATAGAAAGATCACTACCTCCACTACCTAAAACACAGCCTAAAACCAAAAAGAATAAAGAGAGAACAAATGCAAACTCTTTCTTTAAAACTGGGCACTTTGTTTTCATTTGGTTTTGTTGTTTGGGGCGGTACTGAGGATTCAGCCCCAAGTATCAGGCATGTGAAGTGCTGTACCACTTGTGCCATACCACTGACTAAAACTGGGCCTTCTTAAATTTCAAATCATCTGAATAGATTTAATTAGTGATACAATTAGGTGTGAGAGGCTAGTCAGCTTTAAAAGCATTGTTCCAAATGAAGCAACAGTACTCACTAGACACTATGATGAAAATGAACTATACAATTTGTGGATAGGGATGGAAGGGAAAAACAGGAAGAGAATGAGGGAAGGGGTGACATTGTCCTAAAAGAAATGTACTCTTTACCTATCTTATATAACTGTAACCCTTCTGAATATCACCTTTATAATAACAATTAAAATTTTTTAAATAAATTAAAGAAAATCCTTGGCTGGGAATGTGGTTTAGTGGTACAATGCTTGCCTAGCCTGCATAAAGCCCTAGGTTCAACTCTTCAGTACCACATAAACAGAAAAAACTGGAAATGGTGCTGTGGCTCATAGAGTGATAGCTTTGTGCAAAAAAAAATTTGAAGCTCAGAGACAGTGTGTAGGCCCTGAGTTCAAGACCCAGGATGGGCAAAAACTAAAATAAAATAAATAAAAATAAAAGTGTTGGTTCCAAATCGTTTAAATAGGGATACAGGTGGACCCATTGCAAAATGAGATGTACAAGTCGTTATGTCGAAAACGAACTTTACAACTTTGGTGGGGGGGGAATTAGGTGGGGGGGGAGGATGGGAAGGGATGGGAAGGGGAAACAAAGGAGAGGCTACAATGCTTGATAAGAAATGTACTCATTATCTTGCCCATGTAATTGTACCCCCTCTCTACAGTAATTTCACAATTAAAAAAAAAAGTGTTGGTTCCTGCTGGGCACTGGTAGCTTACTCCTGTAATCTACCTACTCAGGAGGCTAAGATCTGAGGATTGCAGTTCAAAGCCAGCCCAAGCAGGAAAGGCCATGAGACTCTTATCTCCAATTAACCTCCAGAAAACCCGAAGTGGCCCTGTGGCTCAAGTGGTAGAACACTCCCCTTGAGCTGAAGAGCTAAGGGACAGGGCCCAGGCCCAGAAAAAAAAGACAAAAAAAAAGTGTTCATTCCCTGAACTGTTTGTGTTTCTTTAATGAATTGAGCACTGGTGAATCTATACAACAGCAACATAACTTTGAACAACATAGAAACACAAGTGCAAACTGTACAAAGAAGGTATAAAATTATGTAGAAAGAAGTAAAACATTAATGTGAGCTATTTGGTATAAGAACAAATCATTCTACAAAGAACAAATCATTCTTTAAAAGCTCCTGTTGGGTCAGTGTGTCTTAGAAGAATCATTCACATTTGTGGTCACAATCCTGGGTCGTCCAGAGAAGCTTAAAGTGTGTTTAGCACCTTAAGTTTAAGAAAATATAAAGTATGAAATGTATTTTAGAAAATTTCACACTAAAACTGGTTGAAACTTTTAAGATTGTCAATTAATGAATCTCATTTGAGTTACCAGGTAATTCACAAGAACACCACAGATAAAAATCAGTGTGGCAATTTTCCATGGACACCATAGTAATCCTGTAAATATGTGTATGTGTGTGTGTGCATGTGCGTATTCTAGTTGTGTTCATATGGACATATAAAATTTCAAAATACAGAACAATAACTGTCAGAACAATAAACTAATATAATGGACAGACAGATATAAAGGACAATGAAGATTCTCAATTATTAAAGAAGTTAGTGTTCAGTCTATTTTCAAATATTTTTTGTATCTTTATTTTCCCTAAAATGTTGGATAAATCAGGCGCCAGCAGCTCATGCCTGTAATCTTAGCTACTCAGAAAGCTGAGATCTGAGGATAGAGTTTCAAAGTCAGCTTGGGCAGAAAAGTCTGTGAAACTCATCACCAATTAATTATCAAAAAGCTGGAACTGGAGGTATGGCTAGAATGATAGTCTTGAGCACAAAAGCTCAGAGATAGTGCCCAGGCCTTGAATTCAAGCACAGTACCAGCACGCACAAGCGTGCGTGCACACGCGCGCGCGCACACACACACACACACACTCACACACACTGAACAAATCAAATTATGTAGTTACTTATCAGTGAATATCTATTGTAATCTTTGTTACAATATGTAACCATAGCAAAGTGGTCCCAGGGTGTGTAACAAATTTTCCCAGTGGGTTTCTTTCTTCACTGCTTTCCATATCTATGGTCTTTGTCTACTGCATGTCTGAGAGAGAATATCCAGACAGAATGGGTTCCCATGATGACCTCTGGCTCCCTCTTCCATTGGGCTTCTGTTCCAAATGGTAACTGCTCCACACCACGTATGCCTTAATATTGAGCTTCGCCTGGCTCAGTCCCCCAACGTACTGTAAATGTGAAATATTACCTCCCGCAAAGGAAATGATGCTGGAAATATGGGGGCATTTACGAGTGGACATTGGCTGACATAACCAGACATATGCTAGAGAAATCTCACTCTCTAATAATCCAAACTGAGAGATCCCTCCCAGCACAGGAGCTTATGTGCAGCTGACAGCCCATCAAACTTCTTTCATGAGCATTTTCTAGAAAAAAATGTAAATCCAGGGACACCATTTCCTATTTTTTTTCTTAAAATGTATGCAAAAAAAGCACAGAATGTTCAAAATAACAAAGACAAAACAATCTAATAGCATGATCTAAAGGACAGCATACTCTGCAAGGAGAATATAGTCAAAGGATTAGTCATGTGAGCATGTGAGAACTCCTAGGGACAGAAATCTGAAAACGGGCAGGGGACTAACAAGAAAGTTCAGGACAAAAGCTTCATATAAATCTAAAAATGTCAGCTAAATGATATAATTTTTATAGCTTTCAATAAAACTACATGGTTTTAGCACATCAATAGAAGCAGAGTCTTAAGCTGAGCCACACATGGTTATTAATGATATAATGAATTCACTGTGGAGGCTGGAGCTGACAGGACCAACCAGGACTTCAGCTTTCTCTCACCTCCTTCCACTGTGTTTTCACAGCATGTCATCACGGTGACTGACTAGCAAAGTGAAGGTGGCTGCTGGCACCCTTTCTTGAAGTTGGGCCAATTAAACCCTACAGCCTCTCACCCTGGCAATGTTTACTGGCTAGTCCTGAACTGTAAAGGTGCCAGCCCAGATTTCCTAATCACCAGCTCCATTCACTTCTTATCAAGTCCATCAACTATCCCCAGCCTCTCCTATGTTCCTGGAAGTAGTCTTCTATAGATGACTGTGAAATTTCCAGAATGAAGAATGGGGCTGAAAGGAATCAAGGCTAGCTTTGTGGTGTTTACAGTCATGGCACTGCTGTCCTGGATGACCAGTGTGAGATGTGTTACTAAAGGACTTTTTGCCCTTCTTTGAAAATTGAGGCTAACTTCACATAACATAAATGGATCATCTTAAAGTTTACAATTCACATAACATTACACATACAATTCACTTCACATAACATAAATTAATCATCTTAAAGTTTACAATTCAGAAAGATTAAGTACATTTGCAATGTTATGTAACTACCACTTCATGTCTGTGGCTTTATTTTTAATAGTTGCATAACTCAGTACTTCCCTATCTTCTATTCAATATTCTAGAAAGCTAAGATAGGGATAGAGATAAAATTTGCTAGGAAAAGTTCCCAACAATGGACTCATTAAAGGATATAGCCAACTGCTTGAAGATTACTGGGTATCTCATCCATTCATTCACTCAGCTCCTCTCCTGTGTTGGTGCTCTCAAAATCTAAATTACTACAGACAGATAAACTGACAGCTACAATGCAGAGCTAGGATTGTGACCAATACAACTGCAGTCAAAGGAGGGTTTGGCCAACTTTGTCTGGCAACAGAAGAACAGCTGATGGGATTGAGTGAGAACGAGAAGTCTGACTCCATGGTTAAGACAGGACAGCCCCAAGAGCACAATGAATTAAGAATAGTAAGTGTTCAGGCAGAGGGTAGAAACCTAGTGGGCCATATCCAGCTATATTGTAGGGCACCACCATGCTATGAGGAAAAGCATAGTAAGTGTGTTTTTCTCAAGCCAGGCACTCTTGTAAGCATTTTTATATCTTCAAAGTCATACTAAAAGCTGGATATGTCAGTTTTTCTGAAATTTCTCGACTAGCTTCAGAGTCCATTTTCCTCACCACTATACAATCTAAACTACAGCTGCCTTTTGCAATTTTCTTCTCTTTAATAAAATGAATTGCTGAAGCCAGACCTTTCATGATGGAAGCTACAATATGCAAATGCACTGGAGGTGAGTGAATGCCAGTGTGAACAATGGGTGGGCATCACTAAGAAACCCCATGGTTGCTGAGCCAGGGGCAAACTTCACCTTTCTCTCCTAGAGCATCTTTGACCCTGCAGAGCCCAGGATGAGCTTGTCCCACTCTGCAGACCTCTACTAGACCATGGAGAGACAGGAAAGGGCTCTAGCAAGGTCAGGAACATGAGCAGATCTGTGCTGTTTAAACAATTACTTGGAACGAATAAGAAGGTAAAAACTGAGGAAAAAAAGAGAGCAAAGAAAGGAAAACCATTAGGATGCCATTTGCAATAGATCCAGCAAGTGATAATGAGGCGCTAAACTACAACAGTGGGGAGTCAGATGTGAAAGATTAAATGACTTGCCCAAGGACAAGAGTCAAAGGAGCTGTCAGAACCAAAAAATCAGGTCTCCAGGTTACACTGACCTCCGAACTGTATACAGATGGATCTACAGAAATACTGATAGCATGAAATTTCTAAGATGTCTCTATATTAACTTTATCCACAATGCTTATTTTCATGTCTGAGTCTATGCCATTAAATAAACTGTAGCCCACAATGAATAATATAGCAACATCAGCTGCAGAGCATTCAGGAAAGTAACCAGTTTAGGATAGCTATATTAAAAGTTGAGACTTAGCCTTATTATCCAGAAAAATAATACTTCATCAGAGAGCAAGTAGAGAGATTTGAAATACACTCTTTCATAAAAGTAATAAGCTATTTCCAAACACAAATTTGCAGGACATAATCCTTACAAGTAAGCTTCCAAACAAGCTTTTCAAATGAAACTCCATTAGAGAAGTCATTTAAGAAGCCAGATTCACACTTTCTTAACATGACAAATATTACAAGATAAATACATCATATGATTCTCAAATGACATAATTAATGTAGCTTATGTGACATATTCCTATTAATGATCTTTTATTTTGTGTGAACAGTAAAATAACATCAGATAAGCAATGAAAAAATCCCATCAGCAGCAGCCTTCCAGAAGGTTTAGACTGCAGTCTTATTTACACAGCATTATCTGATACTAATCCCTGGATTTTAAAGAGCAGAAATCTCTTCAGAATTGTAAACAAACATGTTCCTGTGAGATGAGCACTTTAATTACTATCATTTCTGCAAATACAAGATAAAAAAAATAATGTAATGCAGGATAGCTTTGAAGGTGAAAACCTGGGAAAGCACATTTAGCCAGTTGGATTAGGTTACTGGAATAAAAGGATTGGTTCACAACACCAGAGCAGGAGGGCTATGGAGCCTGGTGTCTTAATCAGGTCTTTCAGGGAGATTTTGTGGAAAGTGGCTCCCTGATGTTGCCTGCAAACAAAATTAGAAGTGAGACACAAATATTCTGGTTTTCTTTAATAATTCACTACAGCTCAGTACCTGTGAATCAACTGAAATATAAGTCTAAAACCACCATTTGTAATTATTTACTTTTATATGAAATAAGTATTTATTGAGCAACTGTATTACCTTGGTACCAGAAAAGAGGAGATTACTGTTCTTGAATATAAGGAGCTAGAAATATAATGAAGAGGCTAGATACAGAAATGAAGAGATTAGAGTTATTTGCATAAGAAGGGGGGGAGGAAGAGTCCAATCAATAAAGCAACTCTGCCTATGTGGCTAGACTTTAAGTGCTCTACAAATTCAGAAGTAGCTAAAAATCACTGTGTTTCTTTAAGAGGTATATATATATATATATATATATATATATATGCGTGCCAGGGGTAAAGGGACAGCATCTTAGTGATGGTACCTCAAATTAGGGGAGCAAATCTCTTGCTGAATGTCCGGTATTGACTTCTCTACTGTGTCTTCCTTAGAAAGGTTCCCAGGCATAACAGCAAAGAACACAGGGTCTGAGCACAAGACCTGGCCCAATCCTAGTTCTGATCCTGCCATGCTGTATGACTTGGAGGTAAGTCACTTCATCACTCTAAATCTCAGTTTCCTTATCTCTAAGTTGCAAGTTAAAACTCTCCACTTCAGTGGGTAAGAATTACACGAAAGCATAATAAAGACTAAGTGGAGATGTCTACAATAGAGCAGATGCCTAATAAATGTTACCTGCATATAAATATTCTTACCATGATGAGATCAGCACAAGTACTTAGAATCTTGCTTTTTTTTTATTTATTGAGGTATAGCTGGCTATAGACAAAGCTTTCCACATCTAGTGGGAACAATTTGAAGCATTTGGAAATAAACATATACCTGTGAATTTTTTCAGGACACTTAGCGTGGCTCTTGGTGAAAGACCCACTGTGCTTGGAAGACTGGGTCCTAAGCTCCTCACTGATGGTGGGGATGTGATCGGATGAATCATGTTCTGATGGCTACTGGATGAAAAAGTGTCTAACCTCATAGAATATTCCAGACTCATATTTTAAAAGCCTATGTTGAGTTTTTAGTTTAGCCCACCAAATAAGCAGAGAAGAGGAGCAAAGAACTCCCCTTCAGCCATATACCCCACCGCATGCTCAGTCAGGAACAAAGAAATCTGGAATCTAATCACTGTGTTGTAGTGAACCCAAACTGGTAGTAGCCTACAGGACACCATGACAGCAAGCTACTAACCAATCTAATGCTGAAGCCCAGCTGCAGACAAAACACTGCTAGCGGCAGTATTCTGTAGATGATCTTCCTACTGTTATTAAAATCACATCAGTGCAATATCACTTTTCATCTGGAGTGTAAATGGTTTTTATGAAACAGTTTGGTAAAACACATGGCATGTGACTGTACCACTACAAATGTGTTAGCAGACCTAGCCAGAAGCCATGGAATGGTGTGCTCATGTGAGCATTCTGGCAAGAGCCAGAAAATAACCCCAATCTTTGTGAAGACTTATGGGTGCTTCACTGGCATGGGAGTGGTATCAAGCCCTTTCCCAGGGTTGCTTCCATTTCCAATGCAGAAGGAGCAAAAATTGTTCTCAAGCTACCACCAAACAATTGTGCTGAATCTGATGGCTCAGCTTATTTTTTCAATCTTCTATGAACTCTGCAAAATTATATCTGGGTCCTCATAACATGATGATTTGAGATTATGAGCACAGTGAATAAACACAACCTTCTGCTATAGCAATTTAAGCATCACAGAGTGCGTAAATGCCACAGAGTGAATCCTAACACTTGAAACACAATCTTCCAGAGTCCAAAAATCCACCTGACTGCCAAGAATAATACTTCCGTGGTTCAAGCAATACCAGCACCCAGAGGGGCCTCCACCAACACAACCATATGAGTTACTGCATATTGGGTAAAATAGAAAAAGCAGACATTTATAAATGTACAATTTTCAGACATCTTTAAACTTCTCATAAATATTCAATTTACAAGTACAGGAGAAATGGAGGACTTGAAAAATATGCATCTGTTTAAATGGCTTAATTGTAACGGTTTCTTCGGTGGCTTTTCCTCGTCCCAACTCTGTTTTATGGGGGACTTGGGGTGGGGACTCCATGGCTCTCTCAGCCTCACTGGAAGAAGCCCTATGAGAACATCTGAGAGAGTGTGGCTTCGGGATGAGGCGGGAAACACAATGTCACAAGACAAAATCCTATCGATTAGGCACCAAGAAAAACCTTTCAGTTCACCAGGCTATCGGGAAGCAGAGTCTGCAGATGAAACAAATGCACTGAACCTTCTCCAGCACTTGGCACACGATGTCTACTTCAGTTCTTACGTAAAACTCGGCATCGCACATCACGGCACAAAGAAAGAGTCGGTTTCGCTAGCTCAAGTAAAACAGCACACGGCTGCTAACCCAGACAGGTCGCGCTGGGGAGGGGCACAGCACTCGAGTCCGCCCGTTTCCCTTCAGAAGAATGTCAATAAAAACCGGGGCCAGAGGAGGTACAGGGAGGGGGTGGGGAAGTTCCTCCGCGAAGCCAACCACTGGGTTCCCCCAACGTTAGCAGCAGTCAGACAACTTAGCCAAAGCCAGCCCCGGCCAAAGGTAGGGCTGCCAACAACTTGCAGAAAGCTGTCCTTCCCCCAGCACACACCCCCAGGGTAGGGACCGGCCCCACATTTAGGAACGTTATTCGGGGACCAATGGCAGTGTATTTTGATAGAACCACTGGATTTTTTCCCCCTTGAGTTCTCAACAAAGGAGCCATATTAGGAAATAATCTGGAAAAGAGCGAAGTGCCCCCGGCCAGGCTGATGCCCACGCGGCGCAGGCTGGCGCACAGACGCC
>NW_012267239.1:4402513-4415785 GCF_000151885.1 Dipodomys ordii | reverse complement strand
AACTCGCCCCTACGGGGCCCCGCCGGTCCCCGGGGCCCGGACCCGGGCGGCGACGCGGGACAAGGGGCCTCCGAGAGCCGGACTCCGAACCGACACTCACCTTCTTCCGGGGCTGCCATTTCATCATATTTGTGCCGCCGGGGCGAGGAGCATCAAGGCGCCGGCTGGGGGCTCGGGGCGGACGCGGGGCAGCGGCGGCCGCCAGTCCTGCCGCCTCCCCGCCCCTATGGCTTCCCCATGTCCCCAGGAAGGGAGCGAGCCCGCCGTCCAGTCTTCCCGCCGCTGGCCGCGCAGAGGGAGCGTCCCCGAGCCCGGGCTAGGACGCCCCGGCAGCCGCCCGCGGGCTCCGGCCGCGGGGCATTTTCCCCTCGCTGGCGCCCACAGGAGGAACCTGGAGTCCACGGCAGAGGGTCCCGGAGCTGTCTGTCCGTCCGTTCCTCTGGGGGTCTCGGAGCTGGTCGGCCGTCTGTCCGTCCGTCCGCCCGCAGACCCTCTCTCAGAGCAGAGACTGAGACCGAGACCCAGAACGCACGCGGCGAGGGAAACCCAGCCGGGCTCCGGCCCTCCGAGCCCCGCTCGGCGAATTCTCCTCTTCTCAAAAGAGATTAGACAGGCAGTCAAACCCTCGCGAGCTGCCTGGAGCAACTGCCAACATTCTG
The DNA here is from genome assembly GCF_000151885.1 of Dipodomys ordii. Lineage (NCBI taxonomy): Eukaryota > Metazoa > Chordata > Mammalia > Rodentia > Heteromyidae > Dipodomys > Dipodomys ordii. The sequence goes on along the minus strand of NW_012267239.1, from coordinate 4,415,126 downwards.
AGTGGATTTCTCGTTTGTAAAATTTAGCGAAGGAAATTCCAAAAATCAGTAATCAGAGCTTCTTTACGCTGTTTTCTCTTTCCTTCTTGGATAACTTGGGGGAAAGGATCTGCCCTTCCCGAAATGCCTATGTTCCCTGAGCACTGTAAATAGGAAAACTTGGTTTGTGTGTTTAGATTTTTTTCTTTTAATTCCCAAGAACCTTAGTGGGGAAAGGCTGGAAGGAAATCCTGCAAGAACCCAACTCCACAGCTCAGTCTGCACTAATGACTTCCTTCCCTTCAGTGCGAGCAGGGCCTGCCCGGCTCCAGCCACACAGAGCACACAGCTTCTGGGTCTTAGTGCCACGACTTCTGATCTGCTCCACCGCAGACAGGAAAACTGCAATTCCTGAGGCACCCAAGGAGACAGTCAGAAGTCATCTACAAAGTCATCATTAAACCTTCTCAAAAGACATATGGAGATCTGTGCAAGAAATGGGGGAAAGAAATAGACTCTAGGCCAAAAAGGATACCAAAACATATGATTTGCCATGCCAGTGGCTCACACCTGTAATCCTAGCTACTCAGGAGGCTGAGATCCGAGGATCACGGTTCAAAGCCAGCCCGGGCAGCAGAGTCCTCGTGAAACTCATCTCCAATTAGCCACCAGAAGGCTGGAAGTGGTTCTGTGGCTCAAGTGGTAGAGCGCTCGCCTTGAGCTGAAGAGCTCAGAAACAGCACCCAGAGTTCAAACCCACAATCAAAAAAAACCAAAAAAAAAACAAAACTGATTTGAAGAAAAGATTACGGTATCTAACGAAATAAAAAATTTTAATCAAGAATTTTGTGCCCAATGCATTTAACTATAAATTTTATTTGCTTCTTCAAACTTAGTGCTTGCTGGCTACCTTGCTCAGGCTGTTCTTGGACTTGTGGGCTCAAGCTCTCCCATCTCAGCCTCCTAAGTAGCTGAAACTACAGGCACCTACCATCATGTCTAGTTAGTGCTAATTTTATACTATAAAAATAATACTATAGGCCCTGCACTGGTAGGTAGCTCATGCCTATAATCCATGCTACTTAGGTGGTAAGATCTATGGGTAGAGGTTCAAAGCCAGCCAGGGCAGGAAAGTACCTGAGACTCTTATCTACAATTAACCAGTAAAAACCCAGAAATGGAACTGTGGCTCTAGTGGTAGAAGGCCAGCCTTGAGCACAAAAGTCTTGAATTCAAGTCCTGGAACCAGTGGATGTGTGCACACACACGCATACGCATACGCATACACATACACCACACACACACACACACACACACACACAAATGCTGTGGACACTGAGTTCCATTTATCTTGTGTGACATGATCCCATCTTATAGAAGATTAGTCTACAAATACTGTGCAATTCTATTGGTTATCATCCAACAAAGTCTATCAATTCCCAATCCAATTTGAAGCTGTTGGTAGCTGGAAATATGTAATGTAATCTACTAGAATATTAATTGATGCACCCACATTGTTTACCTATCTCACAGTTCTGTGTTCATTTTCAGAATTGACTGATGTGGAGAATTATATTTAGATTGAACACTAACTATACCACATAATTAAAACACAATTCCAGGCAACCCTCAGTACCCATGAAGGATTGCTTTGTCCATTTTCCAGATGAGACCACTGAGGTTACTTGCTCAACCAAGACACAGAGAACACATGGGACTGGGATGACCTGACCCCAGAGCCTCTGCTGTATCTTCAATGAGCAACATGGCTACATGCCAACCTTAGTAAGCCTATTAAATACAACCACTTAAGTAGCTACTGTTTGCAGTCCCTTTTTTAGGCACAAGAGCTTTCAGAGGCTGTCTTGTTCTAACTTCAGGTAGCAATCACAAAGAACTCCAGCACTCTCTTGTGTGTATACTGACATGCCCAAGTTATGACAGACAACTTCACATACAAATCCTACTAGCATCAAGGTTAACAAATTCCAAAACAACCAATTCCAAAGCCATCAATCTATCCCAACATGAGCACCTCTTCCTAGTGGCCCTTTTCCTGTCCATATACCATTATTCTTCCAGGATCACAAACTAAAACCTTTAACATCATTATTCATATCTATCAGCAAGTCTTCTCACGTCTTTCCTAGACATCAAATTCCTCCTGCTGACATCTGAAAACAGAGCCTCACAAAGCACAGGATAAAGAAGAAAGAGACTTAAGCCCCTAAGCTAGGGGAGGTTACAAGAAGTTAGGAAAGAAGTCCTCTGAGAAGACAACCAGGCACTTACTGCCTTAGCCAGAGGAGCAACTGATAAATTATGTCAGCTGGTGTTCTAGGAGTTAGGAGGAGAAACCATAAACAGGCATGGCTGAGACAGACTTCACAAAGGAACTTGAGGTGAAAGTTCTGAGTGATACAACCTATTCTGGAACCACAAGCCAGGGGGTGAGAAGTGGTTGTGCTGCTTTCAGGATCTGGATCCTTCCACCCTTCAGAAATCACACTTTGCCCTTCCACTCCCTCACTAAGCCCCTGCCATCACTGCCTCACTGTCCCTTGAATATGTGTGTCCTCTGCCTGGATCACTCTTTCCCCATGTACCTTCTTGCCTCCTCCCTCGGTTCCTGCAGGGCTCTGTTCAAATACTGTATTAGAAATCTGTCTCTCACAACTCCTCCTAAAATATAGCCCATATCTTCTATCCCCCCTACCCTGCTCCATTTCCTTTCATAGTCCTACACACTTCTGTTTCTTTGTTTTATAAATTGTCTGTTCATCCCACAAGAACATAAATTCTAAGTGAGGGAGTACTTTATTAAAACACCTACACCCAGTGACCAAAGCCTGACATGCAGGCAACCAATAAATATTTGTTAAATGTATCAGTGAGAGAAAGAGAAAAGATAGGACAGTGTGAGCAAAGAAGCATATAGAAGATGCATTCAAAATACAAAATACTGACCTGACTAAAATATAAGATCTGATCTGAGGATACAGCTCAACCCTCAGCACTGCTGATTTAAATTAATAAATTTAATTAAAAGGCTTTAAGAATAAAAATTTTAGAGACAGAGACTTTGTCTTATCACCTTTGTACCTAGAACAGTAGCTAGGGCTGAAAAGGCACTTGGTGTTTATGGGCTAAAAGCATAAACGTTGGGGAAAAGCAAGAAGAACAATAAAGAAAAGAAATTCTATTCCATTTCATAGGATGTAGAGGCTACTTGGACTGTGGATACTGAAACCAGAGGATGGAAATATAGGCAAAGGAATTTGTATGGTATCTTATAGTAGGAAAATATATAAGGGTATTAACAATAAGAAAGGAGCACAGTCAAGCAATACTTTAAATTTTTATTTACTTTGTTTTGAGACAAGGTCTATGTTGTCCAGACTGATCTTAAACTCCTAGGATTAAGGGATCTCCTCCTACTTCAGCTTCCCAAATAACTAGCGCTACAGGCATGTGTCACTGAGCCCAGCCTGAAGCAGCAATTCAAGTGACAAGTGCTTCTTCTACTAATAAACCATTGCCTGAGTGATAGCAGTTGCAGCTGCTTTTGGAGTCAAAGGAAAAGTTTCTAACTTGCCCCTAAAATTCTGAGAAAAGCAATGCGGTGACATGAATAAATGTAAAAGGTACATGACAAAAGGAAGAACCATGAGGACTGTGAACTTTGAGATATAGAAATCATATAATAGGGGCAGCCACTACCTACCTCCAATGAGTTGATGAAATGTAGAACTACCAGAATCCATCAGTGTTAGCTCCTCTAAACTCAAGAGAATCTACAAATTTCATTTCTAACTATTTGCACAAACTTTTTTTTTTTTTGTCGGTCATTCAGCTCGACCACTTAAGCCACGATCCTCAAATCTCAGCCTTACAGGTGTGAGCCACCGGTTCCTGGCTAGCACAAACATTTGAAAGCATCCTAAGAGACCAACCAAAACATGGCTGTATGACTAAATTCTATCTGCAGGTCCTAATGTGTGACTGCTGTCTTAACCATTCAAGGTCTTTCACATGTAAATGAAGTGACCAGTTCCCAAACTGTAGGCCAGTTTTCCCTGTAAGTATGGTGGAAGCCTTAGGCCTACCAGGCTTGCTCTGTGAACTGAAGAGCCATCTCTTGGCTCAGGTACAGCTGGGCTTAACGGCATTATTTAAATTGGGAGCAGAGTTAGGGGTCAGAGAACATGGGCTATATCAGGGGAGGGGACAGCCATACATTTGTGTTTCTGTAGAAAGACAGAATCCATCTAAAATTCCAAAGTGACACAAGGCTAGTTTTCAGGTTTTAAGGATATTTCTTATGGATCACTTGTGATCTAATGGCCCTTCTTCCCCTGCTGTCTGGTGAATATTTCAGCTTTCTTTTTGTAGAGAACCATGAGCTAGAAGACTTTAAATAGCAACACCATCTTAAATCTTTTCTTTCATCTTTGTATCTTTGTTTACTTATATGGCTTAATCCAAATTGAATTGGTATTTGTACATGCACTATTTACTGATTTTCTTTCATACCAATACACTTTCTCCATTAAGAATTATTTATGTGGAGCTACTAAGTTAGCACAGTTCAAAATGTTGTCATTCAACATTGTTTCAAATATCCAACAGTAAGAACATATTTTCCCAGAACTGCAGCTACTAAAAGGCATTGTTACAACTTCCTGATTTTTAACATAGCACTTTGCAAATCACTTTCCTAAAAGTAGATACTGTAAAACAGCCTATTAAAATAGTATTTTCTTCAATAACTACTTGTCTATTCAAGTCTGAACAAAAGCAAAAAAGAGGAAATGAATGGTGAAAACACACCTCTTTCATTGTTGTGAATTTCTTCAAGATTTCCTAAGGAGTGATGGGTCTGACACTGATCACAGGGTAAATGCCAGAACAGTTAGCCTCATACTTATTTACCTTTATTGTGTTTTAGAAGCAGAATATTAAACCTAATGTGAAACTGTATTTGGAAAATACATTAATTTTCCTAAAAACCACTAAATTATTTTCAAGTATCTAAAGAGATGTAGAGAAAATAAAGGAACAAATGTTGAAGTATATTTAATACCAAAAAAAAAATGTCCTCATTAGTGATAATTCACACAACGGAGGCTTTAAGAATGTGAAGGCTGGGCTGGGAAGGTGGCTCAGTGGTAGAGTGCTTGCCTTGCATGCATGAGGCCCTGGGTTTGATTCCTCAGCACCACATAAGCAGAAAAGGCTGGAAGTGGTACTGTGGCTAAGTGGTAAAGTGCTAGCCTTGAGTGAAGAGCTGAGGGACAGTGCCCAGGCCCAGAGTTCAGGCCCCATGACAGGACAAAAAAAAAAGAATGTGAAGGCTGCCAGCCCAAGCAGGAAAGTCCATGAGACTCTTATCTCCAATTAACCACCAGAACACTAGAAATGGTGTTATGACTCAAGTGGTAGAGCGCTTGCCTTGAGCTGAAGAGCTCAGAGACAGCACCCAGGCCCAGAGTTCAAGCCCCATGACCAACAACAACAAAAAGAATGTGAAGACCTTTCTTTTCTTGAAAAAAAAAATTAAGTTGTTACAATAAGCATTTTGTCACCTGCCCTGTCCATCCTAGGGTCCACTGTGTCCAGAGGACCCCCTTTAAGCTCACGCTACCTCCTCCCTCTGGCAGGAGCCCCAGAGAGGCTGAGGTTCCACGTTAGCATCACACTTGTTTATTGCACACTCAAAAACCCACAGGGTGTCTACTAGGCTCTTGTGCTGAGGAGCGAGCAGTCCAGGGGAAGGGGACAGAGAAGATGGGCACACAGCTAATGAAAATAACAATAACCACAGCAGCTAATATTGACTGAATCTGCTATTTGACTCTAAGAGCCCAAGCCAAACTCCAAGGAATGGAATATCTAATGCATGTTCTCTCCCTATGACTAAAGAAGCCCTAAAGAGTTATTAGTTCTACAAGAAGACTACAAGCCAGGGAGAAACCCTTCACCAAGGACAGGATTAGACAGCATCTTTGTCTTGGATTCACTATGTTCGAGATGTCTAAGAAATAAAATTGTGTGTATGTGTGCGTGTGCATGCGCGTGCACAGACATGGGCTAGTCTTGGGACTTGAACTTATTAGGGCCTGAATGCTGGCCCTGAGCTTGTTAGCTCAGGACTAGCACTACCACTTGAAGCACAGTTCCACTTCAGGTTTTTTGGTAGATAATTAGAGATAAGAGTCTCATGAACTTTCTTGCCTGGGTTGACTTCAAACTGTGAGCCTAAGATCTCAGCCTCCTGAGTAACTAGGATTACAGGTATAAGCCACCAATGCCTGTCAAAATTTCTATTTTTTAAGGGGAAAAATGAGTGTTAGTCTCGACTGTGGTAACTGAGAAGTTTCACAGAAGTAGCACAATATTCCCCAAGAAGCAGAAAATGAATGTGAGCACAGTATTCCAGACCGAATGAACAGAGCAAGAGCCAGAATCTGTAAGTCTGATAATATGAGTCACATACTTTAGCAAGTCATCTAATAGAGCTGCAATCTATAACAAAAGGTATTTAAGTGCATTTAAGTTTGGAAGGCCATGAATGCTGTTTTATCAACCATTATGACAATAGCTATCAATTATTATGTCCAAGCCCAGCAATATTTTAAATTTTTCACAACTTTGATTGAAATAACAACTTCCTAACACATTTATTCAGGACTATTATGTCTGTCTTATGGAAGAAGAAACAAAGGCTAAAGGTTTTAGCAAATGCCCAGAGCACAGGGCAGCTATTCCAAGATCACCATGCTCTTACAGAGTTGAGAAGGCAGAAATCAGAGCACTCAAAGTAGACAACTGCAGAAAGCCAGAGAGACAAGGAATAGCACAGTCTCTTCAATCTTTGGCTGAATATAAATTTCCCTCAATATAAAGGAAAACCAGAAGGCAAAGCAAAGGGAAGCTGTAATCTAAACAACTGCCATTAGGGCTGCAGGACTCTCATCCACTAACTATAAGTAGGAGGGACACCAGCAAACACCGAGGACAGTCAGTAGAGACTTCACGAAGGTCGTGTCTTAGCAGAAGACCCTGTGTCCATAATAAAGTCAATTCTAAAATCATCCTAACAAAGCCTGAAAATGTTTAAAAGGAAAAAACTGAATCTGCAAATAATTTAATCATTAGCCAGAACAATATGGATCATTTTTGAAGGAAGCCAACAAAATCTAGCACTCAATGGAGATGTCCAGCATTCATTTCCAATGATGTTGTTATAAAAGGTCATGGAAGCTGGCCTAAAAATACTTAGTTATCTCTCTAGTAAGCAGTTAATCTTCTTATAAGAAGGCTATCACTGTTAAGAATGGTCTTCTGTAAATCAATCACAATGGGCTATAATATTCTGGACTAGAATCTTATTATTTTTACTCCGCCAAATGGTCATAGCTAAAGAGCATGCATAATTTTGCTGTTACATGATTTATCAGTGCATGAGAAATTTCACCACATGTAATCTTTAATTAAAACTTACCTTGATCTAGGCACCAGTGGCACACACCTGTCATCCTAGCTACTCAGGAGGCTGAGATCTGAGGATCACAATTCCAAGCCAACCCAGACAAGAAAGTCCATGAAACTCTTAATCTCCAATTAACTACCAGAAAAGCCGAAAGTCAAGCTGTGGTAGAGAAATAGCCTTTTTAGAGCCGCCATTAAGAGCAAGCATTACACACCTGGTCTTCTTCAGTTTCTATTCATTTTCTAAATGAGTGTATAAGCCACCAACATCATGTCAATAAAATCTCCTTATGACTAAAATAGTCACAGTTGCTTTCTGTTGCTTGAAACTCAGAAACCAGCTGACTCACAGAATGATTGGTTTTAATTTTTCTTGCATGAACATATCCATAACAAACTAACTAATCAACTTTCTCCTCTCTCACACTCTCTCTTCTCTCTCTTTGCTCTCTCACTCCATATATATGTATGTATATGCATCTACAACACATATATACATATATACACAAACATATATGTGTGTATGCATATACATATATACATATATATACAGTACATACATATGTACATATATGTATATATACATACATATATATGGTGCAGTCTTCTGCTCTTTTCTGTATACTCCCTCAGAGATCTGAGCCAGCCTCAGGTATCCAAATGCCATCGCTTAATTGATCATTTCTATATTAATGCCTCAAGTACATACTTCTCTACTGAGCTCCAAACTTGAATAACTTCCTACTCAGCATCTGTTAAAATTTCTGCATACATCTCTGATATGTAAAACCAAAGAATCTGATCCCTCTTCTAGTACATCTTCTTAATTAATGACCCCTCTATTCATCTAGTAGCTCAGGTCAGAGACTATGCAGTTATTTTTGATTCATCTTCTTTCTTGGCCCTCAACCTTCTCCCCATAAAGTTGAATCCAAATCCTCCCACTTTTCATCCCTCTGTCCCTTCCTTTTAGCCACAAATGCCATCAATATCATTTGCACAGCTTGTTGTCATGGCCTCTGTTTCCTGTGATTGGTCTTGGTTATAAACACAATCATATTTCCATAATGTAAATCAGTTTCCCCTAGTGAAGATCCACCCAAGTATTTCCTTAGTATAAAAAATAAAAGCCATGGGCTGGGAAGGTGGCTCAGCGGTAGAGCACTTGCCTTGCATGCATGAGGCCCTGGGTTCGATTCCTCAGCACCACATAAGCAAAAAAGAAAAAAGCCAGAAATGGCACTGTGGCTCAAGTGGTAGAGCACTAGCCTTGAGCTGAAGAGCTGAGAGACAGTGCCCAGGCCCAGAGTTCAGGCCCCATGACCAGACCCAAAAATAAATAAATAAATAAAATAAAAGCCAATGCCTTTCTCTGGCCCTATGAGGTCCTACACAATCTAGGCCTCTACTTTTTACCCTCATTTCTCACTGTGCTACCTGCTTCATGAGCTTTGGCAATTGCAATTAATCTGCCTGGAATGTTCTTCCTCCAGACAGGTCCTTTCTTCTTACATTCAAGGGTTTTTCTTTTTTCTTTTTCTTTTTCTTGTTTGCCAGTCCTGGGGACTGAACTCAGGGCCTGGGCACTGTCTTTGAACTTCTTTTTCTCAAAGCTAGCACTCTACCACTTGAGCCACAGCACCACTTCTGGCTTTTTCTGTTTATGTGGTACTAAGGAATCAAAGCCAGGGTGACTTCATGCATGCTAGGCAAGCATTCTACAACTAGGCCACATTCCCAGCCCCATTCAAGGGTTTTTCATCAGAGAAGCCATCCCTGACCAAAATTAATTCCCCTCCTCAATCACCATGTGTGTTAGTTGCTGTGAAGAACTGTCACCAAATACCTGACAAAATCCACTTAAAGGAGGAAAGATTTATTTTGATTCAAAGTTTCAGAGGCTTTGGTCTGTGTCACTTTCCCCATTTCTCCTACTGACAAACAGGGAGCAGAGAAAAGGGAATACAGGAAGAGTCAGGGCTAGATACAGTTCCAAAGCCTACCTCACCCCAAACACAATTCCTCCAACCAAGCCTCACCTTCCACAATTCCCCACCTAGCCACAATATATTCAAATTTCCAATCCATCAAGAGATTATGCCATTCATTAGGTCAGAGCCCTTAGGATTTAATCATCTCTAGAAACTCCTCATAGACTCAGAGAAAAGAGCTTAAGCAATCTCCAAGGCATTTCTTAATCTAAATCAAATTCACAATCAAGATAAACCATCACATCATACATTCTATTACTTTTCTTTGTTTTCTCCAAACCTCTTATCACAATTTGAAATTACAGAGCTGTAAGTGATGACTAGTGCCTATCGTCTGACACTGAGCTAAGACAAAGAGTATCACTTGAAACCAGGAATTCAAGCCAGCCTGGGAAACACATTGAGGCACCATCTAAATAAATAAGTAAATCTAAAAAAAAAGGAAATATTTAACCTCCATATCACCCAACAGATTATAACTGGACTAGTACCAGTTTGCTGTTGTAAGTCTAGTCCTTACAATAGATCCCAGCATACTAGGTACTTACTAAATAGTTGTAGATAAGTGGATAAATACAATGTCTGTTTTATGGTAAGATTAAAATACATAAGATTTTACTTTTCAATAAGACCTTCCATATGTCATTAATTTACTTATCAAGAATATTTCTTGATATTTCTTGTACTATGTTGGAAATTAATTATTCAACTTTTGGGCCAGGATGGGAGGGAAAAACTGGAAGAGAGCAAGGGAAAGGGTGACATTATCAAAAAGAAATGTATCCATTGGGCTGGGAAGGTGACTCGGTGGTAGAATGCTTGCCTTGTATGCATGAGGCCCTAGGTTGAATTCCTCAGCACCACATAAGCAGAAAAAAGCTGGAAGTGGCATTTGGCTCAAGTGGTAAAACACTAGCCTTGAGCTGAAGAGCTGAGAGACAGCACCCAGGCCCAGAGTTCAGGCCCCACAACTGACAAAAAGAAAAAAGAAATGTATCCATTACCTGACATGTAAATGTAATTCCTCTGTACATCATCTTCATAATAACAATAATTTTTGTTTTTAAAGGCCATGTACCAGTGGCTCATGCCTGTAATCCTAACTATTCAGGAGGCTGAGATCTGAGTATGCTGTTCAAAGCCAGCCCAGTAGCAAAGTCCCTGAGATTCTTCTCCAATTAACCACAAAAAGCCAGGAGTGGCACTGTGGCTCAAGTGATAGATCACTAGCCTTGAGCAAAAAACCTCAGGAACAGTGCCCAAGCCTCAAGACCAGCACCAGTAAATAAATAAATACATGATAAATAAATAATTAAATAATGGCTTAACTGGTATAGCACCTACCTAGAAAGTGTAAGGTCCTGAGTTCAAGCCCCAGTACCACCAAACAAAAAGCAAAAAAGAAGAAATACTTAAAAATAACTTTGTTTCTAAAAGACATATTCTCAATTGATAATAAAAGAAGCCATTTCTCATAAATCATTACTACACACAGATCTGCATCTGCATTAGGTGGAAAGAAATATAAGTTTTTAAAAATCAAGCAATAATTTATCTGAAAAAATAAGTATTGTCCAATAATGTTTTTATTGTAGAACTCCAGTTCCTTCACTTTCTATCTTCATTTTTATTAGGGAAAATTTCATATTACCCAAAGATGAGTAGATAAAGTGATCTTTAGACAGTTTAATAAATAAATTAAAAACACTTGGAAATTCTTAGATGAAATACAAATCACTTGTCAAAAGTACAATCTTATTTGTCAAAACATGAAATTGAAAAAAGAGAAGACACAGAAATAACTGGCTCAAAGCTGCCAAACTGACAGGCTGTCTTAAGTGAGATAGTCAAAACATTCATATGCTAATTTTTAAAGTGCTGCTATCAGGCCGCCCAATAAAAACAGGAGAGGGCTTTTTCTTCCTTGTTCAAAGGTATTTACAAGGGCCAGATAGTGGACACTCTGATTACCAAATTAGCAACAACAATTTAGGTCATAATTTCCTATTGGAGTTCTGAGTGCTCATATAAGAGGATTGACTTGCTTGTGAAATAATATTGTTATTACTAATCCCAACTAATGCAGAAATAAGACCCATGCAGGAATAAGCCCCAACACCAGAGATAACTTTACATGTTAGTGTCTGGGGTTAGCTGTATAATCACAATAGGGTTATAGATTTAAATAAGATGTACAAATATTATTTCCAATTAGATCCCCAAGTAAAACAGGCTCTACCACTAAGCTACATCCCTCATACTTCAAAGGTTCTCTTATTCACACTCTGCCCCAAGCTGTCCTCCTTCTTGCAACAGTAATAATTCTAAACAAAAGTATATTTCCCTGAAATGTTCTCTCCACCTGGTTGATGATGAATTCATTATAGCTACACTTTCGGGGCTCACTTTCTGGAATGCAGAATTCACTCTAGCAATAAAACTGCCAAGTTCTGTTCAATTTGCCTGGGTAAGAATGCTGGTGTTCAAATACTCTGCTGCAAAAGAAGAATGTGGCCATGTATTATGTGAGTGCATTTATGTGAAATGCCCAGAATAGGCAAATCTGTAAGACAGAAGGGAGAATGGGAACTGATTGGTAATGGGCCTGGGCTTTCTTCCAGGTGAGGAAAGTGTTCTAGAACTAGATAGCAGTAATGGTTACACAACTTTGTGATCACAGACAAACAGACACACACACACTCACTCACTCACACACACACACACACACACACACACACACACACATCCTAACTATACACTTAAAACAGCTAAATTACTACCAGGGGCCAACAACTCATACTTACCTAGCTACCCAGGAGGCTGGGATCTGAGGAATGTGGTTCAAAGCCAGTCCATGCAGCAAAGTCCTGTGACTCTTATATCCAATTAAACACCAGAAAGCTGGATATGGAGCTGTGGCTCAAGTGATAGAGCACAAGCCTTGAGCAAAAAAACCAAGGGGCAGCACTCAGGCCCTGAGTTCAAGAATAAATAAATCATAATAAATAAATCAATAACATACTATATGAATTAGATATTTTTTTGGGGGGAAGGGTCCAGTCATGGGGCCTGAACTCTGGGCCTGGGCACTGTCCCTCAGCTCTTCAGCTCAAGGCTAGTGCTCTACCACTTGAGCCACAGTGCCACTTCTG
>NW_012267239.1:4387171-4399898 GCF_000151885.1 Dipodomys ordii | reverse complement strand
AGAAAGAGAAAGAGAGAAAGGAAAAGAAAAGAAAGAAAGAAACAAAGAAAGAAAGAAGAAAGGAAACCTTTCAGGAAACTGCTTTCTGAAACACAATCCCATCTTCATGGATAACCCACCCATTCATTTTTCTGTGCATGTGCGTGCGTGTGTCTCTGGGCCTGGGCACTGTCCTGTCCCTCAGCTCTTCAGCTCAAGGCTAGCGTGCATGCAAGGCAAGCACTCTACCACTGAGCCACCTTCCCAGCCCCAGATAACCAACTCTTTATCTGAAAATCCAAACCCTAAGTTGTCTACAGAAATGTCTAGTTTCTTATCACAGTTATTTCTATTGAAATAAATTGGAAAGTCAAACAATCCCTTCAAATAGCATAGTTTTTGTTTTTGTTGTTGTTGTTTTGTTTGTCTTTTTCCCCAAATCCTGGGGCTTGAACACTGGGCCTAGATGCTGTCCCTGGGCTTCTTTTGCTCAAGACTAGCAGTTTACCACTTGAGCCACAGCACCACTTTTAGTTCCCTTTGTGATTAACTGGAGATAACAGTCTCACAGACTTTCCTGCCTAGGCTGGCTTCAAACCATGATTCTCAGATCTCAGTAACTAGGATTACAGGCATGTACCACCAGCACCTGGCTAAATAGTAAAATTTTTATTACTGATTTTCTAAATTATGCTTTAATATATTATGGAACTAATCCCTTTCTACATTTTATTTTTAAAATAATTTTATAGTCTAAATTTCAAATGAAATGATGCAAAATTCCAATAAAAATTAAGTTGAAATTTTTATAGCACAATCTATTTCCAAAAGGTCATAGATAGAGAACACATCCACTTATTCAAGGTTTTCTTTAGATCTATAAATGAAGTTTCTATATAAAAAATTACATCATACAATGTCATACATAGTTCTTATTTGAGTTACTCTTAAGAAATTTTTTAAACAAAGGAGGCTACAATGCTTGATAAGAAATGTATTCATTATCTTGCCCATGTAATTGTAACCCCTCTGTACAGTATTTTCACAATAAAAATTAAAATTAAAATAAAAGAAATTTTTGCTCATTATAAATGAGACTTTTTCTCTTTCTATTTTCTTTTCTTTTTTTCTTTCCTTCCTTCCTTCCTTCCTTTTTTTTTTTTTTTTGTCAGCCATGGGGCTTGAACTCAGGGCCTGGGCACTGTCCCTAAGCTCTTTAGCTCAAGGATAGTTCTCTCCCACTTTGAGCCACAGCACTACTTTGGTTTTCTGGTGGTTAATCAGAGATAAAAGTCTCATAGACTTTCCTGACCAGGACTGGCTTTGAACTGTGATCCTCAAATCTCAGCCTCTTGTGTAGCTAGGATTATAGGCATGAGCCACTAGTGCTCAGCTCCTTTCTATTTTCTAATGGATGGGATGCTGTTAGAATGTGAATTAAATGCTATGTATTTATTGAATTCTTACTAAGTCAACTCTAAGCTAACTTATTTTAACTTACTAGGTGCAATATAAATGTTATGTTCTTGTCTCAATTTTTTGGCAGTAATGGGTTTTGAACTCAGGCTACATGTTTGCTTACCTCTGAACCACATCTTCAGCCCTGTTTTTCACTAGTTATTTTCAGAATAATGTTTTGCTTCCCAACTAGGTGCATGCTTAAGCTTAAATCCATCCACTTATAGCTTACTGTTACCCAGCTATTCTTAAAATATATATGTATATTTATATAACATTATAATGTATTCTAATATTATATATAGTATCACATAGTACATATAATAAATATGTATTTATATAATATAGTATATTGTATGCCATATAAAAATATGTATTTCTGTGTAAAAGGATGAACTCAAAAAGTTTAGAGTAAGGCAGGCCCAGTAGGGCTTCTATAATCCAAGCTACTAGAGAGGCAGAGATAACAATAATCACAGTTTGAGGTTGACCCAAAGCAAAAAGTGCACAAGACTCCATTACAATAGAAAAAAATAATCTGAATATGATGGTAGACACCTGTCATCCTTAGCTACCATGGGAAATGTAAATAGAAGATCATGGCCCAGGCCAGCACAAGCAAAAAGTCAGAAGACCCCTTCTCAACCAATATATAGGTGGGTGTGGTGGTACAAGCCAGTTATCCCAGCTACATAGAAGGCTGAGACCAGGCAGACAGTGATTCCAGACTAGCACTGGCAAAGAGACTATCTCATTGAAAGAAGATAGTCAAATGCCTGTCATCTAACACTGGTACGAAGTGTAAAGTAGTAGGATTTCAGTCTAAGCACAGGCAAAAGGTAAGAGTCTATCTAAAAGTAACCAATGCAAAAAAGAACTAGAAGTATGGCTCAGAGGTAGAATACCTGCCTACCAAGTTTGAGGTTCTGAATTCAAATCTCAGCATTGCTAAAAATTTTTTTTTTAATTATTCAGCTTACCTATAGCAAGAGAGGCCTGGTATCTCTGTCACCATTTTGATATTCAGTTTTATAATTTTAGCATGACAAAGGATCACTGCATGAGATTGAAAACTATTTTACATGTCTGGCAAATTTCCAGGTATTTGTCTAGACACCACATCTTGAGAACTCCTGAGTAGGAAATGTGCCCTGATAATTTGAGGCAACTGACAGAATGGTCACAATAGTGGAGAGTTTAAACTATCACTTGGCATAGCAAAGAGGTTTAGATTTCTAAAATTCAGATACTACAGAAGATGCTTGGAACACCATCCTGGGACCTTATTCAAGAGAAGTATCTGAGCACCAGGAGATTGTGGAAGGCTTCAAAAAGGACTTCCAGTTATCCTTTAAAGGTAGATACTAAAAGAGAGCAGAAGAGACAACTGGAAATTACTTTCTCACATTAAGATGACACCAAGCGCTGGTGGCTCATGCCCATAATCCTAGCTACTCAGGAGGCTGAGATCTGAGGATCATAGTTCAAAGCCAGCCTAGGCAGGAACATCGGTGAGACTCTTATCTCCAATTAACCATCCGAAAACTGGAAGAGGCACTGTGGCTCAAATGGTAGAGTGCCCAACTTGAGCTGAAGACAGGGCTGTGCCCAAGCCCAGAGTTCAAAACCCATGACCAAGAAAAAGAGAAAGAGAAAGAGAAAAGAAGGAAGGAAGGAAGGAAGGAAGGAAGGAAGGAAGGAAGGAAGAAAGAAAGAAAGAAAGAAAGAAAGAAAGAAAGAAAGAAAGAAAGAAAGAAAGAAAGAAAGAAAGAAAGGAAGGAAGGAAGGAAGGAAGGAAGGAAAGAAAGGAAAGGAAAGAAAGGAAAGAACGAAGGAGAAACTATGATAGGGAGGTTCCTTAAAGGATCCTCTAGAAAATGAATATCCATGCTCTTGTAAGAGAAATCATATTTGGATATTTGCCCATGTTGACCCCCAAAACTACAAAAGACTGAAGTACAACAACAGCATTAAGAAGAAAGATACCTAACCCTTCCGATGTCTTCCTTCACACACAAATCAGTTGGAAAAGCTGAAGACCTAGAAGTGAGGGGGATGAGATATTTTTGTTTAAAGTTACCTCATATTAAAGACTGAATGGCCACTGGCTCTATAAAAATGAGAAAAGAAGAAGTTTACATTGAATGCAAAATTGGAGTTTTAAATTAGACCAAAATAAAAACTATAGAATCTAAAAGACAAAGAAAGTTGTAGAATCTGGAAGCTATCCAGAGAGAGGGGTCTAGCCAAGCAGTACATGACTATAAGACCTGACTATAGGGAGATAAGCATGTCATAGTTGTACCTCATAAGACTAGAGAGGAACTCAGGTGCCAACTTACCACACTGGCACCACTGATTTCCTGATTGTGTGCCTATCTTTCATTATCTGTTTATACTTACTTTTAAATTTTCTGTAGAAGAGGTTTCTCTTATTACGAAAAAAACTAAATTATTATAAGACTGTCCCCACTTCAGAAAGGTTAAAATGCTAGGACTTGAATTTTCTTTACAACAAAATTTAAAGTGAAATATCCTCATTAGTTATCCAGACTTGTATTTTTTGAAGATTATTATAAGGTTTATTAGAGGAGCCATATTTCCCCCCAGCAGGAGCACATGGCACCTGTCCCTATCCAGGTACCAGGCTTGTATTTTAATTCTAAAGTCTGTCCAATTTCTAGGCATTTCTCTGTCATCACCTCGTCTTCATTTCGGGCAGAGAGGGCATTTACCCAGTATTGACCCTCCCAGGACTGATCTACACATTTTTCATGGCTCTCCTGTTCTCTTCCAGAACAGAGGGAAGCCATACCACTTGGAAGCCATTCATGTGAGGCCAGCCTTCAATGCACAAAAGAACCTGAAATGGCCTGATATTATGGTCTTTTATAGACTTTGCACCAGATGCTTTCTATTTTACAGACTCCCCAAAAACCTCGATTTCCGACTGCATTTTTGTACCTCTGTGTGTCCGATGATCACAGACAGCCAGCAGAACTATAAAACAGAGATTTACATTTTCTGGTTACTGACTTACATTTATGAACTCTGGTTTCTCTCAGTTGAGAAAAAAAAACTATTTTCTTCAGCTGTCTCTTTTTTTCCTTTATTTCAGACAAGGTCTTGCTGTGTAGCCCAGGCTGGCCATGAACACTTCTGCCTCGGGGCAGGGATTACAGGCCTGAACCACTGTATTAGCTTTCATCTGACTTCTTGAAACACCATTATCAGGGTGAATTCAGCAGAGAGGAAAGCTGCAGGATTACAACAGGTTAGACATGGACAAGAAGAAGAGAACTAGAAAAGGATTTTTAAGTGTGTGAGTGTGTGTATGTGTGTGTGTATGTTCCAGGAAATGGCAATTAGGCACAAAAATAGGTTTATAGATTTAGCAGCAGGTACTAGATATAGCTAGAAATAACAATGACTAAACTAAGGAAGCAGTTTCATTTCCTGTATATGAAGTCCCTATATCAGAAGCCAACAAGACTATCATCTAAACTATCATCAGAGACCTATCCTCCAGTTTTCTGTCTCTGTCTCTGTCTCTCTGCCTCTGTCTCTGTCTCTCTCTCTCTCTCTCTAACTGTATTTTTTGTCTTCTTTTGGGGATCAAACCCAGGACGTTGCACTTGCTAGGCAAGTGCTTTGCCACTGAGCTACATCCCAGCCCTTTTTTGAGGATAAAGGTGGTAATGGGGTTTAAACTCAGGGCCTTACACTTGTAAAGCTAGTTCTCTACCACTGGAGTCAAGTCTCTAGCTCCAGTTTTTATTTTTTATTTTTAGATAGGATCTTGCATCCTGTTCCTATGTGTGCCAGAGTTTTGATCTGCCAACCTTAGGAATCCTTTGGTTGCTGAGATCACAGGTATAGCTACCACATCCAGCTTCCATCTTTGGAGATGGAGGCTTTTGAACTTTTCTGTCCTTAAACTGAGATTCTCCTAATCTTAGCCTCCTAAACAGCTAAAATTGATTACAGGCATAATCCACTGGTTCCTAGCCTAGTCTCCTCCCTTGCCCTCATCTTATGAACACATAGTTGTAGACTACAGTCCAATATGGCTTATTAGTCACCAGCCGTCATATCTACATTCCAGCCAGAAGGAAAGAAAAAGAAAAAAAAGCAAACCTCTCCCTATAGAGATATAGTCTGGAAATTATACTTGACACTTCTGCTCACAAGCCACTGGCTAAAATTTAGCTTTATGACTATAAACCAGCTACAAAGTTGAGAAATGTAGTCTTATTTTGGAGGACCAAGTTCCAGATAATAAATGCACAACTTATTGCAAATGTGAAAAGAGAAGTGAGTACTCAGAACAGCTAGCAATCTCTGCACAGTGATAATCACATTTCATTGGTTTTGAGTACCAGGACCTAACTTGAAACTTGAACAAGTCATTTTGCATTTTTCACAAAAACTTTGCTTGAAGAGTATCAAGTAGAAAAAAAAATCAGCAAACATAGGGTTATGCTGAGAATGCCAAGAGATTCTCTTGGCATAGAGGTAGCTGTAAATTTACGAGGGATTCTAGGTAGCGTTAAAGAATGAAAGGAAATACAACAATGCTGATTTGAAGCTCTGTTTCCTCTTTCCCCATGAGACCTTCCTCTGTGTTACAGGTACAGACATGGAAAAATTCCACTGCAGAGCATTAATACTGTATAAGAGATGGTATAGCAAACAAAAGTAGTAAATCTAAACACCTCATACAGACTACCAGGAATGTGAGTGTGGTGTGGCACTGGAACTGGCAAAGAGCAATGCACTGTTCCATTAATCCTGCATGGCCACATTTACATCTCTAATTGGCTCATATAAATGCATTACACCAGATGGCTAGCACTCTGCACATACTTGTGGGTCAGCACTCACATTTTCTGCACTATATGGGTGCCTAGGCTTGAGTAGCACCTAACCTCCATCCTTCATTAGTTTCCTAGCATAAACCATTTTGTTATTTTTCCCAATTTCCCAGACCCGTTCTCTTTCACCCAGCACATGTACCTGTGGCAACAACTGTTGTGTCCTGGCTAGGAAATCATGCCAGGCAACTCCTGTTCTAACTTAGAACACATTAGGAAGCTAACTTTGAAAACTGAGTATTTTGCTCTGTTCCTGAAAATTGAATGTCCCCTATCAAAAAAATAACGGGAGTCATATACTTTGCTAGTGTAAATCCTATTATCTTGAAAAATAAGTCTATACTAATACCTGGAATTCTTGAAAATTTAATGAAAGTCCTAAACTAAGGGTTTATCTATTAATTTTTAATACTAATTTAATACTGTTAGGATAATGCTATGCTTATTAATCTGTAGCATCTAGCTCCAAGGAGACACATCATGTGAGCCTGGCCAGTGAGTCAGCTGAAGTGCAATTTATTTCTGGACTAACAATGTACTGTTGAATATGGTCATTTTCTTCTAACTCAGAAGCCATCAGTTAATGGACCCTCAAGCCAGTCTTCACTATGGAATTGTTCTATTACAGATAGTACATGACAGACAAATATAAAAATAAAGACATGTCTCAAGCACTAACAATCTTGGAAATGTTATTATATCAGGACAGTGAAACACATCTGAGAGATCCAAGAAGAGATCTATTTGTTAGAGAAATAAGGTACAAAGTAAGAATGAAATGAAAATATGAGCATATGTCTGAGAAGAAAATATCCTGAAAGAATGCAAGCATGATTTAAGGCTACAGCCATAATTCTCCCTAAAAAGAAGCCAATGGATCCCCATGGACAAGTCTGCAGCTGGACTACAAATGGTGGGAGTAGTTACGGAAGGAGATCTTCGGGTTTAGGCCCAAGCCTATAGTCCCGAGACTCACAATCTATGTGAGTGATGGTAGCACAAGCTACCTAACTCAACAATCCAAGGAAAGCAAACAAGAGTGGCACAACTATCTGTTTCTCAGATTCTGTCTTGTTTTTCCTCTAAACTCAGCTAATCAGGATTCCTTTCATCCTCTTCTTTCCTACATGAATAGTTCACTTCTTTGCTATTTTAAGACACCAAGATTACAGGATTGGCTATCATTTGATTTTGAGGCCAAAGGGATAATAATCATCATCTATTATTTTGTATGAGGTTCACCTTGTTTGATTCAAGCAAAATGCTTCAACTAGAATTTTCAAGAGCACATATATATTTTGTCTATGGTTATTGCCAAAATAAGCTCAGCTGAGGTCTCCTGCTTATCCCTGTTTTTCTCTTAAACCTGTACTGTACCTTCCAAGTAAGACTGAGAAATCTAAAGTTGCATTTGATAACTGAACCAGAACCAAACACCACCTGAGGGCTTCCGACTACATCTCATGAGGATCTGGGATTGAAATTCCACTATCCTATTAGTCTGAACTATGTACTGTGAACCCAGGATCTAAGGCTGCCACTGTGAATTAGATATTGTTGAGGTTTCAGGACATGATAACTTGACATTTAGTGCCTTAGCAATCTAAATACTTTGAACTGAAAGAAAGAAACACAAGAACAAGATCTTTCTCACAGCTTCCTGCCTTTCTTTCTCCTTCCCAAGACAAGCCATAGAAAGCAGAATTCCTCTTCCATAGCAGGTTACAGAAACCAGAACATTCAATGTCAGCCACAAAAAAAATTAGCCTTGCCTTTTCCCTGTGTGTGTGCGTGCACGCTCATGTACACACACACACGTGCACGCACGCACGCGCGCGCGCACACACACACGCACACACACACACACACCCTCATGCTATCATGGTTTTTTGCTCAAGGCTGGCACTCTACCATTTGAGCCACAGTTCCATTTATTCCCTTGCCTTCTTGTATAAGGGATGGCCATAAAGATTTCTCTGACCTATCTTTTTTTTTGGGGGGGGGGGTCTGGTCGTGGGGCCTGAACTCTGGGCCTGGGCGCTGTCCCTCAGCTCTTCAGCTCAAGGCTAGCACTCTACCATTTGAGTCACAGCGCCACTTCTGGCTATTTTTTTTCTTTTTACTTATGTGGTGCTGAGGAATCGAACCCAGGGCCTCATGCATGTAAGACAAGCACTCTACCACTGAGCCCACCTTCCCAGCCCCTGACCTATCTTGTCTGAACACAAATCACAAGACACACCTTTCAGAAGGAGTCCTGCTCTATACTCATGAAGAAAGAAGGAAGAACACAGAGGCTAAAGAGGACAGACAGGCCTTACTGGTCCCCTTGCACCCAAGTCTATTATTACTGTTAGATCCTGCCTTATTGTACAATCACATTTCTCCATGGCTGTTATTCTTCATCCAAGCAGAGAAACAGATAATTTTTCCCAAGTCTTTGGGTCTTCATTTCTAAATGCTCACATGATATGTAAACCTTTACTGAAATAATTTTTTCTGCTTTTCATCTGTTATTCTGCCTTCACCAGTTTAATTTTAGGCCTACCCAGGAGCCCTAAGTGGGTTGAGAAAACCTTTCTCCTGTATAATAGTCTTGATACCTGTATGAAAATAGAGAAAGCTGGTCCTCAGAGAAAAAGAGAAGCCTGAATAACTGCACAGAGGGGAGCAGGAGGAGACTGGTAAACTGAATTATGGTCATAAAAATATTCAGGCCCTACTCCCTACAATCTGTGGGTCTTTTCTTTCTTTCTTTTTGCTCCTTAAAGGGGGAACATTCAGGATTATCCACATGGATATCCTAAATCTATCATATATACCCTTTTAAGGAGGCAGAGATTTTACTGTAGGAGCAGGAAAGCAATGTAATACCACACTGCTTGGAAGGAGGAAAAAGGGCTGTGATTCAAAAAAGGCAAGAAACATTCATCCTAGAAGCTGAGAAAGGTGAGGAAAGAATGACCTGGGGTTCTCAGAGAGGCTGAGTTTGTATTTAAGACCTTCCAGATTGTTTGAATTCCACTGATTATAGCAGCGTGACTTTGTGGAGAGATGAAATGGAGATCAGGAAGCCAAAAGGGCATTGGGCTATTTTTACTCCCTTTTGACAACCATTTATTAGCAACCTCTGTGTATGGCCTAGCACTTTTGTGACTACTGGATAAAATACATGACAGGCCTGACAGGCCTCTAGCCTCTGTCAACATAAGGCTGGGAATGAGATGACACCTGAATTTTGTAGGAAGTTCTCCTGCCTTTTTTTTTTTATTATTATAAAGGCACTGTACACAGGGGTTACAGTTACATGAGTAAGGTAATGAGTACATTTCCTATTGAGAGGATTGTTACTCCTTCCTTTGTTTTTCCCCTACCATTCTTTCCCTCCCCACTTCCCCAACTCCTCCGTTCCTGCCCCCCAAAGTTGTGAAGATCATTTTCAACACAGTGTCTTGTACATCTCATTGTTACAATGGGTCAACCTGTATCCTTGTCTCAGCATTTTGTTATTTCCCTTCTCCTCCCCAAATTAGAAAAATGTATATACAAGATGCAGGGTGCTGGGAATCAAATACAGTGAAAACATAGGTTATACCATGGGGGAAGAACATACAAAAGAAACAGAATAAATCTCATAGTACATTATAAGAAGATTTGCTTAGCACTATCTTATATGGTCATATGTGCATAGCTTTTGACCTTTTCTACTTGTCTGGTAAGATTATCCTAGACATATGTATACTAGTTACTGCAAATAAGGGAAACCATGGGACCTATGTTTCTTTGGGTCTGGCTTACTTCCCTGACTTTTTGAGAACAACAACTGAATCCTGTGGAAGATTTGCTCAACTCTGTAGTTGCCTACCTGATGGTCCCATATGATTTATTATTTAGCAACTACAGAAAACTTAGATAATGTCTTCACACAGAGACCATGTTCCTCAGGAGCCCATACTCCTTTGGGTAATTTGAATTTGTATTCCCAAGGTATGGTCTCTCATATTTTAGCTCAAAATACATTTTTTTATTTCAGGATTTTTAATAGTAACATTGTCCCATTAAAACATAGCTTTCAAAGATGATAAAGGCTATGATTCCTCCCGTTCTCCAGGGGAATGCAGTCCTGACAAGGTGCCTTGATTTTAGCCTACAGAAACTCATTTTATGCTTTTGAGCCCTCAGATCTTTATGAGCTTAAATCTGTATTGTTAAAGCCACTAAGTGTATGGTAATTCATTACAGAAGCAATAGTAAACTAACAGAGATCATGTGGCCTTAGACAGAAAGACTGGCAAATGGCAGCTAGGTTCCCTGCCACGTTCTACTTTATTCTTTCATATGCCCAGCTTGATGTCTTGCCATTGGCACCCATGAGACACCTGTGTTTGTTTATTACACAACATTTTGCTTAGGCCAGCTAGAGTCCTGGCTAATACACATGCAAACTCAATAAAGTAAAAGAATAAAGTTATGCTGTATAATTTAAAAGTACTATAACTCATGATCTCCAGAAAATACATATCTGTTCCCAAATGTGAAAACAATGCTCAGAATTTCTACCACATGAATCACTCTCACAGCTTTAGATATTTAGATATTGCCTCTAAAATACTGCCTTAAAATGTAACACCATTTTTACCAACTCTCAAATATAATTGCATCAACTGAACACATGGATTGTCAATAATGTAATAAAATTTTGTATTTCCCCTAAAGAAAAACAACAAAGAAAAGGTACATTCGCAAGAGGGAAACTGGAAGACTAGAATGTAAAGCAGTCATGTGCAAAGGCAAAATTCAGTAAGTGGAGATATAAAAGAAGGAGGTTTTAACAGGGAAAGAACAAGAAGAGGGATACTGAGGGGCTAGATTCAAAACATGGAAATGACAGGAACAGATTTTTACATTGTAGCCTGAGGGCTACAGGTTCTGAGGACCAAGAGAGAAACCAAAATATGCGCCACAAATCAAACCTAACTTAAAAGCTTAGTACAGAAATTACTCTTTCCAAACATGAATCCCACACACAATAGAATGAGAGAAGCCATCTTCTATTTTCAACAAAAGAAATGGACAAGTTTTTCAATCCTGTCCTTTGATTCAAAGCTTGTTAAGCTGAACTTATGTGAACACCTAGTCAATTCTAGCAGTCTTCATTTTGCCTTTAGAAATTCATAACAGTACGTAGCACAATTCTTTTCCCCAAAAGAGGTTCTCCTTCCATGACATACCTTTATGGGACAGATAATTATGTGCTAGAACTTCTAGTAAGTACTTCGGTCTTCTATTCACATCAAAAGACAAAATATTATTAGAAGCTGTTTGATTGGTGATGCAGAAAAGCAAAATCCCAGCATAACAGAATCTAATCCAGGTTGCAATGCGACAGCTATGTCCTAAGAAATAATGATATGCTTACCTAGAAAACTCTGTGACAAAAGAAAAGACCTAGAGGGCAAATGCATGCTTAACATAAACTGGAAAGATATTATACCATTTGTTGAAGAAAAAGAATTGTTCTGAACAGTAGATAACTAAGGTACTCATTTATCACCTGGAAACAACAGGGAATATGGAAGGTCACAACAAGGGAGCAATCACCCAAACAAGATTATTGGTGAACTCTAAATGCTTGTCACTAATTACAAATTACCCAGTAATACTGTGAAGTGATCAAATAGGTTAATACAGGATTTGAATTAATCTTCCCAGGTTTAAGATTTTTCCTCTAATCCACTCAGACTTGGAAGCAGTGAAGTGTGATTTCTATATAACACCAGAAAGAACACTGGGAATATTAACATAATATTCCAATCTCTTGTCAGGCCAGTCTCAGATACATCTCTTTTGCTCAGATAAAAACATGCCTCAAGTTCTGACCTTTATTAAAATATGCGTTTTAGAAAAGGTCCATTTGAAGCTAGAGAATACCGTTGAGCATCTAGAGGGCAATGACTGTGTCAGTGCATCTCTGAATCTTCAGTGCTTAATAAATGATGTGCAGTTGATTGAAAAATGAATGGCACAAGGTAGCATCAAAGATTCTACTTTTCCTTTATAGCAAAATCACCAAATACAATCACATACTAACCAAAGAAACACAAACAGCATCTATTTCTATCTATGATTCTATTAACTTATATCAGATATCATAACTAACCTTTCAATTTCTAATTTTCCACCCTGAATGATTTTCTTCCTGATGTCTCTATCATTAAAAAAAATACAATGAAGCCGGGCGCTGGTGGCTCATGCCTGTAATCCTAGCTACTCAGGAGGCTGAGATCTGAGGATCACAGTTCAAAGCCAGCCCGGGCAGGAGAGACCGTGAGACTCCGATCTCCAATAAACCACCAGAAAACCGGAAGTGGCGCTGTAGCTCAAGTGGTAGAGCGCTCGCCTTGAGCTGAAGAGCT
>NW_012267239.1:4361419-4385981 GCF_000151885.1 Dipodomys ordii | reverse complement strand
TGGAGGGGGAGGAAGATGGGAAGGGATGAGAAGGAATGGGAAGGGATGGGAAGGGGAAACAAAGGAGGAGGCAACAATGCTTGATAAAAAATGTACTCATTACCTTACCCATGCAATTGTAACCCCTCTGTACGGTATTTTCACAATAAAAATAAATAAATAAATAAAGATAGGGGGAAAACAAAGGAGGAGGATGCAATGCTTTATCCTGCCCATGCAATTGTAACCCCTCTGTACAGTATGTTCACAAATAAAATTAAATTAAATTAAAAAAAAATGATAGGGGGAAAATTCAAGCAGCAGCCCAGCAGGGCCATTATCTTCTGAACAATCATTCCAACCAAAAGAAAAATTAGGAGAGAGAAATTATCAAAGAAATGTTTCAAGAAAACTTTCAAAAGTTATTAATTTTCAGATTAAAAAGACCCACTAAGTACCTAACACAATGGACGAATATACACTCACATTAAGACTGTGTAATGTCTATAAATTTCAAAATGCTGGAAATCTTACAAGCCTTGAGTAAAAGCAAGATATTAAAAGTCATGAAAAAATGGACTTGAAATGAGAATGACTTCAGACTTGTAAACAGGAATATTCTAAGCTAGTTTAGGTTCCTTATCCCTTACCACCAATAGAGTCTTAGCAAAAATACTATTAATCTCATTGACTTGAAAAAAGCATAACTCAAAAAGTAAAAATAGAAAATGACTCACAATCATTCCTATAAAAAGAAAACATATCTGTACACTCTAATGAAATTAAAATGAAAAACTTATATGGGTTGAATATAACAAAAATCCATTAACTTAATAAATGTCAAAAATATTCTTGTTATGACTAAATTCCCAAGTTGAAGTATCTCTGGGACCTCAGGATACTATAGTACCTGGAGACTGGGCCTTTTTTATTTTTATCTTTAAGTAGTTGTACAAAGGAGATGTCATATAACAAAGCAATTTATCAATACAATGCACTTTGATCAGTGTCACCCTCTTCAGCATTTTCTTTAGATTTATATGTGTGTATGTATGTCTCTCTATATTTTTTATAAAGGTGATGAACAGGGGGTTACAGTTATATAAGCAAGGTAGTGAGTATATTTCTTTTTAAACACCCCTCCCTCATTTCTCCTGCTGACCCCTCTCAACTCCCCTCTCCTCCAAGTTGTATAGTTCACTTCCAACATAGTGTCAAGTGAGCATCATTGTTGCATTAGATCATCCTTTGTCCTGCTGTTTCTGTGATTCCCTTTCTCTTCCATAGATCGGATAAACTTATATACAAGACAAAGGGTGCAGAAAACTAAACCAGGAAAAAAAAGGAATAATTGCATACAGGACATAATAAGAGCTTCTCCTTTCCAATTCTTGGGGTTCATGTTGATATACCTTATTCTATATGGTTCTATGCACTTAACAATTGTGCTATTGAGATCCCTTGTTAAGAATATCATAGACATATCCTAATTATTACAAAATTGGGAAAACATGCAACCTGTGTTTCTTTGGGTCTGACTTACATCGCTTAATATAATTTTTCCAGGTCTTTCTTTTTTTTTTTTTTTTGGGTCCGGTCATGGGGTCTGAACTCTGGGCCTGGGCACTGTCCCTCAGCTCTTCAGCTCAAGGCTAGCACTCTACCACTTGAGCCACAGCACCACTTCCGGCTTTTTTCTTTTTGCTTATGTGGTACTGAGGAATCGAACCCAGGGCCTCTGGCATGCAAGGCATGCACTCTACCACTGAGCCACCTTCCCAGCCCTTTTCCAGGTCTTTCTACTTCCTTACAAATGGGACAATGTCACTCTTTCTGATGGAAGCATAGAACTCCATTGTGTATATATACCACATCTTGTTGATCCATTCATCTACTGAGGGGCATCTGGGTTGGTTCCATATCTTTACTATGGTAAATAATACTGCAATGAACATGTTTGTGCTGGTATCATTAGTATGGCCTTGTTTGTGGTCATTTGAAAAGATAATTAAGGCAAATGGGGACAGGTGTGTCCTAAAAGTCCTAATCCAATATGACTCATGTCTTCATTAGAAGAGATGAGGACACAGACATACTGAGGAAAGACCACATGAAGACCAAGTGAGAAGACAGTCATTTCTAAGCCAGGAGAAGATCTCAAAAGAAATCAATCCCATTTATACCTTGATCTTGGTTGTCTAGCTTCCAGACTGAAAAAATAAACTTCTCTGGTTTATCCACCTAATCTATGGTACTTTGTTATGGCAGCCCCAGTAACTAATCAGATTTTCTTTTTATATTCTATTATAATAATTACTGCTTGTTAAAAGACAATGGTTCCAACACATGCCTTTAGATACTTTTTTCTCTTTTAAATTTTTTTCTCTTCTAAAATAGTATTCACATGATTTTATAAGAGTTATAAATTTATGCAGAAAAAGATCAGAATGCCAAAACTGCAAAAAAATTCAAAGCTAGACAGCACACAGACAAGTAGTAACTGACTCAACAGAGGCAAAACTGAAGCCAGGGAGGAAAGCTGAGAAGCAAATCGACTTATATATGAATTCCTATGGGCTCAGGAAGTGGCAAGCCCATGTGCCTGTGGCACTGAGATGAAGACAAGGCTAGGCACAGGAAGACAAATTGGAAGTCTGTGAGAGAACAGTTACACTACCAGAAGGCTGCTCTGGGTCAGAAGGCTGGAGAGAGGGACACAAAGGTCCCTGGATCAGAAGATGGTACAAGTGGAGAGGGAATAAAACAAAATCTGAATAGGGAGGGAGGGACATTCTCTGAGGGCTAGAGTCCAGTCAGATCCCAGTGAGATAATCCAGTCAACAAGTCTTCCCTTTGCTCAGAAAACTTGGAGTAAGTTTCACTGCTCCTTACTTTTAAGCCTAAGTAGAAAAAATATGGAGGGCAAACATTTTCTGGAAAACATCTAATATAAAAAACAGGAAGCAAAACCCATGAGTAAAACAGAATATATGCAAAGATTCGATTAAAACCCTCAAAGATAATAAAGAATAATGCTTCAATGACACAAAAACAGGATGTACTAAAAAGTAACATTCAAAAAACAAGACATATAACTAAACATGGATTCATGTTCAAAACATTATACTCAATGAAAGAAACCACATATAAAAGGCCACATATTTTATGGTTCCATTTAAATGCAAATCCACATAGGCAAAAAGTAAATTAGTTCTAATCTGAAAAATATATTAGTGGCTCCAACTGCTGGCTACCCCAGGAGCTCAGGGAATGGAGTATGACTAATGGTGAGACTTTCTTTTGGGGATGATGGAATTATTCTAGATTCAGTAGTAGTGGTGGCTGCACAACCTAGTGAATATACTAAAAAACAATTAGCTGTACATTTTAATGGTGAATTTTAAGGCAAGTGGATTAAATCTCAACAAGTAAAATGACTTTTTGAAATTATGAATAAAATAGAAGAAATGAACAAATATAATAGTAGATTTTATAACAAGGCTTAGGAAATTTCCCAAAAACAGAAGAAAAAAAGATGAAGACATGATATTGGGAGCAGAGGGAGAAAGCAAAAGGAAACTAAAAATAAATCTAGAATCATGGGAACAGAAAATCTAATAAGCCCAGTACCTTCGACTCACTCCTGTAATCCTAACTACTCAGGAGGCTTAGATTTGAGGATTGTGGTTCAAAGTCAACCTCAAAGAGACAAACCTCTTATCTCCAGTTAACTAGCAAAAAGCTAGAAGTAGAGGTGTGGCTCAAGTGGTTCAGAGCCAGCCTTGAGTGAAAAAGATAAGGGAAAGTACCTAGGCCCTCAGTTCAATCCCAGTGCTGGCAAAAAAAAAAAAGGAAGAAGAAGGAGGAGGAGGAGGAGGAAGTGGAGGAAGAGGAGGAGCAGGAGGAGGAGGAGCAGGAGGAAAGGGAAGGAGGAAGGAATAAGAGAGGGGGAGAGAGAAAGAAAGGAAAAAAAAGAATGAAAGAGAGAAAGAGACAGAGGGAGGGATGGAGAGAGGGAGGAAGGAAGGGAGGGAGGGAGAGAAAGAGAGAGAAAAAGAAAGAAAAAGGAAAGAAAGAGAGACAAAAAGAAAGAGATGGTTAGGGAAAAATAGCAAAAGGCAAACTATTATAGTTCACCTGTAAACCCTGTAAAATTTTGCCTGAACACAGAGCCAACACAGATCCATATTAAATTGTCATGAATTTGCAGGAGGTTAAGAATAAAAAAAGACATTGTTTAAGCTTCTCAAGAGAAAGGAGGGGAACTCAACTTACGCACAAAGTATTAGGAATCAAAATAGCACCAGACTGGGGCTGGGAAGGTGGCTCAGTGGTAGAGCGCATGCCTTGCATGCCAGAGGCCCTGGGTTCGATTCCTCAGCACCACATAAGCAAAAAGAAAAAAGCCGGAAGTGGCGCTGTGGCTCAAGTGGTAGAGCGCTAGCCTTGAGCTGAAGAGCTGAGGGACAGTGCCCAGGCCCAGAGTTCAGACCCCATGACCGGACCCAAAAAAAAAAAAAAAATAGCACCAGACTACTCAATTGCACAGTAAAAACTGGAAAAGATAAATCAATGACAAGAATTCTGAGGAAGGGAGGGGGAGTGTAGTTGTGGAGGTGGGAGGGAAGGGATGATAGAGGAAAAACAAAGGAGGAGGCAACAATGCTTGATAAGAAATGTACTCACTGGGGTTGGGGAGGTGGCTCAGTGGTAGAGCGCTTGCCTTGCATGCCTGAGGCCCTGGGTTCCATTCCTCAGCACCACATAAAGAAAAAAGCCGGAAGTGGCGCTGTGGCTCAAGTGGTAGAGTGCTTGCCTTGCATGCCTGAGGCCCTGGGTTCCATTCCTCAGCACCACATAAAGAAAAAAGCCGGAAGTGGCGCTGTGGCTCAAGTGGTAGAGCGTTGGCCTTGAGCTGAAGAGCTGAGGGACAGCACCCAGGCCCAGAGTTCAGGCCCCACGACCGGACCCCTCAAAAAAAAGAAATGTACTCACTTACCTTGCTCATGTAACTGTAACCCCTCTGTACAATATTTTCACAATAAAAAAATTATTAAAAAAAGAATTCTGAGGAAAAATAATTTCTATGCTAGAACTAAATTAAACCAGATTGTCTACTAAGGGAAAAGACATGAGGCAAAATCAACTCAGCTCAACTGAAGCCCCAGACATATGAGAGTCTAAGCAAGACCCATACCACCACCTAGTCCACAGCTGATCCAAGATATCTGAGTGAGTCCCTCTGAGCCCTACTTCAAATAACCACTCAGTGGTCTAGATTCCCTACTTATTCTCATATACTATATACTATTTAGGTTTAGGTTGTGTGAATAATTGTGACAATAGACAACTGAAAAATATGTCTGAGGTAATTAAGACTTTTGAATAAAGTCTAGCATTTGATATTAAGAAGTTCATTGTTAATTTTTTCAGGATATCCCAATAGCATTATAATATATTTTCAAAAATGTTCTAGATATATATATATTGAAATATACTAGATAAGACATTGCAATGTCTAGATAATGATATGTTAATATAATATAGGAGTGGGGCAAAATGATTCATCAATGAAACAAGGTAGGATGTGAATTGATGATTGTTGAAACAGATAATAACACAAGTTTAATATTTTCCATAACAAAAAGTAGAAAAAAAGGAGAAAATCCCAAATCATCCAACTCTAGGGACTTTGTACTTACTGCTGCTTCCTCTGCCTCAGTTCACTGATGCCTCAGTTAGGATCTTTTCTCAGAAAGCTCTTTGAGCACCCTGTCTAAAACAGATTCTCTAAATCACTTTGTATTACCTCATCCTGAGGTAATACAAATCCTGGTTTAATTTTCTTAAGACTTAAAAATACTTGAAATGACTTGTTCATTCACTCCTGATTTCCCAGCATCTAGCACACTGTGCCTCATTGTAAATGCTGAAAAAAATAAAGAAACCAGGACACAATTACTGTTCAAATGCACAGGTCAGAGCAATGTATATAGGCTAAACACAAGGGGTGTAAACATGTCTGAGATGCCCTCACTCAACTACAACTAGAAGGGTATCCAGCACCAAGCAGCAGGCTGATCCAACCAAATTCTCTCCTTTACACACACAGTCAATGGGATGAAGAAAGCCACTTAGGCACAGGTGGCTCACCACAGGCTGGTTTCACAACTAGTAAATCTCAATATTTACAGGATGAATGACTGCAGCCCACCTAGGGGGACTTCCAGAGCTCTGTTAGAACTCTCACAATAAATGCTCAAACAAAAAAAAATTGTTGGGCTGGGAAGGTGGCTCAGTGGTAGAGCATTGCCTTGCATGCATGAGGCCCTGGGTTCGATTCCTTAGCACCACATAAGCAGAAAAAAAGCCGGAAGTGGCACTGTGACTCAAGTGGTAGAGCACTCGCCTTGAGCTGAAGAGCTGAGGGACAGCGCCCAGGCCCAGAGTTCAGGCCCCACGACCGGACCCCAAAAAAAAATTGTTGCTTCTCTTTGGAACAATTAAGATGTACCTAACCATCTAAGGGTGATAAATATGACCTTAACGTGATTTTACATCTAGCAAGATTTCCATTCTGGTAGGCTACTCTGATTCTCCCATGTGAAATGAAACCTTTAATGACTTAAATATTAGATCTAATGAGTCATAATTAATTAATAAGCATTTTAAAGGACAGTAGATAATAGGTGATGATCCAAATCTCAAAAATTAAATAAACCAAAGTGTGTGAATGCTCATTGACACCAAACACAAAATAATTTTCCCTGTTCTCTTTTCCCATTTCCCTGTACCTAAATCCCACATCCTATCACATCAACTGCCCCACATTCTCAACTTATCTCATATTCCTTTTCTCCACATCTATTCTGATCTCTTGTCTTATCCCCTCTCTCTTCCCTTCATTCCCATGCCTAGAGTAAAACAGAAATCATTCATAATTTTAGAAGGCTTATTGAATAACATAAAAAACAAAAAATAAAGAAATGCCATTTTTACCCATCAGAATCAGCATCTCTTCCCCATCCCCTCCCTCCCCCCAGAGAGAAAAAGACAAGCAGCAAGCTTCCATCACAGAAGACCAGGCAAAGCCAAATGGGGGTTATCAATATGCAGATTTTACTGTCAGTCACAATGATTACCACAGCAATCTCACAATGGCTCTATATGGGAAACCAGAGTGCTGCTACAAGCATTCATTCTAAAAGCATTGGTTTAATGAGAGTTGGGGAGATTTTCACAAATGCTTTTCCGACAATTTGCTCTTTCTCTTGTTTCTCAGCCACTCGTTTCTTGTAACTAAGCTATGCATAGATCCTATGCCAACTATCTTGCCTTAAAACTGGAATTTTGCACTTGAGACCTCACCATCTACTTTCTGGCACTCATCTCAGGTCACAGACTCTACAGATTCAGGAATATAAACTCAGTAGGAATCTTGAAATGTTCAGAAAATTAATTAGTATTTGGCGTGCTTCTTAAAAAGGTTTCATTGTGGTTCTGTCAAAAGCAGTCTGGCACATTTCTCTAGCATACTAACAATCTGATGATTGTAAACCAATGTTTTATTTACATCCCCGTTACAGTTCTTCAACGCTTCATTTACATGCACATATAAGAACAAGTTAAAAGCTGGGGTTCCAGAGGATGGGGAGGAAGGGCATCTCATTAAGAGGCTTTTTAAGAGTTTCTATCAAGTCTGCAGTGAGAAAGCAAAGAAGGAAAGACACAGTCAAGTGCTCACAGCTGAAAAAAAAAGGTATCTTACAAATTTTCTCATTCTATTGTCAGAATCATGAACTTAAAAGGATAATCACCTCTGACTGTAAGTCAAGTCCTACCTTTTAAAGGGCTTAGCAAAGAGGTTGATCATCCTCATTTTATAAATGGGTAAACTACAGACAATTAAGGATAAATTTTTTTCTAGCCAGCAAATAGCACAGATGGAAGACTGATTCTAAAACTCCCATCCCTTATGTACTCTGTTACTCTATTTGGGTTTTGCTTTTTTTTGAGGTAAGGTCTCCCTACATTAGCCCAGGCTAGGCTTAAACTCACTCTACAGCCAGGGTTAGCCTTAAACTCACAATTCTTCCTCAGCTTCCTAAGTGCTGGAATTACAGCTATGCACGACCATGCTCCCTGCTGCTCTGCTGTTCTGTACTTTATTATATATTGTATTGCATTATAAAATTTACTCAACATAAAAATCTAGTTATTTTGCACCAGGCACCAGTGGCTCACGCCTGTAGTCCTAGCTACTCAGGAGGCTGAGTACTGAATGAAGGACTGCAATTCAAAGCCACCGTAGGCAGGAGTATGTGAGACTTATTTCCAATTAACTACCAAAAGGCTGAAAGTAGAGCTATAGAACGCTAGCTTGAGCAAAAGAGCTAAGGGACAGTACCCAGGCCCTGAGTTCATGCCCCAGTACTGGGGGGGAAATATCAATACAGGCACTATTAAAAGAATATTACAGGTGCCATATCATAGATATTTTTGTTGTTCATTATTAATTTCCACAAAAGCAGTTGCAACCTACATTTGGGAATAATTCTGGGCTTACTGCTTAGATGGCTCCTCATTTTCAAAGATGCCTATAATAAAGACAACATTGCTAATAATTAAACACATGGGAATACAAACTGCAAATTTTGAGAACAAGGGTAAATTTTTAAAGTTTTTTTTTAACAATCACTTTGTGGACTTTGCAGAGCATACATAAAAGAACACAAAAAGGACATTTTCTTATGTAGGAAAACAGCAAGTCCTCATTTTATTATCATTTACAGTAGTCCAAATTTGTCTAGATTCTGATTAGCACATGCATAAAATCAGTTTATGACAATCGTTACGGAGCCCAAGCAATCTATAGAATGAAATTAAGTGAGGCAATGGGATACCGAATTTGGATTAATTTCTTGGTATTGTTCTCGCCTCATTCCCCTAGGAAGAATGATCATGTCACTCTGCAGTGATAGTTCTAACCAATTAAAGGTTGGTTTGGGGCTGCAGTGTTTCTACAGCACCCCCAAGCTGAAAGGATTTCAGCTCTGATGTGGGATCCACAATTGGATAAAGTAAGGAGGAATGGGTAAAATGAGTTCTGTCACACAGGCAGGCAGTCCCACGGGAAAGAAAGAGCCAAAAAATTAGCATTTCTGAATCTGACAAGTGAACATCACGTGCACAGAGCAGTCACATGCATCAGCAATCTTACTTTTCTTGTCCCTCAAACTACATCAGACTTTAGGAACTATTTCTAAGAGTGTTGCATGTCAATCAAGGGTCTTCCTCCTCAAATAAGAATCTACACTACAACAGATATGTTAGCATAATCAATGCTTGTTCCCATTCTTTGTTGCAGATAACAGAGAGTAATTTCTACATTTACACACAATAACCTACCCATGTAAAGCACTCAAAACAAAATAATCACATTCATCAAGCATTTAAAAAATAATTTATTGGGGCTGGGAAGGTGGCTTAGTAGCAGAGTGCTTAGCTGGTCGCCAGTGGCTCATGCCTGTAATCATAGTAGCAGAGTGCTTGCCTTGCATTCATGAGGCCCTGGGTTTGATTCCTCAGCACCACGTAAGCAGAAAAAGCCAGAAGTGGCACTGTGGCTCAAGTGGTAGAGCGCTAGCCTTGAGCTAAAGAGCTGAGGGACAGCGCCCAGGCCCTGAGTTCAGGCCCCACAACCAACAATAACAACAACAAAAAAAATATTAAGCCAGATGCCCATGGCTAATGCCTATAATCCTAGCTATTCTGGAGGCTGAGATCTGAGGATCCTTTTTCAAAGTCAGAGGTCATGAAGTGTAAAAACAAACTATTAAACCCCAAATTTGAAGCAAATATTTCTTTCAAATAGTCTTAGTTTCTGCTCTACCCCGCCCCCCCCAAAAAAGTAAGTCTGTTACCTTGTTTAGATCTCAATTCTTAAAAAATGGTAGGGGTGAGAGTTGGGTGGGAGGGTATGAAGATCTTTCCAGTGCCAAGTACAACAAATACAATTTGAACAATACATTTGCAAGTCCCAAGGGTGGCTAAAGACTCAAACACAGCTGTAACCACATAACCTTGCCACTCTTTAAGCCAATTTTATTTTATTTTAGTGAAGAGATGGCTACTCATAACCCTACTTTGGAGGATAGCCCCAGTTAAGAAGCTGACAAGTTAGAAATTTACCCAACCCAAGGATCACCATCTGGATTAGGCTAAACATATACCGAAGGGCAATTGTATAAAGAAAAATACTAATTTCAAACAGAGTATCATAAAGTTATCTTTCCAGTGCCTAGGATATGTCCAAAACAGTTAAGCAAAATATATATATTACATA
Organism: Dipodomys ordii; assembly: GCF_000151885.1. Lineage (NCBI taxonomy): Eukaryota > Metazoa > Chordata > Mammalia > Rodentia > Heteromyidae > Dipodomys > Dipodomys ordii. Next base: position 4,375,657 of record NW_012267239.1, on the reverse strand, counting down.
CATACTATACAAGTATAAGACACACATGGAAATACATATCTTCGATGAGTAAGCATTCCCATTGTACACATGAGAAATCAAGACAAGACTTAAACTTAGAGGTCTTACATACATACACAGTACAAGCAGGATCCTAAGCCAGATAACTGCATGATTCAAAGTCTACTATTACAATGAAAATCTTAATAGAACTACTGATGATATCATTCTTTACTTGAGTTCTTGGTATTTTATTTATATAACTAAATACAAGATGCAGAAAAAAATCCTAGTTAAAAATGAAATTAGTTTCCTAATTTTCTTCACCCAAAAGTTGCCTCTGTTGTTTCTTCCAAGAAAATTACAAATTCCAGTTTCCCTCTATGTAACTGGCTTTTCTTTATTTCAGAGCCCACATAGCTTGTTGGGACAAAATTCTCCATTGTAGAAATATAGTAGGTCTGACACATTCTCTGCTTGCATTCCCTCCTCAAGTGGATTCATTCAGTCCTACCATCTATATGGTACAACTTCCACATTGTACCTCATGCCTCAACCTCTCCTCTGGATGGAAGAGGTGATATACGACCTCACAACAGACTGGTGTCAGATCTGTGTCTGTGGGTTCCTTATCCATGGATTCAACCAAGAATTGAAAATATTTGGGAAAAACATGCAGATTTATTTTTTCTGGTCATCATTCTCTAAACAATACACTATAACAACTATTTATACAACAACTGACTTAAAGTCTATGGGAGATGTGCATAGGTTACATGCTAGTGCTGTGGCGTTTTATAGGAAGGAATTGGCATCTGCAGATTTGGGTACCTGAAGCAGCCCATAGAACCAGTCCCCTTTGGAGACCAAGGGACAACAGTACACATGACGCCTTTGTAAGGTCTAATAAACAATAACTTCCATTCTTGTTCGTTGGAAGTTCTACCTGGGACTTGCCTTTTTTTTTTATTTAGAACTCCTTTTGAGTCCTCCTTGGAGACCTTAAGGCACACAACCTCAAAATGTCCCCTACACTCATGTGCTACCTCTACTATTTTTTTCTTTCTGTGCATCCCAGGTCCTCTACCAAAGATGTCTCCTCCCGAATACAACAGAACCACTAGGGAAAACCTTCTACAAATTCAACTCCTGAAGAACCTAGAATGACAAAACTGTATAGACCTACATTGAAATGATTTAAGGAAAGAAAAAGAGTAGTAAACAAGCAAAATATGAAAAGAATAACCAACCAGCCTCAAGACCATTCTCTGATATCTGAAAGCCCTTCTGGGTTATTGCTAAAATTCTCAAACATGCTTTATGTCTGATCTATCTCCTCAGCTTGACACTAAGTGTGCCAAGTAGCACAGCATCTGTAAATCTCCCTAATAAAACCATCTGTAACCTGCTCCCCTAGAAGGCTCACAAAGTCCAGTGTATTTTTACTATCTTGTCAGCTTTCTGCCATGGTATTATGACAGGGTTATTTCATTCTAAAGGTTACCATCCTTTCAGCTGCCACACATCAACTATCATCATAGCAAATAATAGAATAATATTTCTGTAATCTACATGGAGCCAACATTTTTAAAGGTTGTGAGTGAATGAGATGATCTTGAAAATTCTAAAACCAGTCTGATCAGAAAAAAAATCTCAGGAAAAATAAAATGCTTCCAATATCATAACTGAATGAAGTCATTTCATTCTTATTTACATGGAGGTCAATATTGTATATGTAGTATAAAATAACCTATAGCAGTGATTTTATATTGCCTTTATTTAAATATTAATATATATGTACAAAATGCTACCTTACTTAACATGAGGTCTTAGCAAGAGGGATTTGTTTTATTTCTAATTAACTTTGCTTCCATCCTTTCTTACCTAGATCTTTTTTCATTCAGTTTGCTTTATATTCATGCCAATTCTCCATATTCTTGCCAGTATGATTAAAAATTTTTATACAACATTGGTATAGGAGATGATTGATAACTATCTTATTCTTCTCAAACTATTTCTTGCTAGGTCTGTAGGATGGAAAAAATGTTAAAAGTGATTTAAAAGCTAGATTTTCTGAAATCCTACTTTTCAAAAAGTATCAAAAGAGAAAGAAAATGAGCCCTCAGTCATTCTACCTTTAAAAAGAGAAGTCCATACTGTGAAAATAGACAAAAATATATTCAAAGACAGAGAAACAAACTGCAGAAGCCATTTCCTGAAAAGAAATAGCATTTCAAGTTGTAACTGTTAAAATTACAGAAAACAACTCCTTGTTCTTCAGAAACCACTAAAATATAGCTCTAAAATCATAGGCATTATTATGAGAAGAGTAAAGGTATTAAGAGCAAAATTATGGTATCGACAAATGTAAGTTAGGAGCTGTTCTGGTAAGACAGACACAATACTAACTCATCTTGCTGAAAAGACAGACAGAAATAAAGACAATGAATGACAGGGAAAGTTGATTGAGTCACCTCAAAAAAGGCATTGGTGCCTGCAAAATTCTTCAGTATGGAATTTCCTTCCTATGAAATATCATGTGAATGTCTTTGTCTTATCTAAGGTGTACTAAAATTACAAAAACACACTCACAATGAGGAAAATTTCTTTTACTTATAAGATTAAAAGAAACAAGAAAAGCTTGAAAAGCCACTCTTTCTGGGGAAGAAAGTAAAGCAGGAAACTGGAGGAGTAAAGAAGGACAATAATCAGAGATATGGAGGAAGACAAACTGCATTAATTAATTTTCTTTAAGAAATGAGACTAGCTGCACACTGAGATGAATTGTCTCATTTGCCAAGTGTCCCAAGTGGCAAAGTCAAACAAATAACTCTGTAATTCTTCATTAGTATTTCATCAAGTTTAACCATTTGCAGACTGCCAAAGTTTATGTGGGGAGGGGGATGGATTCCTCAAATCTTATGAAGATTACAACTAATCAACTTTTATGTGAATTTTTCACTATCTTTTTACTTATTGTTGAAATAACCAAGTGAAAAAGAGAAATTGTATAAATATAGAGCAAACAGAGTAAGATAGAGAGCAGGAAAGGCCAACTCTTCAGGGGAGGCCATGCTATACTATGGACTGAGAAAAGCCTCTGAAGTTTTCCAGAACTGAGTTTAAGTTCTGCCTCTTCCTCACCTTGTTACATAACTGCCACTTATTTCTCTTGCAGCCCAGCTGTCTCATACATTCAGGACGATGGCTGACATACAAGAACAACAGGGCAGCTGTGAAGGGAAAGACCATTGGGACATGGAACATCATGTATAGAAAGCGCCCAGCTCTGCTAACATAATAAATATTATGTCCTCTAATAAGTACAAAAGCCAGGCCAATTTACTTAAATGGTTGCCTTTCTGTGAAGTGATTTTTTAAACTGGAGTGCAGTATGAGACCTCTGAGCCAATGAGTCTCATCATTTAACTGAGGAATCAAGTGTATGGTCCTCAGGCTTCCATGAACTTCACAGAGTTAAGATTCATATAAAGATCATTATGACCTTTTCCCTTGAGACATAATCTTCTCCCCACACACAGCCTACTGAAAGATAAATGTTTTAATCAAGCCTTGATTTCATAGCACATGAAACTTTTTTCCAAAATAAAAATAGCTTTAGCATTTTTGTAATTATAAAATTAGTAAATAATATTAGTTTTTAAAAGTTGGAAATTGGGTGATATTAATCAAAATGCATTGTACTCATAAACTGACATGTTGAATGGTAACTTCCTTTGTGCAACTAAAACATAATAAAAATAGAATTTAAAAAAAAACAAAAGTTGGAATTTATAAAAATAGAGGATAATTTTTTAATTACTTGAAATTTTACCATGGAGAAATAAACATGGTTGTGTTTAAGGTTTTGATACAAATAAATGCATACATTAATACGCAGACTGTTTTCTATATAAATGCATACTTAGATTTTTAATAAAAACTAGAAGACTAATGCCTATTGAATAGACTTTGTGTGTATTTTATTAACTGCACAAAAACACAAGAATACCAGAATATAATGACATTTCCACAATTCTTATATCAAAAACAATTGTTTTTATTTCTGCCATGTCTGTTTCTACTGGTTACCCATGTGACTTTAAAATTATGCAATTGTTATCATAAAAGATACAATTTATATTCTTTTATTCATTTTAAGCATGTTTTATGCTGCCACATTAAAGTACTTAAATCAAATAATGCAAATGACGTGGTTTACAATAATAATATCCAATAATAATCCATCTTATGATAATGAAGATGATATATTATATTAAATAATAATATCAAAATATCTTTCTTGATCATGATTTACCAGGCCAATTCCCCATTCTTGGAAATGATATATCTTAATAACAAATACAGCGACCTTTTTTTTTAAGTGTTTCATTCTTTGTTGATGCATAGGCTAAACTTGATAAAATATGGGAAAATTGTGTATAAACCTAAATTATGTAATTCTACCATCTATTATTGTCAGTGGAACACAATATATTATACATTAATATTACAATAATTTTATTATGTATAACATTTGTTTCTTACAGGCAAATACTTTTTGTTAAACAACTAGATCCAGGATGTTCTATAAAAAGACATCCTAATTTTTTTTTTTGCCAGTTCTAGGGCTTGAACTCAGGGCTTCAGCGCTGTCCTTGAGCCTCTTTGTGCTCAAGAATAACGCTCTAGGGGAGGAGTATGGGAAGGGGAAACAACTAGGCGACAACAATGCTTGATAAGAAATGTACTCATTATCTTGCCCATGTAATGGTAACTCCTCTGTACAGTATTCTCACAATAAAAAAAAGGATATTAAAAAAAAAAAAGAGTAACGCTCTACCACCTGAGCCACTGTGCCACTTCCAGCTTTTTCTGAGTAGTTTATTGGAGATAAGAGTCTTACAGATTTTCCTTCCCAGGCTGGCTTCGAACCCTGATCCTCAATCTCAGCCTCCTGAATAGCTAGGATTACAAGCATGAGCCACTGGTACCCAGCAGCATCTTAATTTTGGTGACATGTTTTAATGACTTATCTAGGCTTGTGAACAGGTGATCACTCCAGGGAGCTAAGAGGAACAGTAAGCTGAAACAGAATGGGTGCATAACGAAACTGAATGAGACACTTCCCTCCCCTCAGTTAAGACAAAGTAGTGATTGGTCTATAGAACCCTTGAGTACTCAAAGAATTAAATGCAAATCTTCTGAGAAATAAATAATTCCCAAATTCAGCTATTTAAGATTCTCACAAAATTCAAATAGTTCCCTGAATTTAAAAAAGAAAATCACTAGTCCATAAAAAAGAAACAAGCTACTATAAGCAACAAAACCCCCAAAATAATCCCAATAGATTAAGAGTTTCCCAAGAGAGAAATACATTTTCTCTCAATGTTAAAAAATCATTATTTAGGAAAACGTAACAATGCTTGATTGGAATGGACTCATTACCTTGTTCATGTAACTGTAACCCCTCTGTACAGTATTTACAAGGCCAGAATCCAAAACCTTTGTTTCTTTTTCTTTTCTTTTTTTGGGGTCCGGTTGTGGGGCTTGAACTCTGGGCCTGGGCGCTGTCCCTCAGCTCTTCAGCTCAATACTAGTGCTCTACCACTTGAGCCACAGCACCACTTCTGGCTTTTTTCTTTTTGCTTATGTGGTGCTGAGGAATCGAACCCAGGGCCTCAAGCATGCAAGGCAAGCACTCTACCACTGAGCCACCTTCCCAGCCCCCAAAACCTATTTTTCTTAGTCTTATAATTCAACAGTACTTATTGATTGTTAGGAACATATTCTTCCAAAATTTTACCTAAAGCATTTAAAAATCTGTATGCTTCATAAGGTTAAGCTTGATTTTAAAATGGCCCTATTAAAAAAAATTTGTTATCTCTGTCTTAATGTTAAGAATAAGAAATATTCTTAACAACCTTGGTTCTAAGCAGGAATCATATATTTAATCCAACTCATCAGAAAATATGGTTACTTTAACCTCAAAAATACATCTCAAAGATGTTCACCTCATACCAATTCCAATACCACTGTGTCCAGACCATCACTGCCTTTGTCTAGGTTTTTCTTAGCCAGTCAAGATAACTCAGCCCATGCAGAAGTCAGAGAAGTCTTTTTCAAAATTAGATCACAAGCCAGGTGCTGGTGGCTCACACCTGTAATTCTAGCTACTCAGGACACTGAGATCTGAGGATCGTGGTTCAAAGCCACCCCAGGCAGGAAAGTCCCCGTGAGACTCTTCAATTAATCACTAGAAAACAGGAAGTGGCCCCATGACAAACAAAAAAAAAAATCAGATCACATTGCTCCTCTGCCCAAAAGTCCATAATCATTCTGCATCTAACTCAAATGAAAACCAAATCACCACAATAGCCTGGTAAATTCTTAGCCAACCTAACCCTTACTTCCTCTAGCCACTGTCTCTGGCCACTTTGAGAACACAGGTGGCTCCTGTGTTCTCAAACCTGTGTTCTTGCTGACCTCTGTCTGAATCCCCTCAACCTTAGATAGATCTATCTGCAAGGATCACTTGCATAGTCTTCAGGTCATCTCAAATATAACCTTCCAGATGAGGCTTTCCCTGATTGTCTCTAGCTCTTGCTTTAATATTCTCCACAGAATATAACAACATTGAATATATTATGCATTTGGCTTGTCTTGTTTAGTAAACATCTTTCCTCCTAGAATACAGGCTTTGAGAGGACAAGGAAAATTTGATGTGTTTGTTAACAGAAGATGTCTGATATCTTCTATTGAGTGTACAAAAAGGTACAAAGAAAGCTAAACAAATACAAAAATAAAGCACTTATTAATACTAGAAGGAAAATATATGCCAGAAAGAAAAGTAATGACATATTCATGGCCCAACTATGAATAGTATTTACACAACCATAATAAATAACTGCTGATAGAACACAATGGTTCTCAAACTTCGCTGCACATTAGAAGCAAAGAGAAGTTTTAGTTAAACATTGATACCAAAGATCCTCCCCTAATATAAAAAGGAAAATTAGTGAGGGTGAACCTTAAGTGTCTGTATTTGTTCATTAAAGTTTCACAGTGATGTTAATGTACAACCAGGATTGAGAATTACTCACCCAACCAAAATCACAAACTCCTTGTTGGAGTTTTCCAGCAAGGAAGTGTGTGTGTGTGTGTGTGTGTATGTGTGTGTGTGTGTTTGTGTGTGTGTGTGTGTGTGTGTGTGTGTATTCATCTATATAAACATATAGGTGTTAAGAAAGGGTGTGTATAAGAGTTAAATCCTCATTTTTCCACAATCCAAATTCAATAGATAATGTCAAAATTGAAAAATAAATAACACTGGGGCTGGGAAGGTGGCTCAGTGGTAGAGTGCTTGCCTTGCATGCATGAGGCCCTGGGTTCGATTCCCTAGCACCACATAAGCAGAAAAAGCTAGAAATGGCACTGTGGCTCAAGTGGTAGAATGCTAGCCTTGAGCTGAAAACCTGAGGGGCAGTGCCCAGGCCCAGAGTTCAGGCCCCACAACCAACCAAAAAAAAAAAAAAGATAGAAAAGAAAAATTTTAAAAAGAAAAAGAAATAACAGGGGGCTGGGAAGGAGGCTCAGTGGTAGAGGGCTTGCTTTGCATGCATGAAGTCCTGGGTTCAATTCCTCAGCACCACATAGGCAGAAAAAGCCAGAAGTGGAACTGTGGCTCAGGTGGTAGAGCGCTAGCCTTGAACTGAAGAGCTAAGGGACAGCGCCCAAACCTGAGTTCAGGCTCCATGACCTGCAAAAATAAATAAATAAATAACACTATTATCCAAGAATAATCAGCTGCAAGAGATGAAAAGTGTTTGTTTCTGGGAAGAAATGGGAAACAGGGCAGAGAATGGTTACTGTTTATAATAAGCCAAGTTGGGGCTGGGAAGTTGGCTCAGTGGTAGGGCATTTGCCTTGCATGCCTGAGGCCCTGGGCTCGAGTCCTCAGCACCACATAAGCAAAAAGAAAAAAAGCCGGAGGTGGCACTGTGGCTCAAGTGGTAGAGCGCTAGCCTTGAGGTGAAGAGCTGAGGGACAGCGCCCAGGCCCAGAGTTCAGGCCCCATGACTGGACCCCAAAAAAAAAAGCCAACTTGAATGTTTGACTTTTAGACTTGGATTCATATGAATTTTATTAATAAGCTAAAAAGAGTTTAAGAACAAAATGTTTAAGTTGGAAGAATTAATTAACAAAGGAAGAAAAGGGAGAGTGAGGTCTAAGTAACATGACAAGGAAGTTCAGATTTGAAAAGAGACAAGCTTCCAGTTTTGCAAGAGGGAAACTGAAAGATGCTTTTTTGCTGATCCTGTGAATTAACTAAAATCCCCCAATTTCATATCTGTGCTCTCTGATCTGAGCTATCCTCTGCTGAGGTCACTACAACTATCATGAGCTCTGAAAAATAAAATTAACTCCAAGTATCTTGTGTGAAAGGCAAACTACCCCCAAACAAACAATGTCTTCTTATCATCTTAAAGCAAACAGCCAAAAACTCAGGAAACTCCCTGCCAGGTAACTTGTTCTGATCTGTCCCAAGGGTAAAGGGATAATTTCTCTGGAATTCCACTAGAGACAAAGCCAGACCATACCTGAGACTGTTTTTGTTTGTTTTATGATGGTCTTGGGGCTTGAACTCAGGGCCTATGGGATGTCCCTGAGCTATTTTATTGCTTAAGGCTAGTGCTCTATCATTTGAGCCACAGCTCCACTTCCAGCTTTTGGTGGTTAATTGGAAATAAGAGTATGGAGACTTTCCACAGGTCTCAGCTTCCTGAGAAGCTAGGATTACAGGTGAGCTACCACCACCAGTGATGGGAAGACTTAGGACTGTTTTAACTATGCATGTCTTTCTTACTCCTCTGTCCCAATTCTCTTAACCTGAGGCCATAGTCTATTCCTTAGAAGATGGCTGAAGTTGTGCTGAAGTCCTGAATTCCCATGGCTACCAGGTAATAAATCCCCTTTCTCTACTTTTCACCATGTCTCTTTATTTGGCAGATGGGGCCATCTGGGCCAATCTAACTTGGAACTCTTGGACTTCAATTTCAGAGTAGCAAATAATTTACGGAAAGAAGGATTTACAATCCATCTGAAGACACCTGGATGAACAGAATACTGACCCAAGCCTTCAGTTAAAAAAATAAATAAACAGAAATGCCAAAGCCTGTGGTGGTGATGGTGGTGGTGGTGGTGGTAATGGGAAACTGGCACCTCTCCCAACAGCAGGAGGCTCCTCAATGAAACCCTACCCAGCCAGGAATTTCTCTTATGGCCACAGCGAGGAATACAATAAATGCTGTATACTTTTCTATGTTTTCCACCTTTGTTCTTATCAGATGACAAAGGAAATGTGGGAAATTTTAAATTTAATCTCAGGCCCAGTGTGAAAGGTTTTCAAAAGCACACTGGGAATCAGAAGTACACATGCATAACTAAGGAACTATTTTTCCCTAAGCAAGGTGTCCAAAAGAAGAGAAGGGCATTTTCAAGGAAGAGTTCCCCTGTATTTCTACTGCTCCATAGACTCAAAGAGTGAGTGTCAGACATACAGTGGCACACAGTGTTTATCCACAGGCGGCTCCCTTGGTATCACAGTAAAATACTACATTGTAAAAAGTCCCATTCCATTTGTTAAACAGCCTTCCTTTGGGAAAGCAGAGTATCTAACCATTCTTCTGAGCTCCAAAAAGCCCCCAGAAAACTTTCTATACAATTCTACCACAAACATATACTTAGTGGGAGTTCACTCCTGTTGATTTACCATATGGGCAGCTCCAGTGTAAACTCTTATAGGAAATGTTGAAGATCTTCCTTAGTGGGCCAATATACATAAGATATCAACAATTTATTCCATGCTCAATAACTGTTTTCCTTATTCCTTGCAAGACCACTGATAAGGAAGATGTGACTGCAAAGGAAGGCAAAGATGAAAGTGATGATCCAAGATGTTTCAAAAGTTTTAGATATCTAAAAGAAAAAGCAAACTACATAAACTATGAAAAGAATACGAACTATAGAGAAACTAATGTTCACACTGTTCATTAACCACATCTGCTGACTAATGTCTGCTGCCTTCTTCAGGCAAGGAGATTGTCCATCTCTTAGCTCCATCTTAAAATTACCACTTACATTATAACAGTATTTTATTTTCCCTTAGTGCAATACAATAAACTAAAAGTCATCTCATTAAATAAAAATTCACTGAGCTAAAACATGGAGACTTCAAAGTCCAAGAAGTAAAAGGAAGCACAAATTCATTGTCCTTATCCTGAATGAAATTAAAATGTAATTGTAAAGATAAGATACAGAGTAAGACTATAGTTTTAAATTAGCCCAGTAGGTAAACTCCAATATGTTATGATTTTTTTAAATAATAACTTAATTATAGAAATATAATTCACAACATAAAATTCACCTTTTTAAAATATACAACTCAGTGATTTTAGTATTGTCACAGAGTTGTACATCTATCGCATCAATACTAGAAATAGCATCATCACCTTAAGCTAAAAGCCTGCCATGAGCAGTCTGATAGTTGTGGTGCATCTACTAGCCCCACTCCAATGTTTGCTGTTGAACTTCAGTGTGTTTAAGATCATTTGTTTTCACCATTATGCCCATCTGCTTTATCCATCTTTCTGCTAAACAAAAAGTTAAGAATTTCCTAAAACAGGAAGTCAAGATTGCATGTTAGGTACATGTAATAATCTTGTAAAAATATTTTTCTTATATAAGGGGTCACCAGTAAAAGAGAAACTGATTACATACTACAGTAATAGTAGACGTAGTATGTAAGTTCCATTTGCCCTTAATATTCAGATTAGCGTTATCTTTTGAATAATATATAATCTTTCTAAGATACAGCTAATTACATTAAAGTCTATGATATGCAGAAACCTTAACGTTTGTAATAGACAATTCCTTATCACTGTAATCCCATAATTTTCATTAGCAGTAACAATATCTACTTATTAGCAGTAACAATTTTCTACATGGTCCCTGATAACTTGAGTTTCATAAAGCAGCATAAAGACAAAAATAAAGGTTTCATAAACTGAGAAAAAAGAAAGAAACACCAGAAACAGGTCAATCACTGCAGACATTGAATCATTTGAATAAATTTTTGAAAAACATAATATTTCTTTTATATTTGCTTGCAAATGGCAGAACATGGCAAACTTATTTGATAAAATTTCATAGTCCAGGAGGATATTTCTTTTTTTGGGGTGGGGGGGTCCAGTCATGGGGCCTGAACTCTGGGCCTGGGTGCTGTCCCTCAGCTCTTCAGCTCAAGGCTAGCGCTCTACCACCAGCGCCACTTCTGGCCTTTTTCTTTTTGCTTATGTGGTGCTGAGGAATCAAACTCAGGGCCTCAGGCATGCAAGGCAAGCACTCTACCAATGAGCCACCTTCCCAGTCCAAGGATATTTATTTATGGTATTAAATTTGAACATTCTGAAGAACATTTCCAGAACTTTTATACAGAGTATAAAAGAGTATCTTTTTTTACAGAGTATCTACTACATGCTAGTACTGTACTGGGCACTAGGTATATGTAAAAGAAGAATACAATGTCATTGTTCACAGGTATCTGAAGGAGTAGAAAGTAGAGCACTTCTTCTGGATATGAAGACATATTTCAAAGCAAGAATAAGATAGCATAGTTTCAAAGTAAGAGTAAGCAAGATCAATTATTAAAGTAAATCTAGTAACATACCCACACATCTATGGGCTCTATATTTATGACAGCAATGCCACCACAAAATTTTAGAGAAAAGATAAATATTCATATTTGGGAAAAATAAAACTTCTTTAACTTTCTAACATAAAAATCAATTGAGGTGAATTATGGATCTAAAAGTAGATAACAAAACTTTTAGAATGTAACATCTTCATGAACATGAAGTAGAATAGGGTTTTCTTTTCTTCATTCTCTCTTTTTTCACCATTCCCACCAACCCCAACCCCTCATGTGTGGACATGGCCTCACAAATGCTAGGCAAACACTTTAACAGTGAACTACATCCCTTTCCAAAGGTTTCTTAAGCATAATAAAAAGTACTAAGGGAAAAAAAAAAACATGGAACTACATCAAGAACCTGGGGCTGCGAAAAGTGGCTCAGTGGTAGAGTGCTTGCCTTGCATGCATGAGGCCCTGGGTTCGATTCCTCAGCACCACATAAGCAGAAAAAGCCAGAAGTGGCACTGTGGCTCAAGTGGTAGAACGCTAGCCTTGAGCTGAAGAGCTGAGGGACTGCGCCCAGGCCCAGAGTTCAGGCCCCATAACCGGACCAAAAAAAAAAAAAAACAAAAAGAATATAGTATTTTCATACATATTTCCCAAGTACAACAGAATTACTATTTTTGATGATGCTGTATAAGCAAAGCCTAAAAAATCCATCTGATAATAATCAGCAAAGAGATAATGGCACTTCTAGAGTGAAGCACTAATATCTAAGAAATGGACTTTAATCCCCATTCTCCCTGCACCTGAGAGTTTGAAGCTCAGACAATGTTCAATACCATTAAGACATCACTTACTGACTACCCACACAGTAGAAATCAGGTAGACTCCTTTTTGAAGAGATTATAAAAAGAAAATGTGAAGGCAGCGTTCTAAAGGCCTTCTTAAGAGCTTTCCACAAAATTCTAGTCCTAGATCATCACTGGAGAGTAACACAAGTAACACAGATCTCCAGTTTTCACAAGAGGAAAAAGAATTGCTCCTAAAAACAAAGGATAAAAACAAGCAATTCCTAGAGTTTGGGTTATATATAATAATCATATAATGCAATATACCTACCTCATGCCCTGACCACTACCTGTCCGCTGTGTCTGTGTGTGTTTTAATTTAGCCTGGAAGTTGTTTCATATTGGGTCATTTAGTGTCAGAGGCATAGTAGCTGCTAAACAATTTGTTAAACTTTTCTACAAAAAGCATGAGATTTGGACTGGTCTCTGACTATCTCAACAGACATTTTGATCCCTCACTCCTTATCCTCCAAACACAGTTGCATAATTTTAGTTTCCAAAACTAATAATATTCTTCCCCCAGAACTCCCCATGCCATTCCCTCTGAGATCCTTATCCTCTGCCTCCTCATCCTTGTCCTCTTCTTCTTCCTCCTTCTCCCAAACTCAAATGAAATATGTCCTCATGGAATCTCCAGATCACTCCTGTCCTCTTTTCCATGTTTTCATCCTGCCTTGTCCTCCTTAGCTCCACTTATCACCACTGTAATTAAATAATTAATTCCATGACTGATTGTTTTAATATCTAGCTCTCCCTTAGGATGTAAGTGCCACAGTTGTCACATCTTTATCCTGAGTGACTTTTAGAAAGCAACTCAAAATGAGTGTTTGTTGAATAACTGAGTTTTAAAGTAGCTGTACAACTTACTAGGTAAATTTGAAAAGGCAAATTACTATCATTAGACTTCAGTTTCCATATCTATGAAAAAAGGATAATAAATACACAGCCTCATTGAGTTGTTGGGATTTATGGCGCATCTAAAATTTTATGTAAAACTATTCATCTATTATTCTCAGCAAGGATATTTTACACTTAATGATGGTTCTAGCTATATCTTAATAAGATTAACTAAGATCTTAAAAATATTACTGATTATAAAGATACTAATAAATAATAGATCTGACAAAAATTAATAAGCAGTCATTAGTTCCAGTCAGCAGCAGCCCATGACAGATTCCAAACACTGATCTAATGATTGCCAGTTTCATAATAATTGTCCATCTCACATAAAAGCCTGGCCAGCCCAGTATAATTCATGCTTCAGAAAGAAGCATTTCCTATGGAGTCAGCTGCATGAACAAATACACCAGTTAATGTGTGGATCAATAGTGAAAGATGAGCTTCTCCAATTCACTCACAACTACGCCTGAGTCAATAGACTCATGTAAATCAATAATTTGTTATATTTGCTACACACACTTTGATCTTTAATATAAACCTGGCTATAAACCAACACACATCTCTTTTCCTGTGTTCTACAGTAATCTAATCCTGAATATAGTAAAGAGGAAAAAGCTGATTTCCTCTTGTCTGTATAATAAATACACACCAAAATGTTCATTCACATTTTTCAGGTATCTCTGGTAACTGCCTTCATAGGTAGATTTTTTTTTTCAAAAGCATATGTAGGGCTGGGAAGGTGGCTCAGTGGTTAAAGCGCTTGCCTTGCATGCCTGAGGCCCTGGGTTCGATTCCTCAGCACCACATAAGCAAAAA
>NW_012267239.1:4343087-4359779 GCF_000151885.1 Dipodomys ordii | reverse complement strand
ATAGATAGATAGATAGGCATACAGGTTCTCCTCTGCTTAGGATGGTTTATATGTTTTGATCTATCATAAGCTGAAAATTGGGTTAAGCAAAAAACACAAACCTTCTAAACATCAGAGCTTAGCCTGGCATAACTTAATCATATTCCAAATACTTATACTAACATATACTTGGACAAAAGTATCTAATACAAAATCCATTTTATAACAATGTGTTGGATATTTCATATAATTTATTGAATGCAATATCCAAAAACCACTAGCACTAGTGTACTCTGGAGTATCAGAGCCTGTGCCTCATGATCCTGTGGATGACTAGGAGCTATAGCATCCCCAGATAATACCAAATACCATGTTTCAAGACCAAGAAAATCCAAACTTCATAGTGAGATTCAGGCTGAATGTATCACTTTTGCATCATCATAAACCTGAAAAATTGTAACTTAATCATAAATCAGGGACCATCTCTATACTTTTATCTAAATATATATAGATACATTTATATGTGTATGGAAAACATCTTTCAGTTTGATACTGCCAAAAGGTATCAAAATGTTAATAACCTTCTAATAATATAATTTTATAGTTATTATATATTTTAATGTTCTATAATGGACAATTTTTTTCTTTTCATAACTACTATTATTAAATCATACTATTATATGAGATGGTCTTTCTATAGAACATAAAAATAGCTTAAGATTTTAAAATTATACCTTTTCAAGTTTGGAAAAAAAGACACTAGCCTATATCACAGTGCTTAGGAGGTGGAAACAGGAGAAGGATGAGTTTTAGGCCAGCCTGGGATATATAGCAAAACTTGTCTTAAAAAAAAAACAAAAGAGGGCTGGGAAGGTGGCTCAGTGGTAGAGTGCTTGCCTCACATGCATAAGGCCCTGGGTTTGATTCCTCAGCACCACACAAGCAGAAAAAGCTGGAAGTGGTGCTTTGGCTCAAGTGATAGAGTGCTAGCCTTGAGCTGAAGAGCTGAGGGACAGCACCCAGGCCCAGAGTTCAGGCTGAACCAACGGCAAAAAAAACAAGGAAGGAAGAAGAAGCAGGGGGGGGGGGGGGGGGGGGGGGGGGGGGGGGGGGGGGGGGGGGGGGGGGGGGAGGGGGGAGGAAGGGAGGGAGGGATCCAGGACAAGTGGGTCATGTGTAATCATAGCAACTTGAGAAGATAGCCAGGAGGCCAGTCTGGACAAAAAGTTTGTGAAACCCACCCCCTATTTCAACCAATAAATGCTGGGCATGGTAACATATGCCTGCTACCTCAGCTATGCAGGAAGTATAAATAGGAGGATCATATTCCAATCTGGCCTGGACAAAAAGTGGGCCTCTATTCCAAAATAACAAAAGCAAAAATAGGCTGGAGGTGTGGCTCAAGTTGTTTATCACCTGCCTAGCAAATAAAAAAGCCCTGAGTTCAAACTCTAGTATACCACTAATAAAGGGAAGGAAGGGAAGGGAGAGGAGGGGAAGTGGAGGAGAGGGAAGGGGAGAGGGGAACGAAGGAAGGAAGGAAGGAAGGAAGGAAGGAAGGAAGGAAGGAAGGAAGGAAGGAAGGAAGGAAGGAAGGAAGGGAGAGAGGGAAGAAGGGAGAGAGGGAAGAAAGAAATGACTTTATTTATCCATTAGTGCAGCATTAGAATATAGCATCTTAAATAATAGTAACAAGAATCATTAAAACACAACAATTCCACTCTTTCTGATATATTAATGAATGGAACAATGATTAGCAGTACGGTTCTGAAACAGCCCTGCTCTGCTGGGAAAAAAGAGAACAATTTGGTGAGTTAGCTAAATCAATTAATCATTTCCATCTGCTGCAAACATGCATACCGAAATACTCGCCAGCATTACTTTGAGAAAATGGAACTTTCATTCGGTGTTCATATCATATCAATGGAAAGAACATGCTGAATAAGGCCTTCCGAATGGACTACTTTTTGAGAGCCAACTAAAGGCCGGAAGCTGGAAAATTAAGAAGGGAAAACCTTACGGGGAGTATTCATACTTGGCAGCTACTGGTGATCTGATCAAGTTCAGGACAGAACATTCCTGTTTTACTTCTCTATATTTTCATTAAAATGATTTTTCCATTCCAACACTTACATATGCCTGCGTACAACAGTGAGAATAGCATTCACCAATTCTCAGTACATATGGTATGCATTCAATGACATCATTCACCACTACATTTGCCAAGTTTAACCTCTCCTCTAGACCACCAAAACACAGTTTCACCGTCCCTGTGGGGCTAAGAGAGTAGTTCCAAGGCAATAGGTCGGTGCTACAGAATGGAGAGGTTATTAATGTTTCATCCCATATATTCCATACCCTCCCTATCCCCTAATAAATAAAAACCTTTGTAATGCTGTAATGTATTCTGCTTCTATTAACTCTTTCAGGGTTGTTTCACACAATCAAGTGAATATAAGCTGATGGCTGTTGTAGCAACAGTGCTCTGGCAGGTGCTGTTTGCTGTGTTTTTGTGCAGAGATTACAGGCTGAATTTTTATTATGAAGACAGATGAAAATTACTATGTGAGTCATAAAACCTAATTCATGTAACTAATATTTTCCATTAATGATTATGAAATAAAAATCAAAGCAGCCTTTCTATCAAAGAAAGGCTTTCAGTAATGTTCTGATTTTCTAATTTAAAGTGAAACAGTCTACTTAAAAGATTTTTAAATGACTATACAATAGACTCTATAATCCTACAAAATAGTTAAAAGTATAGATGATTATTTCAAAGATGTATTAAAGGTTTTCTTTTTAAATCAGTAAAAATTTTGAAGAAAAAGCAATATTACATCAAATATTTTCCCCCAGTGGTCTACAATATAAATACACCATAGGAAAACTAAAATAAGAAAACGTTCCTGAAAGGTTTCAGGTAAGGGTCTTCCTTCGTGTGTTTTCTAAAGTAGTTGAGCAAATAGCAGAGCTCTGTGGCACAAAGTGTTCAGGGTTTTAAGATAAATGTCAAGAAACCTAATGTCTGGGCAACTCAACAGAGCAGAGCTCTCTCTCTCTCTGAAAGGCCCCAGCACCCTTCAGTTAACCCTTTTCACAGGGGCTTGAATACTGCTAGTCACTATATATGCTCAGGGACAGTGCCCAGGCCCTGAGTTCAAGGCCAGGACTGGCAAAAAAAAAAAAAAAGGAGGATGAGGACGAGGAAGAGGAACAGGGGGAGGGGAGGAGGAGGGGGGGGGGGGGGGGGGGGGGGGGGGGGGGGGGGGGGGGGGGGGGGGGGGGGGGGGGAGGAGGGGGGGGAGGGGGAGGAGGAGAAGGGGGAGAGGAGGGAGAGGGGAGGGGGAGGGGAAGAAGGATGATTACTTAAGCATTTCAACCAGAAATGAAAGAAACAAAAATGGTCCTGAAAAATCAGTGATTCAATTGTAAAACCTCCAGAGTAAGGCTACCAGTAATTACTCCTTGCCACAAAACAATGAGTACATAAAATACAAAGTGCATTCATCAGTTTGATTTAGCCATTCCACATGTATGATATACCAAAACACTATGACTGTACGATGTATCAAAACATTACGCTGGCTGGGCGAGGGTGACTCATGCCTATAACCCTAGCTACTCAGAAGGCTGAGATCTGAGGATCACAGTTCAAAGACATCCCAGGAGGGAAAGGCCATGAGACTCTTATCTCCAATTAACCACCAGGAAAAAGCTGAAGAGCTCAGGGACAGCGCCCAGGCCCAGAGTTCAAGCCCCATGACAGACCAAAAAAAAAAAAATTATGCTCTTTGCCACAAATATATAAAGTTTTCATTTCTCACTTTTACTGAACTAATTAATAATAGTAACATAATGCAAAGCCCTGTAGTGAGTAAATAACATTTATTCAAACTCTTGATGAACTTGGGCAGACAGTATTATACCCAGAGATGCACAGTTGTGAGGGGCAAAGCTAACCTTCTAAAATCAAACTGCCCACACTGAAAAAGCCACTAAGTATATAAAGCTCTGAAGTTTCCAAAGGACTAAAAGAGTTTCCTTACCCATAATGGATACATTCAAAGACCCCCAATGGATGCCTGAAGCTACATATAGAAAGAAATCTGTCTGTATGGTCATATTTTATAGAACTTGCCAGTGTACAACAGACTACATACATATACAATGGTGAACCCTTAAAATTATAAGGGAGACCAAGCATAGGTCATTCCTGTAAACCCAACTACTTGAGAGGTGAATAGTGAGATGACTATGGATTAAAACCAGCCCCGACAAAAGTTAACAAGATCCCATACCAACAAAGGTCTCAGTACTTATGGTTGTCCACAGCTATACAAGTGGCACAGGTTACAAGGATCATTGTCAGAGACTGACCCTAAGTAAAAATAAATAGGAGACTCTATCTGAAAAATAACTGAAGCAAAGAGGGCAAGAGGAGTGCCTCATATGTGCTAAGTCTTGCATCCAGAGCCCATTACCACCAAAGAAAAAAGAAAGAACAAGACAGGCAGACAGACAGACTGACAGGAAGGAAGGAAGGAAGGAAGGAAGGAAGGAAGGAAGGAAGGAAGGAGAGAGAGAGAAAGAAAGAAGGGAGGGAGGGAGGGAGGGGAAAAGAAAAGAGAAAAAAATTATAAAGCAGCTGAAAAATTCCTGACATCTTAACACTAGAGTTCAATGTTTGGGACAAGGCTCCTATAAACAAACTTATGAAGGCACAAATATAAATTATACACATCTCATATTACTTGATAGCCATAATAGGCAACCATGTTTACTATACTTTCTTTCCATCATTATTTTATTTTATTTTTTATTTTTTTATTCATCATGGGGCCTGAACTCTGGGCCTGGGCGCTGTCCCTCAGCTCTTCAGCTCAAGACTAGCACTCTACCACTTAAGCCACAGTGCCACTTCCAGCTTTTTCTGGCTTATGTGATGCTGAAGAATTGAACCTAGGGCTTCATGCGTGCAAGGCAAGCACTCTACCACTGAGTCACCTTCCCAGCCCCTCCATCATTATTTTAAAGTATGGTCCTTCCACTCACATTACACTGGCACAGCCCTACCCCTCTTATCACTTGTTTTCATTGCATTTAGAGGCCACACCATGTGATCCATCTAGATGGCTAGGTTTATTTAGCCCCCCTCTATAAGGTTCCCACCATGGCAGCATCACCTAGTGGTGCATTGCTCAGAAGGTACCCTATCTTTAAGTGACACAGAACTGTCCTAGGTTTTTTTCTATACCTACTTATGATGAAGTTTAATTTATGAGTTGGGCACAAAGAAAGATTAATAGAATCACTGATAGTAAGATAAAACAGCCACAAAAATGCAGTGTAGTGAAATTACCAACACAACTACTACCACTTCCAAGCAGGACATACAAAATTTCATTGTGCTACTCAGAATAGTGTGTTAAAATTAACAAATTGTTTCTGGAATTTGCCAGTTGATTGAGAGTTGGTTAAATCTGGGGAAAAGAAAACCACAGATAAGGAGAAACCACTGTAGTCAGATAGAGGATACAGGACCAAAATTACACCTTCACTAATTAAAAGCACACAGGCTAAAGTAGAAATCCTTTGGAAATCTCTGAAAATACAACAAATGTATATTTGGGTAATAAGTTACTAAATAATAAACTACTCGTCAACTTGCAGTACTTGCTGTGTTTCCTGATAGATCCTATTTCTGAAATCTTGTCAATTTATTGTCCAGTGTTTGAGGACAATAGTCACCTAACACTAACACATCTAGTAATTAAAACAATCAAATATAAATAAGTGACTGAACCATTTCTTCCAATCAGCTTTTGCCCAACTATGGACAAAGTGTAGAGCATCATTAAAGACTTGACATACCCAACGTGAAAAAAAAGGAGGGGGAAAGCTACACAAAAAGTCAAGTACTGAAGTACTGACACTTGCCTTTACCTCCCCCAAAGGAATGCAGACAAGGGATATTTCTGTTGTTTTCTTTTGTTGTTGTTGTTGTTGTTTATTGGGGGGGGTCCGGTCGTGGGGCCTGAACTCTGGGCCTGGGCGCTATTCCTCAGCTCTTCAGCTCAAGGCTAGCGCTCTACCACTTGAGCAACAGCACCACTTCTGGCTTTTTTTCTTTTTCTTATGTAGTGCTGAGGAATGGAACCCAGGGCCTCAGGCATGCAAGGCAAGCGCTCTACCACTGAGCCACCTTCCCAGCCTGACAAGGGATATTTCTTCAGATTGTAAGGGTACACGGAACCACCACCAGTGCACTTCCAATTAGGTCCAGTATACAAATCTAGATCAAAGCTATTTTTGTAATAAGAAAGTTCTTGTAAGTTCTTAACCATCAGACAGGCAGGTTAACCTAAAGTCTATAATATATCCTACCTGAAAAACTTCATAGTCACTTAAATTCCTTGAATAAGCTAGCTAAAAACATTTATTAATGCACCATTCTGACATTCTAATTAGGACTGCAGGGTAAGATACTTTCAACTCCTTTCTTCAACATTGCTTCAAGGCTTCATGATATATTCGACATGAACTCAAAGTGACTGCTAAGCAACTTTTCTCTTTCAACTTTCTATAAAAAGTTTATAGGGCTGGGAAGGTGGCTCAGTGGTAGAGCGCTTGTCTTGCATACATGAGGCCCTGGGTTCGATTCCTCAGCACCACATAAGCAGAAAAAAAAAGGCTGGAAGTGGCGCTGT
Organism: Dipodomys ordii; assembly: GCF_000151885.1. Taxonomy (NCBI): domain Eukaryota; kingdom Metazoa; phylum Chordata; class Mammalia; order Rodentia; family Heteromyidae; genus Dipodomys; species Dipodomys ordii. The sequence continues at coordinate 4,353,093 of NW_012267239.1, read as the reverse complement.
GGCTCAAGTGGTAGAGCACTCACCTTGAGCTGAAAAACTGAGGGACAGCGCCCAGGCCCAGAGGTCAGGCCCCATGACTGGACCCAAAAAAAAGTTTATAGACAGACAGTTTTGCAAATGTTTATTATTAATGATACATCAACAACAAATACTATATATATTTTGTTTAGCAATTTTAAGCAGAAATTTTAAAATGGAGCTGGGTGTGGTGGCTCACGCCTGTAATCCTAGCTACTCAGGAGGCTAAGATCTGAGGATCATGGTTCAAAGCCAGCTCAGGCAGGAAAGGCTACAAGACTCTTATCTCCAATTAACTACCAGAAAACTGGAAATTGGGCTGTGGCTAAAGTGGTGGAGTGCTCACCTTGAGCTGAAGAGCTCAGGGACAGCACCCAGGCCCAGAGTCCAAGCCCCATAACTGACAAAAACAAAATAACGAAAAATAAAGAGTTAATTGGTTTGCTGTGTTAACAGATTAGAGATGATTGGCTTAAATTTCTAAAATTTAGTATATGAAATGAACTAAGTATAAACACATACACAAACAAGCCAAACACATTGAAGTAACAACTCTGGCAGAATTTATCTATCAATTAGGAAAGAAGTAAAAAGATCTCTAATAATTCACGATCGATAGACTTTATTCATTAAAATATCCTAAGTTCCCGTCCAGGACCTAAAAAAGTCATCAAGAAGATGGAGTTCTTGTTCCAACTATATAAACTAAGATTACATGCCTTGAATAAGTTGCCTCAATTTCATTACCTATAAAATGTTTAAAAAAAAAAACAAAAAGATTCTCTACTCACTAAAGTCCTAGGATAGTATTCTTATTTTTTTAAGACAACTTTCATGACCATGGCTATCTAGTTTTCCCAACAATGACCAGTCAAAAAAAAAAAAAAGAAGAAGAAAGAGAGAGAGGGGAGAGGCATTATGAAATGTAAATCACTGATAAAGGAAAACTAATGGCTGTAAACATTAAAAATCAGAGTTTCACAGTAGCCTGCCTGGATCTGTTAGAAATAGAAATACTTGATCTTAATTTGGACAGAGTAGTTTGTGGCAGACCAGTTCTCCCACCAAAACTATCTACCTAAAAATCCACATATGGGCTGGGAAGGTGGCTCAGTGGTAGAGGGCTTGCCTTGCATGCTCGAAGCCCTGGGTTCGATTCCTCAGCACCACATAAGCAAAAAGAAAAAAAAAGCCGGAAGTGGCGCTGTGGCAAGTGGTAGAGCGCTAGCCTTGAGCTGAAGAGCTGAGGGACAGCACCCAGGCCCAGAGTTCAGGCCCCTTGACCGGAACAACAACAAAAAAAATATACACATAAAATAATTTTTAAACAATCTATTCAAAGGTATCAGAGAGAGGTGATTAAACAACTCTGCTTTTAAACCTAGAAGTCACTATTTCAAATGGAGAAAACAACAAATAGGTGAGCAGATGTTCTGTAGCCCTCTCTATTTCTTTTTTCTTTTCAGTCCTAGACTCAAACTTGGTAGCTGACATTTCGCTCACTAGCAAGGCACGCTACCAACTGAGCCATGGCCCCAACTCCGAAATAGAAGTAAACTCTCTATTATAGGGCCTTTTTCTTCTTCTGACTTCAATTTTACTTTAATCACTTTATTAGAGGAAAACTGAAAATACGAGTAAAATGTATCCTTTTCAATGCTAACAGTTAAAACAAAAACACAAAACAATTTGTGAGCTTTCTGTTCTTACTTAGAACAAACTACAGAGAAAGAGAGAAGGTTCCAGAGAATACCTGTAACTGATGCCCTCCTCTATGGCTCTAATACTTCACACTGCAAGACTGGGCATAGGGGAAATGGCCAAAAACAGTTCCTACACTTCCAAATAGACGCAGATATTTTTAAAAAAATACTAAATCTAATGTCATATGATTTGTTTGAAACTTAACTCTCCCCCAACGCAGCAAATGAAAGACAGAAAGCAAGTCAGTCTTTCCAAACTCAACTCTTAACTGGAAAATTAAATATGATGATAATGCTTGTCCTTGCAAAACTGGAAGGATCAAATGAATTAACATCTGTGAAACTGTTTTGTAATTACCTAAAAAGGTTTTCAAAAACTAGTGCTTCATACATGCATCTTATAAATCTCTAAGGCCTTAGTAATTCATACAAAAAAACTTTTCCAAAAGTGAATAGCTGGAGGCCGACTACATAGTTAGGAATAAATTATAAAAGCTCATGAATTCCTTACTACACTGTTCAACTCCCTCATAAGCAAAAGCACAATATTATCCACTTAGGTCAAACTCTCTTGATCTTAAGTATGACAGAGTATTTATCGCAGACCAGTTCTCCCACCAAAATTATCTGCCTAAATCGACATAATATATTTTTTAAACAATCCATTTAAAGACATCAGAGAGAGGTGATTAAGCAACTCCTCTTTGAAACCTAGAAGCCAAATTCCAAAGTGGAGAAAACAACACATAGGTGAGCAGATGTTCTGCCGCTCATCTTCTCTGGGGCCACCACTCTCTAGAGCAAAGATCGGCATTCACTTAGATACTACAGTACCCTCCAGTCTACATTTCACTTAGATACTAGCATAGATTCATAGCCCTTCCTTGCCAATATTCATTCTCCCAGATTCCAAGATGGCCTTTTAAAAACTCAAATCAAGCGAGGCACCAGTGACTCATACTTGTAATCCAGCATACAAGCCCAGGCTTTATATATAGTTGCTCAGGAGGCTGAGTTCCGGAGCATGTCAGTGTGAAATCAGCCTGGGAAGAAAAGTCCAAGAGACTCCATCTCCAAGTAGCAAGCAAAATACTGGACTGTAGTAGTTCAAATGGTACAGTGCCAGTGAATTAAGCAAGCCAAGTGAGGATGAGCCTTGAACAAAAATAGGTAAGGGACAGGACCCTGAGTTCAAGCCCAGGGCCAGCATTATATGTGTGTATATGTGTGTATACATACATATATATATATATATATATATCCATATATATGTATATATATATTTTTCCAAAACTGAATGGCTTAGCAAAAAAGGCATTGGTGGAGAAGAAACCTAGACCACAGTAAAAGCATGGTGCATCTTACTGTAGTATCAGTTTTATCCTCTGGAAAACTAATCTGAATCACATGCTATTAAGACAAATACCAATGTGTTATGGGTAAGTAAAATGCAAAATTCACATGAAAAGACTCTTCCCAGTCACAGCAGCCAGCTCTGGATAAATTCCCCAAGAGGAAGTAATAAACTATGTTTTTACAAAAATCAGAGAAACACACAATTTATCTTAAGTAAAAATTTAGGTGCAGTAAGAGAAACGGAAGAGTGGTCTTTATTATCTTATTATTTTCTCAACAGAAAAGTATAGAATTTTAAAAGCTGGCTGGTAAATATAGCAAATCAGAAATTAAGGATAAAGAATGTAAGTGTAAGGTTTGGGATTTTATTGGGAGGTTCTTGGAAGGACAATTAGACAATTCTTGCCTACAGCCCAGGCTGACCTGGAATTTGCAATGTAGTCCAGGCTGGCCTTGCACTCTTGATTCTCCTACCCAGCTTGATTTGTCTTCCCAAGTGCTGGGATTACAGGCTTGCATCACCATGCCCCATCACCATTTCCAGCTTTAAAATTATAAGATTGTTGTTGTTTTGGCATTCATGAGGCTTGAATTCAGGGTCTGGGCACTGTCCTTGAGCTCTTTTCCCCAAGCTACTGCTCCACCACTTTGAGCCACAACTCTACTCCCAATTTTTTGAGTGGTTTATTAGCAATAAGCCAGCTTGTGCTAGCTTTGAACCACAATCCTCAGATCTCAGCTTCCTGAGTAGCTGGGATTACAGGTATGCGCCACCAACCAGCACCCAGCAAAAGTATGTTTTTACAAAGGAAAATCACCAAGAATTGACAGGTTTCCCTAGGCTGAAAGCCCATCAAATCAAAATAAAAATTGTGCAGAAAACTAATTAAAATAATCATTTAATAAGAAACTGGCTAATGATGAGCTTCATTCCTCTTTTTTCTTCACTTGTTTCAGTCCTTGATAATTTACCAAGGCCTGAGGTCTGTTTAGTATCAGGAGAAGCTGTATTAAACAGCCAAATATTATTGATATGGCAATCTCCCTATGTCCTTTAGAAGCTACTGTCAATAAAAACTTTTACATCTATAATATTATGTGGCAGAGATGTATGGAGAATAATTATAATCTATTATATCAGAGCCTAGATTAAGATAATTCATCTTGTCCAGCTTCATTAGCAAGTAACCTCCTTAGAGGATTTGCTTTAGAAAAAGAAAACAAGATAGTAAGGGAAGGAGTAACATTGCCAAAAAGGAAATGTATTCATACCTCACTTATGTAACTGTAATCACACTGTACATCCCCTTTATAACAATAAAAATGAAGTAAAAAAACACTAACAAGACCATTAATTTGTAAATTTTGCCCCCTCTTATCTATCTATGCTGTCATTTTTTATCATGTTCCTGCCATAGTAAGCTCAGAAATAAGTCAGCTTTCCCATGATGTTTTTCTCTGAATTATCTTTTTCCTTTTCACCATACAGAGAAAGAATACTTGATCCTCAGGATGAATATCACATAAAAAAGTGATAGTGCTGCTTATTCAGCTTCCTCCATCACCTGCCACATATCTGAAGCCCTCCTGCTTCTCCTTGGATGGAAGCACAGTTTTCAGAAAGACACAATAGTAATAATGAGAACATATGGTTAGTGAGATTTAGCCCATTAAATTAAGACTATCTTTTAAAACACAAGCATGAATTGGTCATATACAACGTGCTGGTATAACACTAAGCTATTTATTTTCACATTCAACTTTCACAAGAAACCTGAGACACTTACTATTTCCATTTTAGAGAGAGTCTCAGATGCGGTAATTTGTTCAAAGTTATAGTTTTAAGTAGTGAACTGCAGCTGTATCTGCCTGAATTCAGAATCAAAATAGGTGACACCTTTATGGGTTTTTTCTTTTTTCTTTTTCTGATTGATTGATTTCTGTGTTATTAAGTTCAAACCTAGGGACTTGTGAAAGGTAGATAAGTGTTCTAAAGCAAGTTACATCCCTAGCCAAAGAGCTAAAATCTTAACACACAGCGTTCTAAAGAAATATGACAGAGCACAGTATGGTGGTACATACCTATAATCCCCATTCTCATGTGGTTTGTATGTGTGAGCCACCAACACCCAGCCATTTATTATTTTTGAGATGTGGTCTCACTTCCTGCCCAGGCATATGCCTGAACCACATCCAGCTATTTTTGGCTTCCTATCAGAGCCAGAATGGTAGGCACACACTCAACTTCTTTTCTGCCCAGGCTGGCCTGGAACCACTAAAATCCTCCCAACCTCAGCCTCCCACATAGAGCTAGAGTGACAGGCATGTGCCACTGTTCCCAACTATGAGTAGAGAAGGGATCTCTTAACTTTTCTGCCCATGCTGTCTTCAAGCCATGATTCTTCTGATCTCAGACTCCCAAGTAACTAGGGTTACAAGCATGAGCCACCGGCGCCTGTCTCATTTTGCTTGTTTGTTTGTTTTTTAATTATAAACTCCAGTGTTGGCAAACACATGGTGAAATAAGTAGTCTCATATGTTTCTGATGAAAATATAAATTCACATATATGCTTTTGGAGGGGAATTTGGAATTAGATATCATTGGCCAAAAGAAAACTGTAAGAGTCTTTGACCATGTAATTCCAATTCTGGAAATTTATACTAAGGAATGATCACAGGCAAAGATTCATGCAAGTATTATTATAATGTTGAAATCTGAAGCAACCTTCAAGTCCCTAATTGGCAAAAGAATTAGAATTATATTCCCATATAATGAAATAATGAGGTAATACTTTATTGTTCAAAATCAGATTTCTCAAATATTTCTATAGCCATTAAAAAGTGCATGGGACACAGGAAATAGAAAAACAATGTTTCTAGGGATTATTGACGAAAAAGTTAAATTAGGCCAAGTGCAATGACTCATACCTGTAATTCTAGCTACTCAGGAAGCTGAAATCAGAGGATCACAGTTCAAAGCCAGCCTGAGCAAGAAAGTCCATAAGACTCCAATTAGCCACCAAAAAGCCAAAAGTGGAATTGTAGTGCCAGTCTTGGGGCTTGAACTCAGGGCCTAAGCACTATTCCTGAGCTTTTTTTCTTTCTCAAGGCTATTGCTCCACTTAAGGCTTTTGGTTGTTAATTGATAAGAGTGAGCCATGAGCCATAAGCCATGAGCCATGAGCCATGGAGCCCAGCCTAGAATTCTGTTTCTTTCTTTCCTCCCCAAAACCCTCCACCCTGCACCCCGCCAAAGTCCTGGGGCTTGAACTCTGGGCCAAAGAACTGTCCCTGAGCTCCTTCTGCTCTAGGCTAGCACCACCTGAGCCACAGGCCACTTCCAGCTTTCTTTGTCTGTGATTTAAATGGAGATGAGTCTCACAGACTTTCCTGCACCAATTGGCTTCAAACTGTGATCCTCAGATCTCAGAGTCCTGAGTAGCTAGGATTACAGGTGTGAGCCACCAACGCCCAGCTGTTTCTCTTATGAATAGCTTCATAAAATGTATTACATAAAGTGTCAGAAAAGATTATATAAATTTTACAAAATAGAGTCTTGCAGAAAACACAGATATAAGAAATTGATTTAGTGGGTGACAATGTTGTCAGACACTTGTATTCATATACTGTTTTGCAGAATGGGAACTTCTTTGTACAACTACTTAAAGATAATAATAATAAAATGTTTTTTAAAAAAGAAATTCATTTAGACCTTGAATCTTTTTTTTTGGGGTGGGGGGTCCGGTCATGGGGCCTGAATTCTGGGCCTGGGCGCTGTCCCTCAGCTCTTCAACTCAAGGCTAGCACTCTACCACTTGAGCCACAGTGCCACTTCCGGGGTTTTTCTTTTTGCTTTATGTGGTGCTGAGGAATCGAACCCAAGGCCTCAGGCATGCAAGGCAAGCGCTCTATCACTGAGCCAACTTCCCAGCCCACCTTGAATCTTTTTTATGTGTGATGGTACTGGGGTTTGAACTCAGAACACTGAACTTGCTAGTCACGTGCTCTACCACTGAGCTATGTCTCTAAATCTTTATTGTACTGGTTATTTTGAGATCAGATCTGGCCTTTTCCCAGACCCATGCCTGGACCACAATTCTTGTATTTACGATTCCTGTGACAGCTGAGATGATGTGCTACCACATTTAGCTTCTGTTGAGATGAAGTCACACAAACATTTTTTCCCATGCCAGCTTGGAACTATAATCTTCCTGATCTCAGCCTCTCACATATATGGGATGACAGATATGCACCATCATGCCCATCTATTGGTTGAGAAGGAGGTCTTACAAACTTTTTGCCTCTGCTGGCCTTGAACCATGCTTTTCCCAACCTCCTATTTCCAAGTAACTAGGATTACAGACCCTACCCCACCCAGCTGTATCTTGAATGTGAACATGAAAGTAAGTCTAAAACTGACAAAATTAAAACTTAAGAACTAATTTACCTATTAAAAACCTTACAGTACTTTTATTTAGTAATTTCATAATATAATACTTATAAATATTTGTATGGCTTTTCAGATTAAAATTAATTCAGCTTTGCAAATGACTCTAGACTATCTGCTGTGGTCCATATAACATATGAATTCATCACAATAATAAGATGGCACACCATTTCTACCCTTCAGGAATCAGAATTGTAATGAAAAACCAAGAACACTTTTTTTACGTCTTATACTAACACTATGAACAAAGGTGTCCTTATTTCCAAATAGGATACAGGCTGTGGAGTGGGACACATTTGCATTCAAATACTAGCCCTGCCATATGAGCACAGTAAAAATAAGGACTGCTCTGTGGTCTGACATTCTCATCTATAAAATTACTAAGGATAATAACTACTTAGTTTTAGACTAGAAATAAGATAAAATATCTCATCTAATATATGGCAAATGTTCAGAATGTATTAGATATAATTAATCTAGTATCTTAAACAGCCTGATTTTTCTCTTCCATCATAAAAATACAGGTTCCACTTATAATTATGATAGAGTGGCTTATGTAGATCCTCCAAAGATAAGCTTTATAAGCCCTGAACAAAATGTTTAGAAATAACTAGTTCAAGACAATGGACAGGCTGAGAATATGGCTAGTGGTAGAGTGCTTGCCTAGCATGCATGAAACCCAAGGTTCGATTCCTTAGTACCACATAAACAGAAAGAAAAAAAAAGATGGAAGTGGCGCTGTGGTTCAAGTGGTAGAGTGCTAGCCCTGAGCAAAAGCAGCTCAGGGACAGTGCCCAGGCCCTGAGTTCAAGCCCCAGGACTGGCCAAAAAAAAAAAAAATGACAACCTAAACCAATGAGAAATGCTCAAAGACTCAGTCCTTGAAAGGATGGAACCACAGTTGGCAAGAACTGTATGTAGGTAGCTACATGTCTGCGACATTCCCAATTCTCCCAGTACAGTATGAGGAAGATAGACCTCTGGCAGAAAGCCATGGTCTTTCAGACCTGGAGGGTTAGGTGATGGATGTATCTTTCAATTGGTGGCTTCTCTGCCATAGTAGATGGGATGCTTCTTTACAATGAACATGATATGGCCCTTCCTCAGCAGAGGGCACTGTAGGAAGCAGCTGCTCCTAGCTTTCTCTGGCTGTTAGACATGAGATCAGGGGTATCAGTGGAGGCAGTGTCAGCCAAGTGCTGAGAACTTTAGCAAACTCTCAATTCCAGCTCCGCCTGGTGGTCACTTTCCTGTAACCCCTCCCATATAGTCATTGAATGTTCCTCCTACCCAGGCCTCCTACCCACACTGGTGCCTGGCTCACTAAGCTAATTCCTCATAGTGGTTTGCTGCTGGCAACCCTCACAAACAATGGCAACACTACCATGGACACCATGTGCTCCAGCTTCCTGCATGCACCGGTGCTCGGCCACACTCCCATGGATACCATGCACACTACACTAGAGCTCCGGCAACGTTGCCATGAACATCGTGTGCTCCAGCCTCCTTTGTGTGGTAGTGCTCTGCAGTGATTACTCTGCACTCCCATGTACTCATCAGCTGAGGCTGGCTTGTGCCCCAGAGAGTTGCTTTATGCCAGCTAAGCAACCTCAGATCAGTTCTGACCTAGACAAACTAGAATTCTCTCCATCTTATGACCTACAACTACATCTTTTCCAATGAAGTTTATACCTTGAATAAGAGATATCTTCCCAAGTTTGTCTTTTCTTGGATGATCACTAAGCTTTAGGGTACCCTAGAAAGTTATTTTAAATTTTATAAATAAATTTACATGATAGCTTCATAATTTTGTTTACCAAACTTCACTTGTTTAAGTGAATCTGACTGGACCCAGAATGATACAGAATAAAAATACCTCATCTGATATATAGTAAATGTTCAGTATGTATCAGATGTAATTAATACCTTTCATGGGGTTTAGTCACAGGAAATAGTAAAAGAAGAGATTTTGAGATTGCTAGGGTTGAACTCAGGTTTGAGGGATATATAATGAGAATTTAGATGCTAATAGGCATGTCATGTAGTGTCATCACAATTAATCAAATACTACCTGTGCTTGTTTGTGATAAAGTGCCCACTAAAGCAAATGGGTCAAATTCCAGTGGCCCTACACTTCGCAATTGTGGCAGTAAGGATGCTACTCAGTATACATTTTGTAACAAATGAACTACACAACTTGATGGGAGGGAGAAACTGGGGGAAAGTGAAAGAACGGATGACATTGTCCCCCAAAAAGAAATGTATTCATTATTTGACTTAAGAAATAGTAATCACCGGCTGGGAAGGTGGCTCAGTGGTAGAGCACTTGCCTTGCATGCTCAAGGCCCTGGGTTCGATTCCTCAGCACCACATAAGCAAAAAAAAAGAAAAAAAAAGCTGGAAGTGGCGCTGTGGCTCAAGTGGTAGAGCACTAGCCTTGAGCTGAAGAGCTGAGGGACAGCGCCCAAGCCCAGAGTTCAGG
>NW_012267239.1:4337896-4342621 GCF_000151885.1 Dipodomys ordii | reverse complement strand
GACCAGATGAGTGGGAGTTCTTTGTTTCTTAAGTCCTGTTGGTTTTGTCGTATCACCTAACATTTTCATTTTGGATTTAGCATCCACTTACCAGGGAGACCATGTACCGTTTGTCTCTTCGCTCTAGGCTTACCTCGCTCAACATGATTCCTTCTAGCTCCATCCATTTCCCTACAAATGCCATTATTTTGTCATTTCTAATAGTTGCATAATACTCCGTTGTGTATAGATACCACAATTTTTGGATCCATTCATCTGTGGTGGGGCATCTGGGTTGTTTCCATATCCTAGCTATTGTGAATGGTCTGCACACATCTTAATAATATTATAATTTTTTAAATTAAAAGGATATATCTACTTCTTTAACATAATTAAAGATGTAGTTCTTAACCTAAAAAACAAGCATCACATCTAATAACAAAAGTCAGTATTCCCACCAAAATCAGGGGGAAAAAAAAGCTAAAACATATCCACCTTTACTATGATTATTTGCCACTGCTCTAAAAAATAACCATTGAAGCAATTAGAAAAGAGAATAAAAGTATAAAACCTGGGCAAAAGAAAGTAAATCTATAGTTCCAAATAGTAAGATTGAGTTCATAGCCAGGCACCAGTGGCTCACGCCTGTAATCCTAGCTACTCAGGAGGCTGAGATCTGAGGATCATGGTTCTAATCCAGCTGAGGCAGAAAAGTCCAGTGAGATTCTTATCTCCAATTAACTAGCAGAAAATTGGAAGTGGAGCTGTGGCTCAAAGTGGTCAAGCCCCATGACCAACCAAAAAGAAAAGAAAAGAAAAGACTGAGTTCATGGCAAACAGAGAAATTAACTTGAAATTACCTTTTTTTTTTTTGGTCAGTCGTGGGGCCTGAACTCTGGGTCTGGGCGCTGTCCCTCAGCTCTTCAGCTCAAGGCTAGCACTCAACCACTTGAGCCACAGCGCCACTTCCAGCTTTTTCTGCTTATGTGGTGCTGAGGAATCAAACCCGGGGCCTATTACATGCAAAGCAAGCACTCTACCACTGAGCCACCTTCCCAGCCCCTTAAGCTTTATTTTTAAAGCCAACAAAAAACAGCCTTAAAATATATAAGAAACACTGTTTAGAAAATATAAGGAAGAAATTACATATTCTAAATATGAGAGTCCCAAGGTAGGTGATATAAGAATAAGGTTATCACCAGGTACCAGTGGCTCATGCCTGTAATACCAGTAGAATTTTTTAATTAGGTAACGTGATTCTAAAACTGGTATAGTAGAAGAAGGAGTACTAAAGATGTATCCAATTTAGATAGTGACATGTACTTACATTATGTACAATTCTGTTGCTAATTTTTAATAATTATGTTACAGCTGAGTGCTGGTAGGTCATGCCTGTAATCCCAGCTATTCAGGAGGCTGAGATCTGAGGATCGTGGTTCAAAGCCAGCCAGGGCAGGAAAGTCCATGAGACTCTTATCTCCAATTATCTCCAATTAACCACCAGAAAATGGAAGTGGTGCTATGGCTCAAGTGATAGAGTGCTCAGGCTGGGAAGGTGGCTCATTGGTAGAGCACTTGCCTTGCATGCCTGAGGCCCTGGGTTCAATTCCCCAGCACCACATAAGCAAAAAGAAAAAAGCCGGAAGTGGCGCTGTGGCTCAAGTGGTAGAGCGCTAGCCTTGAGCTGAAGAGCTGAGGGACAGTGCCCAGGCCCAGAGTTCTAGTCCCATGACAGATAAAAAACTAAAAACGAAACAGAACAAAAAAATCAAAGTGAAGGGCTAGAAAGGTGGCTTAGTGGCAAAGTGCTTCACTAGCATTTATGAAGCCCTGGGTTCAACTCCTTGTACAACATAAACAGAAAAAGCAGGAAGTGGCACTGTGGCTCAAGTGGTAGAGTGCTAGCTTTGAGCAAAAGAAGCTCAGGGACAGTTCCAAGGCCCTGAGTTCAAGCCCCAGGATCAGAAAAAAAAAAAAATGAACACAGGTCTTCTAGGCACTGGTGGCTCACACCTGTAATCCTAGCTACTCAGGAGACTAAGATCTGAACATCATGGTTCAAAGCCAATCCCGGCAGGAAAATCTGTGAGACTCTTACCTTCAATTAAGCACCAGAAAACCAGAAGCTTAAACTAATGGCTCAAAGTGATGGAGTACTATCCTTGAGCAAAAAGAGCTCAGGGACAGGGCCCAGTCCCTGAGTTCAAGCCCCAGGTCTGGCAAAAAAAAAAAAAATGGAAGTGAAGTTGTGGCTCAAACTGTAGAGTGCTGCTAGCTTTGAGGGGGAAAAAAGGGTCAGGGCCATTGTTCAGGCCCTGAGTTCAAGCCTCAGAACCAACACCAAAAAAATGTTTTTTCATTACAGTATATATCATAAAATAATGATGAGTATAATTTAAAAACAAATATATAGGAGAAAGTCCAAAGACAATACACAGCAAAAACAAAGCCAAATGACAAAAAAAAAATCTAATATGAATATAAAACTTATAGGGGGGCTGGAAAGGTGGCTCAGTGGTAGAGTGCTTGCCTTGCATGCCTGAGGCCCTGGGTTCGATTCCTCAGCACCATATAAGCAAAAAGAAAAAAACCGGAAGTGGCACTGTGGCTCAAGTGGTAGAGCGCTAGCCTTGAGCTGAAGAGCTGAGGGACAGCGCCCAGGCCCAGAGTTCAGGCCCCACGACCGGACCCAAAAAAAAAAAACTTATAGGGATACCCTACTCACAATAACCTCCCAAAAAAATAAAATATTTAGGAGTTAACCTAACCAAAGATGTAAAAGAACTATTTAATGAAAATTATAAAAAGTTAAAGAAAGAAATTACAGAAGACACTAGGAAATGGAAAGACCTTCCATGCTCTTGGATAGGCAGACTTAATATAGTGAAAATGGCAATACGGCCAAAATTAACATACAAATTCAACGCAATTCCTATTAAAATCCCAATGATGTACATTTCTGAAATACAGAAAATAGTCCAAAAATTCATATGGAACAACAAAAGACCTAGAATAGCCAAAACAATTCTAGGAAAAAAAGACAACATGGGAGGGATCTCGATGCCGAACTTCAAACTCTACTATAGAGCCATAATAACAAAAACAGCATGGTACTGGTACAAAAACAGACCCGAGGACCAATGGAATAGAATAGAAGATCCAGAAATAAAACCACATGCCTACAGTCAGCTGATATTTGACAAAGGAGCCAAAGACATACAGTACAAGAAACACAGCCTCTTCAACCACTTGTGCTAGGAAAACTGGGCGGCCACATGCAGAAGACTAAAAGTGGACCCCAGCCTATCACCATACACCAACATCAACTCAAAATGGATTAAAGACCTTAACATTAAACCTGAATCTCTGAAACTACTGCAGGACAGAGTAGGAGAGACACTTGAGCTTATATGCACAGGCAGGAACTTCCTGAACAGAGTCCCAGGGTCACAACAAGTTGGAGAGACACTCGACAAATGGGACTACCTTAAAATAAAAAGTTTCTGCACAGCTAAAGCTATAGCAACCAAGCTAGAAAGACAACCAACTAACTGAGAAAAAATATTTACCAGCAGTATTTCAGACAAGGAGTTAATATCCAGTATATACAGGGAACTCAAGAAACTAATCCCTCCCAAACCTAACAAACCAATTATCAAATAGGCAAGAGAACTAAAGAGAGACTTCTCAGAAGAAGAGATAAAAATGGCAAAGAAACACATGAGGAAATGTTCACCATCCCTGGTTGTGAAGGAAATGCAAATAAAGACAACCCTGAGATACCACTTTACCCCAGTCAGAATGACCCACATCCTCAAGTCAGCCAACGACAAATGCTGGAGGGGATGCGGAACCCTATTACACCACTGGTAAGAATGTACACTTATACAACCACTTTTGAAAGCAGTCTGGAGGGTCCTCAGAAAGCTAAATATTGACCTCCCTTATGACTCAGTCATACCACTTTTAGGCATCTATCCTGAACAACAGGAACCAGTATACAAGGACACATGCACCTCCATGTTTATTGCAGCACAGTTCAGAATAGCCAGGATATGGAAACAACCCAGATGCCCCACGACAGATGAATGGATCCAAAAATTGTGGTATCTATACACAATGGAATATTATGCAACCATTAGAAACAACAAAATAATGGCATTTGCAGGGATATGGATGGAGCTAGAAAAAATCACGTTGAGCGAGGTAAGCCAAGTACAAAGAGACAAATGGCACATGGTCTCCCTGATAAGTGAATGTTAAATCCAAAATGTTAGGTGATACAACAAAATTAACAGGACGTAAGAAACAAAGGACTTCTACTTACCTGGTCGAATCACTACTAAATAATCCCCATGTATGGTGTATATGTGCAAACCGGAGGGAAACCAGGAGGACAACACAGAACTAGAGGGAATCAGGGAAAAACATACAACAGCAGGACCCATCACCTGCACTGGACATTGACCAAAATGAACTAAGCAACTCAATGGCAGCAATGGGAGGGAGGGAACAAGTGGGAAAGAGGGAACAGTTGATGCTATGCAAAACAAAAGAAATGTACATTCACCCAATGTGGAAGAAATAACTGTATTGCAAAGCTCATAGAACTCATAAATGTTATAGACCATGACAGACAATTTGTCCTATGAAAGTTAGAATGTGTTTGTGACTTTAACTAAGCTTCACTATCCCACAATACTGTGAAATTTGGGAAATTATGTAACCATTTAATCACAATAAAAA
>NW_012267239.1:4332290-4335351 GCF_000151885.1 Dipodomys ordii | reverse complement strand
TCAAGTGGTAGAGCGCTAGCCTTGAGCTGAAGAGCTGAGGGACAGTGCCCAGGCCCAGGGTTCAGGCCCCACGACCGGACCCAAAAAAAAAAAAACTTATCTCTGATGGGGCTGAGAAGATGGTTCAGTGGTAGAGCACTTGCCTTGCAGGCATGAGGCCCTGGGTTTGATTCCTCAGCACCACATAACCAGAAAAAGCCAGAAGTGGGGCTGAGGCTCAAGTGGTAGAGCGCTAGCCTTAGGCTGAAGAGCTGAGGGACACTGCCCAGGCCCAGAGTTCAGGCCCCATGACCCACAAAAAATAATAATATTAATAATAAGACTTATCTCTGAGAAGGAGTCTAGGAAAGAGGGAAAACAGGAAGCCAAGGAGTGAGATGATATGGTAAGGAAATAAACGTATTTCCCTGAATTTCCCTTAGTACTTTTCATATTTAGAGCTATGCCCACATTTTAAAGAACCAAAACTGGTTAATATTTAAAAGGACAAGGGTGGAATTTGTGATGGGGATTAAGAATTTAACATCTATATGTTCAATTGTGCTATGTTTTTCCCTGTAGGAAGCTATTTCTAAATGAGGTCCCACAAAAACCCAGAGATATCAAAGTAAGACTTTACTATCTATTTGCATAAAACACTGCAAGAATGTGCAATATTTATGAATAGATATCCTTTGTACTATAAATTCTAGTACTTTAATAATGCTTTCAACCTTGATTTATTATTTAACTAGATCAAATTAGGAACATACTTTGCCAGAATGCAGATTCTTCACTACTAAACAATGTTTAGTTCCAGAACTTTGGTATTCAACCTTCAGTAACACTTATGGACATAATACAGAATCAGTGAATTTGACAGCTGAATAAAACTTGAGACACAACCCAGTCTAACATGTTTCCCTCATTTACAGAGGCAGGATGAATATCTGAATAGTGTGTGTCTGAAGACACACAGAAAAAGTCAGTAGCCAAATGTGATTTTCAGATCCAACATCATTCTAAGTTATGCTCAGTCTTCCCACTCCTGGCCTCATTTCAACAAAATATGGAGAATTAAGCAACAAAAACATCAGACTATCATCATAAACATCGCCTACGATAAATCTTTATAAAAATTATATTCAAGGGGCTAGGAAGGTGGCTCAGTGGTAGAGTGCTTGCCTTGCATGCCTGAGCCCCTGGATTCGATTCCCCAGCACCACATAAGCAAAAAGAAAAAAGCCGGAAGTGGCGCTATGGCTCAAGTAGAGCGCTAGCCTTGAACTGAAGAGCTGAGGGACAGTGCCCAGGCCCAGAGATCAGGCCCCACAACCGGACCCCCCAAAAAAATTGTATTCAATAAATTTCTATTATTTTCCACACCCTCATTAGGGTTAGGACTTACTTACATTAAAACTAGCATGACTTCCACTTTGGATCATTAGCAAATAACAGAGACCACATTGTGCTCTGCTATAATGACTACAAAATGAGCAAAATCTATGGAAATTGAACAATAAGCAGCCCAAAACTGTGATAACCGAGGGAAAGAATACAAAAGAAGTGAGCCTAATGGTGACCCTGGCTTTCTGTCTTTTTGGATCTTCTACATCTTAGGAATATTCTGAAAAAGGAAATCCAAAAAAAAGCAAAGGTGACATTAATCTAGCGTCAGAAGTCAAGAGTGGAAGACTAGGCAGTTGTAATCACAGGGGGAGTCCCCAAAAGTAGAAGATACACACTAAAGGAGACCCACAAATCTGCAAATAACTGCCTCTGACAAATCAACCAAATACTTCTTAAAGGAAGACAATAAAAAATAAATACACAGAAGGAAATAGTTAACAAGGCCCATAATCCATTTTTTAATCCCAGAAATTTAAAAAATCAGAAAAAAGCCAAAATTGATAGAAATTACAAAATCAGGAGATGAGGAAATTAAAAATATTTGAAAAGGAAAAAAAAATGTATTGGTCTAGGAAGGTGGCTCAGTGGTATAGTGCTTGCCTAGGTGCATGAAGCCCTGGGTTTGATTCTTCAGTACCACATAAACAGAAAAAGCCAGAAATGACACTGTGACACAAGTGGTAGAGTGCTAGCCTTGAGCAAAAGAAGCTCAGGGACAGTGCCTAGGCCTTGAGTTCAAGCCCCAGGACTGGCAAAAAAAAAAAAAAATTGAAACTGGTACCAGTGGCTCACACTTGTTATCCTAGATACTAAGGATCACCATTGCAAGACAACCCCGACAGACTCTTATCTCCAATTAACCACACCAAAAAAGCTAGAAGTGGAGCTATGGCTCAAATAGTAGACTGCCAGCATTGTGTGAAAAAGCTCAGGGACAGCACTCAGGCTCTACGTTCAAGCGTCAGGACTGGCACAAAAAAATGGGGGAAGAGGAGTATATGGCCATTTACTTAATATTAGATATATATTAATATCAGAGAAAGTAGGATAAGGCAACAGCATTTGACAAAAAGAAAAGACAATAAAGGGACAATTCACTAATAAGGCAGAGCAATACTAGATTAGGATACTCACCTAAAAACAAAGTTTCAAATTATACCTGGGAAAAACTGACAGAACTGAAAGCAAAAATGGACAGATCTACAGTTGCAGTTAGATATTTCAACCTGTCTCTCAAACTAATGATAGAGCAGTGACAAAGAAAATCAATAGGCTTTCTAAGACTTGATTCTCACAATCAACCAACTCAACTAACCTGACTTTGGTACAACACTGTGATCCAGAAAAAAACATATCATGGAATAATACATGCTAGAGTGGGGAATCTTGCTGAGGGGTATAGTTTTATTTCTGCAAGATAAAGGAAATTCTAGATATGATGGTAGTTATGTGATATTATAATCTGGATGTATTTAACACCAATGAACCTTATGCTTTTTTTTTTTTGGGTCCGGTCATGGGGCCTGAATTCTAGCCTGGGTGCTGTCCTTCAGCTCTTCAGGTCAAGGCTAGCGCTCTACCACTTGAACCACAGCGCCACTTCCAGCTTTTTTCTTTTTGCTTATGTGGTGCTGAGGAATCGAACCCAGGGCCTCAGGCATGCAAGGCAAAC
>NW_012267239.1:4313860-4330270 GCF_000151885.1 Dipodomys ordii | reverse complement strand
CCCAGGCCCAGAGTTCAGGCCCCACGATAGGACCCCAAAAAAAAAAAAGATTATTCATGATTTAAAATTTAATCCTCATACTATGAATAGAAGATAATTCTCTGGACATCTTATAGGGTTTCTACAAGAAAATCTACCATCAACATCATACTTGATGGTGAAAGATTGAAAGTTTTCTCCCCAACAGCCAGAAACAGGCAAGTATATATGTTACTAGCATTTTCTTCAATGCTGGCAAATTCTGGCCATTGCAACAAGGCAAGGGGAACACTTATTGGCAGTCTCAGTCTCTGTACTGTAGAAGGTTGTAGCACAACTAGGAATGTTGTTGTGTGTGCATACGCGTGCATGTGCACGTGTGTGTGTGTATACCATGTCTCCATAGGTGTGGGCATAGATGTGAAAGGGGAAGGAGGAGGGAGAAGAAGGAGAGATTATTTATTATTATAGCTCAGTGCAGTGGTGCACATCTGTAGAGCCAGCTACTTAGGACAGTGAGGCATGAGAATCATTTGAGGACAGCTGGGCTACACAGTTAGACTCTGTCTCAAAAAATGAAATACCTAGCCGGGCACCAGTGTCTCACGCCTGTAATCAATCCTAGCTACTCAGGAGGCTGAGATAGCCATCCCGGGCAGGAAAGTCCGTGAGACTCTTATCTCCAAGAAACCACTAGAAAAACCGGAAGTGGCACTATGGCTCAAGCAGTAGAGCGTTCTCCTTGAGCTGAAGAGCTGAGGGACAGTGCCCAGGCCCAGAGTTCAAGCCCCAAGACCAAAAGAGTAAAATAAAATACCCATTTTAAAACACATTTCAATGAGCCTAACACATCTACTAATCTGTATAATCTGATTTATGGTTTGTTTGGGTTTTGTTTTGACAATTGTGTGGCTTGAACTCAGGGCCTGGGCACTATTCCTGAGCTTTTCTGCTCAAGGCTAACACTCTACCACTTGGAGCAGCTCCACTTCCAGTTTTCTGATGATTAGTTGGAGATAAGTCTCATGGACTTTCCTTCTCAGACTGTCTTTGTCTACAGATCTTGTCTACAGATCTCAGCCTTCTGAGTAGCTAGGATTACAGATGTTAGCCACCAGAACCCAGCTTCAGATTTATGTTTTTAGGTCTTGACTGTATTTTATAGTCAAGATACTCATGTTCCTCAACTCCAGCTGAATGAAGATGAAAGAATACATACCTCCACATTTAACCCATTTCCACAAAATGTTTCTACTATTAATAAAAGATGCAAAATTACACACAAGATTCTCATCTCTGGGACTGAACTGCAGATAACCTCAGGAGTCACAAGCAAGAAAAAAATCACTGATTTAAGACAGAAGAAAAAAACTGGAGAGAGCAGAGACCTCCATCCCTAAACCTTCCTTCTTTTGGGGGGAGGGTATCGGAGGAGCGTTATATGAATGAGAAATAGATACCTACTTAGTTAAAAGGGGGAAATCTTTTCATTCCTTTCTTTACGAAGTCTGTAAGACATTTTCTGCTTCTCATACCAAGTATCCTATCTGTTGTTTCTCCACCCCTCATCTAAGAATTTATGATTCTGAGTCACAGTTTTGCACTGCAACCAAATCCAAGAAGTTGTCATTTTTTATTTAACATCCATGGGTTGTAGTCATGAAAAATATACTCTTATAATATGCATTCCGCCCCAGTCAGACTCCTATGATACAATGCAATAATTTAAAAGATACTTCAATGCTGAGGCACACTAAGGAAAGTATCCTAAAATATATTTTTTTCCAGTACCAGGGTTTGAACTCAGGGTATCAAGCTCTTGTTCAGCTTCCTTGGCTGACATTCTACTTGAGCTACAACTCTAGCCCCCTTTTTGCGGGTCATTTTGAAGATGGAATCTAGTGAATTTTTCTACCAGGGCTGGTCTGGAACTCTGATTCTCCTTATCTTGACCTCCTAGTTAGCTAGTATTATAGGTATGAGTCATTGGTGCCCCATTCATAAAATCATTTTAGAGACATGTATTTTTTAACATTTTCTAGTAAAATAAAAGCTATGCAAAACCAGAGCTAACAATTAAACACTAATAATTCATTCTAAGTAAGAACATCTTTAATTCTAATTTTCTTTTCTTTTTTTCTTTCTTTCTTTTTTTTTTTTTTGTTGGTCGTGGGGCCTAAATTCTGGGCCTGGGCACTGTCCCTCAGCTCTTCAGCTCAAGGCTGGTGCTCTACCACTGGAGCCACAGCACCACTGCCAGCTTTTTCTGCTTATGTTATTCTGAGGAATCAAACACACAGCCTCATGCATGCAAGGCAAGCACTCTGCCACTAAGCCACCTTTCCAGCCTTTTAATTCTAATTTCTTAGCACTTTTCAAAACTATTGAGAAATTGAAGGTCTCTAATCTATACCTATAATGCAATACCACTGCTCTCTTTTGGAGTTCTTTTTATGTCATATGATTTTATCATACTAGTTTTTTTATTATTATTATTAAATAATATTGTCCTAAAAGAACATATCTATAAAGTGACATTTGATTTCTTCCTGGCAGTAGCAGCAGCAGCACCATGCTCTTAACACTGAGTTACAGAATGAAAGGACACAGTCTGGTTCCTTAGAATCTTAGAACAACAAAGTAACCCCAAAGCAAATGGCAGGGGGGCGGGGGACTGAACTCTGCTCTGGGGCAGAACAAAGAGACTCCAGCACAAAGAATTTATAGTAAACTTGGACATGCACCCAGGCTCAGTAACCAACCAAAACATCTTCCTAGGTCTCTGAGTAGAGGTAACTGAAGTTAAACTAAGCATCCCAGACCTAGTCTACCATGGGCCAACATTCCCGAGGCTCTATCAAATGAACCAGACTTTGTAAGTAAGTATCTATTGAAAGGTATATTCAGTATTATATTCTTACTGTATCTCACCATTTAGTTTAAAAATTACCCCACAGCTGGGTGCCAGTGGCTCACCCCTGTGATCCTAGCTACTCAGAAGTCTGAGATCTGAGGATCACGGTTCAAATCTAGGTGGACAGGAAAGTCTGTGAGAATCTTATCTCCAACTAACCATCAGAAAGCTGGAAGTGGCGCTGTGGCTCAAGTGGTAGAGCCACTAGCCTTGAGCTGAAGAGCTCAGGGACAGCGCCTAAGCCCAGAGTTCAAGCCACACGACCGACAAAAAAGAAAAAAAAAAAAAAAGAAAAAAATTACCTCATAGTCTAATTCTATTATTGGATGACTAAAAATTAGTACAGAACTCAAATCAATCAGCAATACTTTGAACCTGGGAAGCTCATATAAATAGTTTAAAAATAAGAAATAGACTCATCAATAAAATTACAAATACCAAAAGCTACCCAGGAGCTGAGCAACACAGCAGGAAGATGGACATCTGCCTATAAAAATGTAGACCTCGTCACCAACTTCCTGAAAAATAAGTGGCTTTTCCACTTTGGAACTGTCAGGCATTTTATTATACACACTTACAGATTTAACTCCCAGCTATACTTCTCTATTGCCCACAGATTCACAAACTGGGGAATAAAAGAGGACTCAAAGAACTAGTCCATAGCATATCGTTCTAACCAATCACAAATTTCAATCCTAACATACATCAAATATACACGATAACATTAAGCCAGGCTATAATTCCAGGGTGAAGCTCTGAGAAAAACTGTAATACGGATGAAACTTTCAACTGGCTCTTTCAGCCCACTCTCTGCCCTGTTCCCCATCCCGTGATCCTCCCATACTGTTTTACCTAGTTCCTCTTTGCTTCTTCTCCTTTTTGTCTATATTTCTATTAAATCCTGCTCTTCAGGAAAGATTGCGAAATGCACTCATGATAAGTCAAGCATGGATCCTTCTCTGAAGATACATATAATATATATTACTCATATTATTTATAAATAATATATATAAAACAGTGATCAAAGAAATGAAACCTCAGGGTGTTGAGGAAGTAGGTTAAGCAGAAAGATCTTCTAGCCTGGTATCAGACCACACTGGTAATATCTGAATAATTAAGGGTAAGCCCAGCTACCACACAGCAGTTAAAGTGACATATTTTTATTGTAATATTACTACAAATTGTTAGTTATGAAGCTCAAAGTTGTGCTGATTTGCTAGCTTTCACAGAGGGTGGCTTTACTGACATTAACAGTCCTTGTCTCCTACCACCTATGCATCTGTCAAACCATCTGAGCAAACAGCTGACAGGCAATATGCCAAGCTGGCTCCTGGCAGATAAAAGTGGCTGGAAGAACTCAGCAGCTCAGTTTTGGTGGTAAATGGCAAAAGTACCATTTAGGAATCTAAACTCTAGGGCCTAAACTCACCTACCAATCCAACCTTATAGTTCATTGTACTCCCCTTCAGTCATCTTCCCATTGCCATATAAATAGGCTTTCTCACCCCCATGTTAATCATGAGGCCCTCCTCACCTACAATGATGAATGCCTCCTACGTCTACACCAAATCCCACATTTTCAGAAGACCTCACTGATCTTCAACCTAAATCTCTAATAATATTCCAAATACCACTTTAGAAACTAAAGCTTCCTCTGAATTCCAATATCTTTAAACTCTCATTATTTAGCACAGAATTATTGTCTGTTCTTCACTCTGGTTTTCTGTTACTCTTTCAAAGGGCTTTAAGTTCCTTGAGGGTACTATTGGGTCCTTCCAGTTCATCTCTTCATTCAAATGACATTTAAGGAACGTCAACTGGTGCCAGGCCTTCCACACTAGGAACAAAACCATTCTCAAAGTCCTATTCATCCTGCAGCCTGTCTTACTTCGATTATATTAGGAATCCTATATACAACCTAGTATAATATTGATATTTATTTGCCAATTCTTGAACAAGAACATTTTTAAATTTATAAATACAAGTCGGGCACAAGTGGCTCACACCTATAATCCTAACTACTCAGGAGGCTTAGATCTGAGGATCACGTTTTGAGGCTAGTACAGGCAGAAAAGTCCATGAGATACTACTCTACAATTAACCACCAAAAACGTAAGAAATGGAGGTATGACTGAAGTGGTAGAGTGCTAGCTTTGAGAAAAAAAGCTGAGGGACAACACTCAGACCCTGAGCTCAATCCCAGGACTGGCACAAAAACAAATTATACATGCATAACAATTGTGCCTTACAGTTTAGATCCTATTCTCAAAAACAGAGCATGTAGTTCAAGATTTATTTAGTTCAGCTACTTTAAAATGAGAATAATTTGCTAATTTCTAGATTAGAAATGATTTCATAAAATATGATTGTAAATGATTATCTCATACCCCAAATTTCCACAGTTCTATATTTAGCAAACGAAAGCTTTTAGTTTTTATTTAGGTTTTTCTTGCCCACAATAAAATAAGGTCTATACTTTAATTCTCAAAACTTTGAGTGCAAGAAAGATGTGTGCAATCCATTTTATGATCTTCTATAGACATCTTCTTTATAGTCACTCAGTGAAAAGGGGTTTGTCTAGTGTTAAGATACAACAGTTTGATATTTTCCACTTCAAGAATTCTAGCTTAGGGCTGGGAAGGTGGCTCAGTGGTAGAGCGCTTGCCTTGCATGCCTGAGGCTCCGGGTTCGATTCCTCAGCCCCACATAAGCAAAAGAAAAAAGCCGGAAGTGGCGCTGTGGCTCAAGTGGTAGAGCGCTAGCCTTGAGCTGAAGAGCTGAGGGACAGTGCCCAGGCCCAGAGTTCAGGCCCCACAACCGGACCCAAAAAAAAAAAAAAAAAGAATCCTAGCTTACTAGAAGGTTAAGATCTGAGGCTCATGGTTCAAAGCCAGTCTGGGCAGGAAAGTCCATGAGACTCTCATCTTTAATTAACCACCAAAATGCTGGGTGTGAAGGTGTGGCTCATGTGGTAGAGCACTAGCCGTGAGTGAAGCCACACTGCAATAATATTCAAGCTCCAGAAAGCCACTCTTCCACCAGGAATGCCCACTGCTGGCAGAAGCAAAGCTAATACAGAAAGTGAATTCAAACTTTTTTTTTTTGCTCTATGAAAAAGTTTTAAAAAGAGAAGAGTGAAGCATTAACAAGTATCCATGTTCCTTAAGTTCCATTTTATTGTATAACAATATCATTGCAAAGGTTTAAAAGACTTAGACTGCAACAAGAGATATAATACCTTGAAAGAATCCCATAGATAGATTTACTAGGTAACACATGTAGTTCTTAATAGTTAAATAAGTTATTTAATGTAAGTAAAATATAAACTTGTTTCAAATATTATATTTAATATGTGATTATATATTTAATAAACATGTTGACAAACTAAATATACCTATGTTAAGTGGGTTTTTTTGTTGTTTGTTTTGGTTTTTTTGTTGTTGGTGGTCATGGGCCAAGGAGCTGTCCCTGAGCTCTTTAGCTCAAGGCTAGCACTCTATTACTTGAGCCACAGAGCCACTTCCAGTTTTCTGGTGGTTTATTGGAGACTAGAGTCTCACGGATATTCCTGCCCAGACTGGCTTTGAACTGCAATCCCTAGATTTCAGCCTCCTGAGTAGCTAGGATTACAGGTGTGACCCTCCAGCTCCTGGCTGTTAAGTGTTTTAAATATATTTATACATATTTCCTGCATTCATATTTTGGTTTTAAAAAATCCCTCACACTCATACATTCATATGTATTTCTGAAATTCTCTGCTGATTGCAAATTGGTTGTAGCAACATTTTTTACTGTGAAACAAATACAATAGTGTTTATTTCCTTGATTAAACTCAAATTATTCCAGGAAAGTAAAGGTTATTAGTTTTCAAAAGTTAACATCTGTCCACACTGAATACTTTTTGGATATAAATAACATTTGGTAGGACATCCAAAAGATCCATTAAACTTACTCCTGATCCAAATGTTATTTTTATAGATAAAATAAATAGTTCTGTTTGTTTTTTCTTATTTCCTACTCCTCCCTCAATTACTTCTATTCTTTAGCTGTAACTATTGAAATAAAATTATACACACATAATTCAACAGAATCTAGTGGTAATATCTTAATTCTCCTTCCAAACAACTTGATGATGTAGGACCTCTTCCCTCAACTCAGAACTATTCCAATTACTGCTAGGATGTAAGGTTCATTACAGTGAGATGTTTGTATGTTTTCTCACTACTCAATACTATGAAGAACAAAAAGATCTTTTCCCTCACAAAGGCTAGGCTCATGACTAAGGCACCTATAAACAAAAGACATTAACAAGACAAAGCATTTTGAAAATTTGTGTGTATGTTTTTTGTTCTTGTAGTGTTAAGAGATAGAATCTAGAGACTCAAGCATGCTAGGCAAGTGCTCTACCACTTGCCAAATTTACCTAACACCAGTTCTACATAACAAAGGAGCCTTCTTAAGAAAACCTGAGCTTTTTTTTTTGTCGGTCGTGGGCCTGAACTCTGGGCTTGGGTGCTGTCCCTGAGCCCTTCAGCTCAAGGCTAGCCCTCTACCACTTGAGCCACAATGCCACTTCTGGCTTTTTCTGCTTATGTGGTGCTGAGGAACCGAACCCAGGGCCTCATGCATGCAAGGCAAGCACTATACCACAAAGCAACCTTCCCAGCCTAACCTAAGCATTTTGATGCTGGGAGAAATACAATAGGGCAAAAGGACGTGATCTGATGGCCATTTACTTAGAGGCCTTTCATTCTCAGAGGTAAGGACCTCTTTCCTCGGTGACAGACCTTATTAGAAAGGACATCTCTTATAAGCTGCTTCAGTAAAAGCTCTGCAAATCCTTCCTAGATTTTTTCTTTGTTTTGGTTTCAGTAACACTTGAATTGGAACTCTTGAGCTTGCTAGGCAAGCAATCTAACACTTGAGCCACACTCCAGCCCTTCCTAGGTTTTATAACCTACTTCTAGGCAAAAGGACAGGAAGAAGGTGAGAGTAACCTTACTACTGCCCCTGTGTTCTCAAATGCCAAGGTACCATATTTTGAAGAAGCATGTTCTGAACCCATCAATACCCAGTACCTAAAGCAAAAGTCAGCCAACTACAATCCATGAGTCAAATCTTACTCATTGTCTGTTTTGGTAAATAAAGTTTGCTGGAACACAGACATGCTCATCTGTTTTTGTGTTGTCTGTGGCTGTTTCTGTACTACCACAAGATTGAGTACTTGTGACCACATAGTCCACAAAAACAAACATTTACTATTGAACCCTTCACAGAAAATTTGCTCTGTTATAAACAGGTAAACAACAAGCATTTGCTGCATAAAATAATGCAACATTTTAGTATTCAACAAATTAAACATTCATATATAGTACAGATTAAAAGATTAATAATTTACAGCACAGACAGAAAGAGAAATAATATGCCAATAAAGTTATAAACAAACTTAATCCAGACTTTAGATTGAGCAAGTCTGGTAAAAGAGTAAGCTAAGCAGAAAACAATCAAAATTTTAAGGGAAATTTATTTATGATATATCATTCTATAAGTCAAACTAAATGATAGAGGGAATAAAATTGATTAGAACACACTGTATATGTGCATGAGAATGTCACAATAATCCCCCATATAACTAATGTATCCTAATAAAAAAGAGATAGATAGATAGATACATACATACATACATACATACATATATACATACATACATACATATATACATACATACATACATACCAGTCAAGTGTAAAGCAGAAGAAAAAGGTATTTTTTGGACTCGCTGAGTCTCCATTTGCCTCCCCTGTCCACTTTCTAAGAAAGCTGGTGAAGGAAGTGCATCACCAAAACAAAGAAATGAATGAAGAAGACAAACAACATGCAAAAGATCATTTCACAGGAAACATACACAAAAGACACTCAGATAAAGGGATTCCAAGATAACAGGGAACAGCAGCCAATCCAACTAAACCAAGTCAGAAGATGTCCTCAGGAAGGTAGAAAACAGTGAATTCTCAATGCATCTGAAATGGAATGAGAGGAAATTGGTAATACTGGGGTGATGTGGAAATGAATTAGTGACAAATCCATGGGATGTGGCTCAGTGATACAGAATGTCTTCACTATACACAAGGCATTGAATAAAGAAGATTTTAAAAGGAAAGGAAAGGGTCTGGGAATGTGGCTAAGTGGTAGAGTGCTTGCCTAGCATGCATGGAACCCTGCGTTTGATTTCTCAGTACCACATAAACTGAAAAAGCCAGAAGTGGTGCTACGGCTCAAGTGGTAGAACACTAGACTGGAGCACAGAGAGGCTCAGGGAGAGCTCAGGCCCTGAGTTCAAGTCCCAAGACTGGGAAAAAAAAAAAAAAGAAAAGGAAAGGAAAGAAATGGGGCAGGGGGGAGAAATAATTATTGTTAACTCAAGGTTTCACAAGAAAAGCAATCATAGTATACCAGACAATTCATCTATGAATTACCTTTTCAGAGTAATGCTAACCATTTCTAATCTATACACAATTATAATATAATGATATTGGAAAGCATACATGTGTTCTAAAAAGTAGAAAAAGAGTAAAATGTGTCTCTGTGAAAAGACAACAGAAACTTTAAAACTAAGAAGTAACAGCAGAGATGGTGACAGCTGCACAATAATACCACAGAACTTAAGAACTGCTAAAATGGTAAATTTCTCTTAGAAACATTTTAGCACAATAGAAAGGAAAAGAAACAGCACAAACATGCAGAAGGTAGCAGCAAAACTTCAAAGATGTGAGCTGGGGAGGGGAAGGCAGACAGATGGAGCACTGCAATGGCACAGGGCTTCCTACATTTTGAAAAGAGGTCTGTCTATGACCTTGATAAAACTGAGGACCCAATATAAAAACCATGTCACAGAATTTTAAAGCTGGCTTTTTTTTCTTGGACTGTATCATAAATAAGATTTGGGGGGGGGTCAGTCATGGGGCTTAAACTCTGGGCATGGGCGCTCTCCCTCAGCTCTTCAGCTCAAGGCTAGTACTCCACCACTTAAGCCACAGCACCACTTCCAGCTTTTTCTGCTTATGTGATGCTGAGAAATCAAACTCAGGGCCTCATGTATGCAAGGCAAGCACTCTACCACTGAGCCCCTATAGATAAGAGTTTATATTCTTTTCTTTGAGGGGCGAGGGGTGGGAGAGAGGAGGGAAGGGTCTGGGGCTTGGGGCTTGAACTCAGCACCTGGGCACTATCCCTGAACTTTTTTGCTCACAACTAGCAGCACTCTACCACTTGAGCCATAGCTCTATTTCCAGCTTTTGGGGTAGTTAATTGGACATGAGTATCACTTATCTAACTGTGATCCTCTGACCTCAGACTCCTGAGTATTTAGGCTTACAAGCATAAGCCACCAGCTCCAAGATTTTATTCTACCCTTTAATTTTCTTTTAAATTAAATCACAACATATAAAAATGATGATATGCATGAATATTTGAAGAAAATACATGATCAACAGCCTACTGTGCTCATGGAAATAAGAACAACATTTTAAAAAACAAATTTGTGTTAACTAGTATAAATAGATATGTATGCTCTGCAACCCAGCAACCTAACACCAAGAGAAATTCTTATATGTAAAGAATTAGTTAGCCCAGTGGCTCATGCCTGTAAGTAGCTACTGTAAGTAGGAGGTTGAGATCTGAGGAATGAGGTTCAAAACTACCCCTCACAAGAAATCCATGAGACTCATCTTGAATTAACCACCAGAAAAACAAAAGTAGAGCTCTAGCCTTGAGCAAAAGAGGTCAGGGACAGTGCAGGACAGAGTTCAAGCCCCAGGAAGAAAGTGATTGATTGCAAGTCCATGAGATTTGTAGACAAGAACATCAACTATATTTATCTTCTTGGAGGTAACTATGGAATTGTTGATTTAACCTTTAAAATTACATGTAAAATTTCTTGTAGTTACACAATACTAAAACAAAGAAGAAAAGTAATCATATGAGATTAGAACTGAAATACATAGAGAAAAACACATTGCAATTTCAGTGAGCCTGTTGTGAATGGTGGCCTTTTCCTTTTCCTTTTGTTTTTAATCTGACCACAACTTAATGCCTTTTTACCAGTAGCTCCTCATTTTTCCTCCCCTCTGATAACCACCGTTCTACTCCCTATGAAGTCAACTCTCTTAGATTCCTTATATGAGGACATGTGTTTTCCTATCTTTCTATGCCTGTCATAGTTCACCTAGCATATATACCCCAGGTTCATCTTTGTTGTTATAAACACAATGTTTCTCCTTTTCTAATTGAGCACTTGTACCACACTTTTTATCCAGTTGTTTGTTGATAAACATTTAAGTTAATTCCTTATCTTGGTTATTACAAAATTCCTTATCCTGGCTGTAGCAAAAATGAAAGTATGTCTCTGACATACTGGAAAGACCAAAAAAGAAAGCTTTTCCTTCTTTCTCTGGACATTATCATACCTGGAATTGCTGTGGCCAGAGGATAAGTCCACATTCCTTTAGGAAAGTTCATCTGACCATCTATTCCATGTTCTAGCATAGAACATTGAGGTCGTTTTCAGATTTTATTGTTATTTTTAAATAATTTTATAACAAATGTCTTTTTGAAACATTTTTGCCTGTATTTTATATTATTTCTTTAAAATACAAATGTAGGTAAACAGATCATTTCAGTGTACTGTGTTATGAAACCAGTAATAAGGACACACAAAGCATCAGGACACACAAAGTACCCAGAGGTACTTTCTGGTTTAATATTCTCTCTCTTCCAAATAATAGGTGATTACACAGGCTGAACATAGAACTGCACCTTCCTAATTTTTTTGTTACAGTTCACTGTTTTATAAGGTTATTCTCCAAATCTTCTGTAGTACCATTCTGCCTTGTACTATCTCTTTACCTTTCTATAGATACGTCCTTTATTTATTTACTTAGATTATATCTAATTTATTTGAATTTAAGTTATCTGCTTAGAACAAATGTTATTTTAAACATTTATACGAAAAATAAAAATACTGCTGGGTGCTGGTAGCTCACACTGTAATCCTAGCTACTCAGGAGGCTGAGATCTGAGGATCGCGGTTCAAAGCCAGCCTGGACAGGAAATACCGTGAGACTCCTATCTCCAATAAACCACCAGAAAACCGGAAGTGGCACTGTAGCTCAAGTGGTAGAGCGCTCACCTTGAGCTGAAGAGCTGAGGGACAGCACTCAGGCCCAGAGTTCAAGCCCCACAACCAACAAAAAAAAAAAAAAGAAAAAGAAAAATACTTTCCAAATATCAGTAACTTACTAAACAGGTTATAAAATCAAAAATTAAATACTTTCTATTAAGTATAATTATTTTTATCTGAGTCTATTTGCTCTTTCTTTAAAACCTAGTAAACTTTTAACTTCCAAAGCAATTCATACAATATGACATTTATGGAGAAAACTGAGTCTTTGGGTTTCAGATAGCTGCTTTATTCTAAAAGTACTTAAAACCGTACTAAGAAGTTAAAATGGCTGTAAGTAATGGCTCACCCCTGTAGTCCTAGCTATATGGAAAGTGGAAATAAATAGGATTGTGGTTTGAGGCTAATCCGTTCAAAAAGTTAGTAAGACTCAACCAACAAGTCAAGCATTGTGGCATATGCCTATGACTCCAGCTACTTGAGAGACTACAGGTAGAAAGATCAAAGTCCTTGGCAAGTCCTTGGTTTAAAAAAAAAAAAAAAAAAAGCAAAACCCTACCTGAAAAAAAGAAACTAAATAAGGGTGTGGTAGAGTTCAAGTGGTAGAACGCCTGCCTAGTAAGGTGCCTCAGTATAATAAAAATAAATAAATAGGGGCTGGAACGGTGGCTCAATGGTAGAATGCTTGTCTCGCATGCATGAGGCCCTGGGTTTGATCCTCAGCACCACATAAGCAGAAAAAGCTGGAAGTGGCACTGTGGATCAAGTGGTGGAGTGCTAGCCTTGAGCTGAAGAGCTGAGGGACAGCACCCAGGTCCAGAGTTCAGGTCCCATGACCAACATATAAATAAATAAATAAATCCTAAGAGTTTCAAACTATGTATTTTTTTCAGGCAGTACCTGGAACTCAGGGCTTCAGCATCATTAGGCAGGATTTCTACCATTTGAGTGACATCTGCAGTCGCTTTTCCATTGGTTATTTTTGAGGTAGGGTCTTGCTTTATGCCCAGGACAGCCTAACCTGTGAGCCTCTTACATGTGCTTCCCGGTGTCATTGGAGGGGATGACAGGTACATGCCACTGTACCCAGCCATTGTGCCTCCTCTGCAATTGGAATAACAGGTGCACACCACACTCCTAGCCATTAGTGAAAGTGGAGTCTCACAAATTTTTTTTATTTTTATTTTTTTTGCCGGTTGTGGGGGCCTGAACTCTGGGCCTGGGTGCTGTCCCTTGGCTCTTCAGCTCAAGGCTAGCACTCTACCACTTGAGCCATAGTGCCACTTCCGGCTTTTTCTGCTTATGTGGTACTGAGGAATCGAACCCAGGGCCTCATGCATGCAAGGCAAGCGCTCTACCACTGAGCCACCTTCCCAGCCCAGTCTCACAAATTTTTATGCCCTGAATGTCCTTATACTGTAACCTCCCAGTCTCTACCTCACAAGTAGTTAAGATTACAGGACTGAGCCACCAGCACCTAGCTCAAACTACATATTCTGAGACTAAATAAAATTAGCATATATTTAATTCAAATATTCTATAATGGCTTAACTCTTCAATAGTTCTCTTCCTCAATAATTAAGAAAAATGTTTACATAAAATAAGATAAAATTAATTACTTTTGGTTGTTTGAACTCAGGGACTCAAGTGTGCTAGGTGATGATCTAGCAGTTAAATCATATCCCCAGACTTTTTTCTTTGGTTACTTTCCCAATAGATGTCACTTTTGACCCATCCAGCCTAGACCATGATCCTCCTATTTATACTTCCTGCATAGCTGGGATGACAGGCATACAACACTGTGCCTAGCTTTTTATTGGTTGAGATGGGCGTCTCGTGCATTTTTGCCAGGGCTGGACTTGAACCAAGGTTCTTCTGAACTCACTCTCCTAAATAACCAAGATTACAAGTGTGAGCCACTACTGCTTGCTAATTTCTAAGTAATTTTTTTGACACTCGTAGGGCTTGAACTCAGGACCTGGGCACTGTCCCTGAGCTCTTTTTGCTCAAGGCACCAGCATTTCTAAATAATTTTATGCATTTCTGCTACACTACAGAATGTCACAAAATGGAGGTTTCATAGTGAATAAACTATACCAGGAAATTCCAAGGAATAAACAAATAGCATGTTTTGATTTAACAGAGAAAGTCTAAATAAAGAATATTTAATATTTAAGCTGAGCACTGGTGGCTCACAACTGTAATCCTAGGTACTCAGGAGGCTGAGACCTAAGGATAGCGGTTTGAAGCCTGCCGGGGCAGAAGAGTCCCCATAATACTCTTATATCCAGTAATCTACTAAAAAAAAAAAACAGAAGTGGTACTGCAACTCAAGTGATAGAGTGCTAGCCTTGAGCACAAAGAGGCTCAGGAACAATCACCCAGACCCTGAGTTCAGGCCCCAAGACCAAAGGGGGAAAAAAGAATATTTAAGGATGTAAATAACCATGAATATCTATCAAACACATACATACTTAGTATTTTCAAAAGGAAGAATAATGATACCAATAAGAAATAGAATCAAATTTTGTGTGTGTGTATGTGTGTGCACAAGGGTACCAGTACTAGGGCCTGAATTCCGAGTCTCTCTATCCTTTGACTTTTGTGCTCAAGGTTAACACTGTAACATATGAGCCACAGCTCCACTATCAGCTTTTTACTGGTCAATGGGAAACAAGCATCTCACAGACTTCCTGCCTGGGCTGGCTTCTAACCTTTATCCTCAGATCTCAGCCTCCTGAGTAGCTAGGATTACAGGTATGAGGCCCTGTACACTCACTAAGTCAAATTATCTTTTTCTTTTTTCTTTTTTTTTTTTTTTTGGTAGGTCATGGGCCTGAACTTTGGGCCTATGTGCTTTCCCTCAACTCTTCAGCTCAAGGCTACCTCTCTACCATTTGAACCACAGCACCACTTCGGGTTTTTGAGTGGTTAATTAGAGATGAGTCTCATGGAGACTTTCCTGCCTGGGCTGGCTTTGAATCATGACCCTCAGATCTCAACCTTCTGAGTAGCTAGAATTACAGGTGTGAGCCACCAGCGCCCAGCCAGTCCTGGGGCTTGAATTCAGAGCATAAGCACAGTCTCTGAGCTTCTTTTGCTCAAGTCTAGCACTCTACCACTTGAGCCACAACCCCAGCACTACAATGTTTTAAATCTCAAAATAAAATTGTTACTGGGCAATGGTGGCTCACTCCTAAAATGCTAGATAGGAGACTGAGATTTAAGGATCAGGATTCAAAGCCAGTCCAAGCAGGGAAGTTTGTGAAACTCTGATCTTCAATTAACCACCAAAAAAAAATGTTTAAGCCAGAGTAGAGCTATGGCTCAAGTGGTATAGAACCAAAGGTGACTAAAGAAAGCTCAAGGACAGCATCCAGACACTGAGTTCAAGCCAAAGAACTGGCACAATAAATAAATAAGTAAATAAGTAAATAAATAAATAAATAAAGTTCTTTCCTCTAAAAAATAATGAAGCCATACTATTGTAATAATTTTATGGTCTACAAAGCAAAATTTCAGCAGATAAGAGATCATTACCATATATGTCTTCAGATTTATTTTAGCAAGGACAAAGTTTTTTTGTTTTTGTTTTGTCAGTTGTGGGGCTTGAACTCTGGGCCTGGGCGCTGTCCCTCAGCTCTTCAGCTCAAGGCAAGCGCTCTACCACTTGAGCCACAGCACTACTTCCTCAGATTTATTTTATATAGTAGGATGATTAACAAAACTGTGCCTAGTGTTAGAAATAGAATGCCACACTGCTACAGCATTGAACTGCAATAGAAGGAAGTATATCCTAAACAACAAAAGGAAAATATTTGTTTCTTGGTGCTACCAAAAATGTATACATAGCTGAACAGAAGATCTGCATATTTAACACAGAGAGAAGGAGCAAACGGATTACATCTGACAGAGGGTAAGGAAAGTTTTTCCTATTTCTTTCAAAGAAGATATGGTTAGAGTAGCATCTAGAGATAGTTTAATAGATGCAACTGTATGTGTTTTTTTTATTATTTTTTATTTACTTGTGTGTTCTTTAAGAAAGACCAAGGACAGGGGCTAGGAAGATGGTTCAGTGGTAGAGTCTTGCCTCACATGCATGAGGCCCTGGGTTGGATTCCTCAGCACCGCATAAACAGAAAAAGCCAGCAGCAGTACTGTGGCTTAAGTGGTAGAGGGCTAGCCTTGAGCTAAAGAGCTGAGGGACAGCATTAGCCTAGAGTTCATACTGCACAACCAACAAAAAGCAAGCAAGCAAGCAAGCAAGCCAGAAAGAAAGAAAGAAAGAAAGAAAGAAAGAAAGAAAGAAAGAAAGAAAGAAAGAAAGAAAGAAAGAAAG